>NC_090182.1:37365546-37965546 GCF_024679245.1 Pseudorasbora parva | reverse complement strand
GCACGAGCGGGGGCATCACAAACTACAGAACAAATGTTTAGGAGTAGTTCCTTTCCTCTGAAAATAAAGCCTGACTGCAGGACCTTAACTTCATCAATTAAGCTTTTTAAATACTCTGCCAATATTTTTGGTTTTGAAATGCCACCAAATATTGCTATTAGAAAAGGCTTTTTGGCTATGCCTTGTAATATGCCTAAAATAGGCCACAGTTGCATATTTGAACTCTTGTGCAACGGAATGCCATCAAAATTCAACTGCAATCTCAGCGTATGTCTGTTTGGTAACTGGGGCAATATTCTTTCAAGAATACCAGACAATGTATTAAGAATGCCAAAATAGTAGAAAGAACCTCCTGCTACTGGTTCTATTCTATATATTGTGTTAGTCTTAAGCAATGTTCGAGCATCTTTTGGAAGGCTGGGATGCATACTACGCAAGACTAACAGAAGAGCTGTTAATGCAACCATTGTGATTCTGAAGTCTATGGCCCAGTCAGTTAGAGTGTTTCTAAAAGCTTCTTCAGGACTTTCCTCCATATAGTCATCACTATTCTCTGAATCACTTGCAAAGTCTTCCGACATCACTGCATCATAATCATCTAAATTAACAGAGTCTTCCGACACCACCACATCATTATTATCAAAGTCCTTATCTTTAGTGGCTATGTTTTTACTTGTACAAATATGTTGATTATAAGCAGTGTCATCACTAGCCTTAGAGTTAGGAGTTTGCAAAGACCTTAAAATCTGAGCAACATTTGCCCTTGCCTTTTTTTGAATGTTCGAATTCACAGTATAAAACTCATAGTTTTCAGACATGACTTACACAGAATGGCCACTTCTGTGCAGAGCTTGGCAACTTCAATGATCTTGTCGTGGTCTGTCAAAACAAAAGCACAAAAACAATGTTTAGCTTTGTTAAAATCAATGTAATGCACAAATACATTTCAAGAAACCCCAGATATAAACATAATCTCTTGAGCACAGGGCACCACTTAAAGAGCCAGAAGAAAGATCAGTACCCAGCAGTTCATGGCTTGCAATAGCCCATTAACACCATTAACACAAACAAAACATTACTATTCACATTTGTATTCTAAAACATTGACATTATAATTTTGTCTTTGTGTTGATCCATGCTGATGTGCTGTTAATTGCCCAGAACTTGTACTTTTGTTTTCTTTACATTTAAATGTACATCTTTTTATACACAAATCAGGATCTGTTCTACCATTTTTTTTTTCAGAACTGTTAACAGGGGCCATTAAATAAACCAATCATTAACCGTTAACTGACGCCACATAAAACTATAATTAAATAAATATGGATAAGTGTTTGGAGCCCATTAAAAACAGTCTGTACGGCATACAATGAAAATTACAATTTACCATTGTGAATAATGTTTTAAAATAGTAAGTCACACATAGTCAACATTCAACTGTACATTTATAATAAACGGTACTTCTAAAGCATTTATTAATCTTAGTTAATATAATAATATCAACATCTACTAATGCATTATTAAAATCAAAAGCTGCATTAGTTAATGCACTGTGAAATAACAAGAACAAATGATGATCAGCTCTATTTCTATTAACCAAAGTAAGCAAAGATTACCAAATACAGTAACAAATGTATTGCTCATGGTTAGTTAATACTACGGTTAACTAATGAACCTTATTTGGAAAGTGTAACCAAATAATGTCCTAAAATACTGTTAAGTTACTAAACACTGTTACAAATTAGATTTAGATTTATGCATTTGGCAGACGCTTTAATCCAAAGCGACTTACATTGCATTCAAGGTACACATTTTTACACATTAAAATTAAAAATATATATATTTACATAAGAACTACTTTTACCTTGTTTACTAGTGTTAAAAGAGCCAATTAGTATAGACCTTTTTAATTGCTTAGTAGTATTTTTAAGGCAAGTTATTTTAAGAAAACTGACTGAAATAATTGTTATTAAACAGGTACAATTTATCGTTGTGAATAAGGTTTTAAAATAGCAAGGCCCACAGGATTAACACTCTACTATTTTACCTTTAAGTTAGCTCAGCAAAAAAAAAAAAAAACTTTTACCACCTTTACTAGTGTTGTTAACAGAGCTAGTACTGTTACTAATTCGTTCAGCATGGTTTCTAAAAATATATTGACCTAAACATTTTTACGTTACTAAAAACAGTTACAACTTAATTGTGAATAATGTTTTTTTAAAAGCAAGACACTCTACAGTAGTTCAATCGAATATACAACCCATATTTAGTGTTAACTGAGTCAAATTGCATGTAAACTTTGTTAACTTCAAATCGTTGAATTGTTTTCTTAAAATAACTTGAAGTTAGCAATTACAATTTAACATTGTGAATAATATAAAATAGCAAGTTAGTATCAACAGTAAATCAAGTAGTAAAAAGAGCAAATTAAGTAGTAAAAAGCCTTACCTTTGCGATTGAAATCAGCGTCAAATGTTGTCACAGCCTCTGTTGTGAATTCAACTGTTGTGAAACCTAATCTCTTTGCATCTTCTTATCGTCCATTCAGTGACCGTCATCCAATCAGTATCGACTACGGAAATACGTCATCATTACGCAAGATTTGAAATTTGCCGTGTATTGCTCTAGATGCTATGGGCCTTTATTATACATTGAATAAATATTTATATTAAATAAAGTGGTAATAACACAATATATAATGTAAGAATAGAATATGGCACTTACTGAGATAGTTTTAAAGCCGTCATTGGAATAAAAAAATCGATGTGTACTGGTTTATCTGCATATGGATATTGCAATTTTTTTGTTTTTTTTGGTATTAATGAAAACTGGTATCACTTAGGCGATATAGTTTTAAAACATTTAAAAACAACAGTTTTTTTTTGTATTAATGAGCACTGCTATCACTGCACATTTCCATGCAAGAAAGTTGCTAGCTAGCAGCTGCATGTGGTTAGCTTCAGTCCCACACGTGCTGTTCACATAAAGTTTGTCCCTTTCAGAGTGTCTGCTACATAAAATACTCGAAAATAAAAGCGCATCGATGATTTCTTATTTTTTCTTACCATATTCGTAAGCCTATGTCTTGCTAAATAATCCATTGTTTTGTTGTCGTCCAAACCACGATGATCACCGCAGTTACAATGAAACCCCTCCCACTGCTGTGAGTGACGAATCACTGGCTGCATGCATGTTTAAAAAACACATACCTTAAAGAATGCCCTGTATTTATTACAACAAAATAGATTTGCTATATTGTTATAAATATTAAACTTCTGTGCAAAATGAACTGATTGTTTCAATTTAAGTTTTACAGGAGATAGTATGTTTTGGACAAATTCACAATATTTAACAAGTAGCTAAAACAAGATAGCCTACTGTCAGGAAATTAAGCACTTTTTAAAACTATTTCATTAATTATTGCTAGATGCAAATAGAACATGCCGAGTCATTGCCAGAAGTGGCCCAGGTCTCTACTGTCAGAATCGGACCAGTTACGGTGAACAGGAATCGGGCCAGTGCTTTTCAGCCGTAACAAAACTGCACGTGCCAGAGCGAGCTGCGGGCCAGAATCGGCCCGGTTAACACACGCCGACGCCGAGTCCGAGCCGCCGGCGCCGCGGGGCAGCCGAGCTCGGGCCGATTACTACATGCTATCTGGGAAGGGACAGAAAATAATGATTCATGGTGCAAACAGAATCGTTTCTGCGTGGTGCAGCTATTCTAGACAATAGTAAACAGTCATTGTTCAGTTGAGTAAGCATTAATTCTGCAGTCTGTATGTTTGTTCTTATAGCTATAGGCTGATAATGTAAACACGATTGTTCGTAAAGCTATAATTGCATTGAAAGCACGTGTGTCTTAAAGCTATACTTGATTTTGTAAATGTGAGTTCTTAAAGCTATTGTTGCTATTGGAAACAATCCCTTTCTTAAAGCTACACAGTTCCTATTGAAGCAGGTGTGTTCTTAACGCTAACTGCTATTGGAAACATGCTTGTCTTTTAAAGTATATAACTTAACATGTAACGTGCTGTGTTAAATACATACAGCAGTTATGTTTCACCACAGAGGTCTCTTATTCAACACTAACAACATGGTGTCTTGATGATCCCATGAGGGAGTGTGGAGTCTTGGGGGTCGTCGTCTTCTCATCCGCAGCCCATGGAATCACCCCGCCAGGAGAAGAATCATGATCATGAATGAAGAAGCACTGTATTCCATTGCTAGCTGCACATTGCATCTAACTTGGAGATGTTGCTGCAAGGTTTATGTTTCATAGACATGCTTGTTATATCAGATTTTGTTGCCGCTAGGGGTGTAAGCTTCCCCCAAAAGATACCATAAAATGAATATAAATGTGGCTACCGCAGCATGCTTGTTACAAATATGTCCTTGCTTGCTGCAGCTTGGGGTGATTCTTCCCCCATAAGATTGGAAAGAAGAAAAAAACAAACATGCTTGTATCAGATTTAGCTTCCACTAGGGGTGTAAGCTTCCCCTAATAGATACCATACAATAAATATAAATGTGGCTACCGCAACATGCTTGTTGCAAATGTCCTTGCTTGCAGCAGCTTGGGATGATGCAAGCAAGCCTCCCCCATAATAGCTAAAACAGACCACATTATTAGCAATAAAGATGGTCAGGTTTTTTTTATTTATTACATTGCAAATTTTTGATTCATGTCCCTAAAAGACACTGACACAAAGAAGTGATACATTAATTTAATATCTAGGGAGAATATTGGAATAAAAGAAGCCTAAAGGACACACAGTTATACAGTTATATCAAACTTCCTGGGATATCTTTTGAAGGTTATGCATCATAGGACGATTTAAGACTTCCAGTTATACCCTCTAGATTTATAACTGCCATTGGAAAGCATAAAGTATGAGAAGGTATTTTAAGTAAACCGTGACATTTGCAAAAAAAATCAATCAGCAAGGTTACAAAGGCGACCGTGGAGAGGGAGAATGCAGTGAGAAGCCGACAACATATTTTGGCTTGGTATCAGAGGACCAATGTTCAAATTAAGGATCCAGGAATTTTTGTCTAGAAAACTTTTTTCAAGCCATCAGTCTCATTTCTCATTTATTTATTTATTTTTTGAATCCTCTTTCGTTTCTTCAGCAGTTGGTATAAATGCTATTAAGGGTGACACAACATCAAACTTCATTTTCTGTGAGCAGGGTTCAATTATAGAGGCAATATCGAGGGAACAAATTGCCCAATTAGACATAAAAACACACTTAAAGCATTGTGAGGGAAACACTAAAGTGGCCCTCCTCCTGCTGAGAAACAGACAAAGGGTCACTGGAAATATGTGTTATTGTGAGTATATGCGTAGTTAATGCCTGACTTTCATTAAATGTCCACAGAGAAATAAAAGATTGAATGGTTTATCTAGCCAAATAGTAAAACTTGAAGTTAACCATGAGAAAAATAATAATAATAATAAAATGAATTTGGCATCACTAGTATGACCCTCATTAAGCTAACATCTCATTAAAATCGGTTTCTCATATACATTGTTACACATTTTCCAATATCAAGAAGAGTGTGTGTAAACTATATGCCTGGAGAGTGTTTACTTCTTGGTGCAGTGATCGTCAACTGAACCCAGTTAACTACCCTGTTGGTACAGTTCTGGAGTTCCTGGGTGATTCACTGCAGAGTTATCCGCATCCACTTTAAAGGTTTATGTGGTGGCCATAGCTGTTCGGAGTTTTCACCTGACAAGGCATTTCTTCACCCAACCCTGGGCTGTATTCCCAAAGTCCCCACTAATATGGCTAGATCTGATGTGCTGCAGGCCTTCTGTCCTTCTCCATTCTGGGATTCAGATCAGGAAAGGAGTAACCTTCTTTGTCCATTTCGGCATTAGATACTTACGTCCACTTAGCTGCTCTGTGGCATAAATCTGTTCATATGTTTCAAGTCACCTACCAAGGGGTCCCCAGCATCTAAGTAGAGGAAGTGCAAGTGGATATTTGGGGCAGTTACAAATGACTTGGCCAGGCAGCCTTCGTCTATGTCAGTCCGAGCCCACTCTACTAGGAGACTCTCTCTACTTCTGTTGCCTCTAAGGGTCTTCTGTCAGAAGTATCAATACAAAAGGTTTGTGATGTGGCAGGCTGGTCCTCTCCACACACATCCGTGAGGTTTACAACCTGTACTTGGGCTCTATACCACCCTGGTGCTCTCCTCTTAGTGCTGCTCTTCAAGATTTCACACAAGACAGACACTTGTCATAATTTTGATATTGGTATAAATGCTCACACATCTTCATTCTCAATGCAATGTGAGTTCCCTTAAAAGGGAACACCTCGATTATGCCTGTAACTTTAGTTTCCTGAAGAGGGATCAAGACGCTGCGTCACCCTGCCATACTTCCTGTGTGGGTCTGCTCTATGGTCATTACATGGTGTAAGGTATAACTCCATTGTTGTTTCTTATTTGTTTATATGCAGTTGTGCCATCAAACTGTTGTATAATTGCAGTATAACACACAATCATCTATGCGTCAAATCACAGCCATGCTGATATACAGGGATATCATAAGCTATATATACAGGAGTATATAGCGGCTAGACCAACCAGACACATAATTATTTATTATATTTAATGAAAAATCCAACAGCAAAACTAGGTCCAAATATGTCTATGACCTTACCCCATAAGGCCAGAACAAGCTTCTGGTTACCATGGAAGCAGAGGCATGCTAGTGAGATAAGACTTAAATGTGCACTATGTATTATTTTTGCAGTAAAATATCCAAAAACCACCAGGCCAGTGTTATATATTTTGTTCAGTTACAATAGTAACTGTTCTTACAATATCCCACATGTTTGCAGCTATTTGTACATTTTGAGAAAACTGCAATTTAATTAAGGAACCGGGACGTCTGAGGGAGTCGCCTGTCAATTGCGTCATATCTGCGTTACCCTCGGTTTCCGGTTTTGTTCTGCAAAATGCTTTACTCTTAGCAGGGTGAAACAAGTGTCACAGCAGCCGCTGAGCGAATACACAGAGTAACTTAACTTTAAACACGCTTAAAGGGTTAGTTCACCCAAAATTAAATTTATTTCATTAATGACTCACCCTAATGTCATTCCTCACCGTAAGATCTCCGTTCATCATTGGAACACAGTTTAAGATATTTTATATTTTAGTCCTATTGCATAAGCAGTCTATGCCAACTTTACTGTCCATGTCCAGAAAGCTAATACATTCATCATCAAAGTAGTCCATATGTGACATCAGTTAGTTAATTAGAATCTTTTGAACCATCGAAAATACATTTTGGTCCAAAAATATAAAAATCTATGACTTTATTCAGCATTGTCTTCTCTTCCGTGTTCCTCCAAAAAGATTCAAATGGTTCATGAATCAGTGAATCGATCAATGATTCTGGTCACCTGTGTCACGTGATTTCAGCAGTTTGGCAGTTTGACGCGATCCGAACTGCTGAAATCACGTGACACTGGCGACCTGAATCATTGATCATTAAATGTATCCAATATGATAAACAGAGCTACGTTACCTCATACTCATGATCGGAAAAGCAGAAATGGCTCCGGCGACTGTCCTGTCATAATAAAAGTCCCGCTGCTCGTGAGGCGTGTTGCGTTTCAATCGCTCTAGCAGCCTCATTCAGCTCCTCAACATTTGGTTCTGCTCTGCTTTACACTACAGTAAAAAATCACATTCATGAACATGAATTCTGCTCGAGTCCTATCCCGATTCTTGGCTGTGAGGTGAAAACCACATGTCCCAAGATTCTGCACTCAAACTTGGCATCATCAAACTACGCCTTTGTTTTTAACAGGCACCCTCTAGCGGACAGAAACGTTACATAGTGTAGCTTTAAGGTTTACAAACTTAAAAAAAAAAAATAGTGTAATGTGGCTACATGTAAATGTAAATTATGGATTATTGAAAATTACCTTTCATGTAGTTTGTAAACAGTTTTAAATTAATGAAAACATCCTGCAGTTTTAAATCTAAAAGTGCACTGTATACTGTTTTATTGTGTTACATATTGTGTATGTATCTGGCTAACCAGCTAACTTACCTTATTACTGTAAAAATACAGTCATTACAAAATACAGTCATAACATCAATCATTGACGTTAGTGCTCGGCTAGCATATGCACATATGCAACATATCAATATGTTATTGATACAGTTCCCACATGTGCACCACAATACATTAGAAACACATACATGCTCTCTCTCTCTCTCTCTCTCTCTCTCTCTCTCTCTCTCTCTCTCTCTCTCTCTCTCTCTCTCTCTCTCTCTCTCTCTCTCTCTCACACACACACACACACACAAACACACATGCACACACACACACACAAACACACATGCACACACACACACACACACACACACGTTTGTTTTTGTGATATATGGGGAAAATCCATAGGCGTAATGGTTTTTATACCATACAAACCATATTTTCTATCCCCTTACACTGCCCCTGCCCCTAAACCTACCCATCACAGGAAACATTCAGCATTTTTACTTTCTAAAAAAAAAATTAATCCTGTATGATTTATAATCATTTTGAAAAGTGGGGACATGGCCAATGTCCACATATTTCACCCTCCCCTTGTAATACCTATGTCATAGCTATGTCATTATACACATTTTTGTCCTCATATGTCACAAAAACATGAAAAACATTCATTCATTCACTTTCACTTTCCATTTTTTCCATGTATGCATGGTTAGGTGTATGTTTTGATTAGTTACATGTTTGTAGTTTAGTTAAAACTTTTGTGCAAATTCATGTGAGTATTGAATTCTGTGGTCACTGCTTGCAAATCAAATCCCCTTTTATAATGCGATTACAGCTTCATGCTCTTGGGTAGAACTGTAACCAAGGACTTATTTTTCTGTGTCCACAAAAAAATATCCTTTCTGATAGGTGATAGATTAATACTAATTGTTCGCTGGACAAACAGGTTAATTGAATGTAATATGCTACATTAAGTTAATTAAATTAACTGATACAAATATTTATGACTTATAATGGATTATTCATTTTGAGCTTTTCAGCTAACTTAAAGACATAAAAGGGATAGTTCGCCCAGAAATGTTGATGTTTATCTGCTTAACCCCAGGGCATACAAGATGAGGGTGTGTTTGTTTCTTCAGTAGAACACAAATTAAGATTATTTACAGTATTTATACAGTATTTATATATATTTTTTTGCCTCAAATACAACACTATGTACAAAAGCCTATCACTTCCGGCATGTGAGGTTAAAAATCTTAATTTGTGTTCTACTGAAGAAACAAACACACCTACATCTTGGATGCCCTGGGAGGTAAGCAGATAAACATCAAATTTTCATTTTTGGGTGAACTATCACTTTAAAGTCAAGGTTCAGGTTCAGGTTAGTGACAATTAAGATTCTTGTTTTTTAACCGCTTTAATACTTTCTGACTTAATTCATTTCAAATATAATATTATAATAATTTTAAAAATAATAATTCTCAAACAATACTGTGCTTAGCACATGCCTTTACACAGACAATTTAACAGAAAACCCTGCTTTGCAATTCTTAGAAAAGTGTCTGTCCTCTATGGTGACATTTTATAAACACTCATGTGAAAATGGCTCCCTATTCCTGTGGTATCTGTATGTCTAAGTGAAAGCTCTTGCTTCATGTGTTTTCTCCTGAATGAGGCACCCAGATTGCCCCGCTCCATTATCGCACAGCTCCAATTATGCCAAGTTCCAGTGTCCTCAATTACCCATAAGCCCACTCCCCAGTGGAGGGAAAGTGAGGGGAGAGCAGCGGGGCTAGTATCTCGTGCATTTACACAAGACTGAGCGAGATGAACTGCAGGAGATGGTCCTGGCCCCTGTATTGAGCCATGTCTGCTGGGAGCCGCTCTTTTAGCACTGAACATTTCAGACCATTAGCGCTGCTGGGAGAGGAGGAAATTAGAGGGGAGGCATCACATTTCCCCCTCCCTCGCTTCTCTATCTCTCTGCCTCTTTCTTTCTCTCATTGTCGCTGTCGCAGCAAACTTCAGAGGAAGAGAGTAGCGTATCTGAAAAGCTTCAGTGCAATGTCTGTGAAGGAGCCAATTGATTTGATCAGGTCAAGGAGCTCATTTGGATGTGTTTTGATATGTAGGTTGAAGTGCATGGACTGTTGTTATTATTCTGTGTGTCTGTCTGTGTGCTCAAATGTATTACCTCTTGAACTCTTCATTTAAACTCTGACAGAGCTGATTCAGTACTTTGAGTCAGATAAAAATGGCTGTCCACTGCTCTGGGGGTGTGTGTGTCCACGGTTCGCAGTGTGTGTTCACTACTAACTACTCCCAATATATGTGCAGTTAATGCACTAAAATGCAGAGGACAAATTTCGAGTATGGTTTACCATCCATCCTTACATGTCATCTCCATCTATCCCTAATCCATCTGTCCATCCCAAATGAATTAATCTATCCATCCCCAATCCATCCATTAATCCATCCATCCATCCATCCTTGCTTTTCAACCCCCTGTGTTTCCCTGGTCTGGTGAGCCTTCTAAAGTACTTTCCATCAACCACTGGTTCCTGTAAAAAAGCGAGAGGGTCTGGGATGAGGCTCATCACCATCTCTAGCAGGCAGTTTGCAGACACACTCACTACGCCGATGTCCGACAAAGAGAGACCCCAATTTACCATCCGCTGCAACTCGTCTATTCTCAAGCCCTGCAGAAAGGTGAGTCCTTTCTACACTTGTCCCTTCCAGGTCGAAAAGCAGGTCATCCCTGTTACTTAAAAACTCCAGTTTCCACCTCACTACTATGTCCATACTGTGTTTCATGTCTCCCTACTTAAACCTCACTACTCTTAGCCTAGAAATCTAGACGCTCCCTAGCGGCAGCAAATCTAATTTGCCGCGAGTGTCATCTAGCAACTCTCAATTCACTTCTGAGCTGCAAACCCCAAACTCTGGTCGGGCCAATCACATCATGTATAGAGTCAGTGGGCGGGGGTTAATATAATGCCGGCCGAGTATAGAGTATATTGTGTTTCTCCTTGTACTTCCTGTTTTGAGTTGTCACATGTTCCTTTCTTCTGTTTCCCGCCACTTTTCCGTCGTCATAGTTACCCTTGTTAGTTTAGTTCCTGTCAGCTGTGTTTAGTTAATTGTCATCGTTGTAACCTGTCCCCCTCGTTTAGTTAGTCATCAGTGTTGGTATTTAGTTCTCCCCTGTTCAGTCACTCTTTGTCCGGTCTCATGTTATATTCTGGTGTTGATGTTCTGTTCTGAGTCTGATTTAAATAACGCCTGTTTTGTTTGGAAGTCCTGGATCTCCTCATCTCTACTGCATCCTACACACCTGTAACACACGAAAAACCGCATACCATATGCACGCCAAAATAAGTTTTAGCGTATACATCGCACAAGATTGCACACTCTTACTATTTATACGCATTTTCGTGAGAACGGCTTGCATTTTTAGGTTCTGGAATTCAGCATGGTTGTATATTTAAGCTGTGAATATTATAGGTGGGTTTTTTTAACAGGCTAAATATTTTGGAAATGAAGAATGGAGAAGGTGAATATGAATTATTACAATGCATTAAAATGCAAGCACTGTTTAGGAAATGCATTGTTTTCCAATTAGTGCAATTCAAAAGGCTTTTTTGACAATAGTCATTATTTAACTTCCATGAAATACTTTTTAACATTAAAGTAATTCAGATATGCCTCTAAATGTACACTATTAGTGTGTGTGTGTGTGTGCGTGTGTGTGTGTGTGTGTGTGTCTGTGGACCTTATGTACTCTTGCCAACAATGTATATCTGCACTTTAACTACTAGAGAACCTACTGTTTCAGAAGCTCCCAGGCCTGTACTTGAGGAGGTTGGCACTTTTAATACTACAGTGAATCTAATTTAAACAATTTAGGGATAAGTAGCAGATTTTAAGCTGCCATATATAGGTATCCCTAAGACAAAGATACAAAAAACTGCACAGTTTTGCAGATATTACAGCATAATCTCTACTTTAAAAAAGACAAAATTAAACATTCATGGCCATTATCGCAGGTGGCGGTGTCCTTGGAAAGCCATACTTTTTGAATTATGTGTTCCATTAAATAGATAAATTGGGTGCAAAGACTTTTAAAAGTGCTCTTAATTGCCACCCAGATGCAGTTTTGTTGCGATCTTATGCTGTACTTTGTGTTTTGTGTGAACTTGTGACAATACATTAAATCTTGTTCTATAGATTGTGCTGGAGCACAAAGCTTTTCATCTTGTGGTAATATCCTGTGTAAGCACTATCTAATATGACTATATCTTAGTATTTTACTATTGCCTGACTTTTATGAATTCCACATGGAATGAAACTATATGTTTCAATGTGCCTGCTAATAGCTTGACAGCTTTTTATCTACCACAACTTCACCTGTAGTGTTAAAAGACTGTGGGTGGAGACACACATAATTCATGCCAATATTATCACTTGTTTATAGATTTAGTCGGCCTGTGCAATGTGCACAGTTTCAGACATAGATAGATATGTGCTGGAGCATAATATAAACATTACAAGGCACCTTTACATTGCATTTACCTAAAGCAATGCATACATTTTATCAATTAAAGCATTCTATGGGAATCAGAATCATGACATTAGTGTTGCTAAGGCAGTACTGTTTGAGCTACATTAATGTTTTTGAGTACAAATAAGAAGGTCTCATGGGTTTGGAATAACATGAGGGTCAGTAATTAAAGACAGAAATGTCATTTTTAGGTGAACTAACCTTGTGTTAATCCACCAACGTTATGGTGAATTACCTTCCCAGATAGCAAGCGGATGTGGGCCACTTCAGGCAATGATGCGGCACTGCAGGCCTTCTTATGGCCCGGATAAAATGTATGTGAGCCTGATGTGGCCCACAAGTAAAATGGCAAATATGGCCCAAATATTTTAAATCACATGTGGGCCTTTTTAGGCAAAGATTCGGCACTCATGGCAATGTGTAATCTGAATATGAGCCTAAAGTGGCCCATATGATAATTAATGAATATGGCCCAAATATCACAAACCAAATGTGGGCCACCTATGGGAAAAATCTGGCAAAACCGACAATGACTAATCTGGGTGTAAACCAAATATGGCCCGCATATGTTGCAGCAAATGTGGCCCAGTTATGTTATAACATATCTGGGCCAGTTTTGGCACATATGAGGGACAGTAATCACTGGTAAATCTGAATGTGAACCTAAAGTGGCCCACACTTGACAAAGAAAATAAGGCCCGAATACTTTACATCAAATTTGGGCCACATTTGGCAAATATATGGCAAAGTCAGCACTGGCTAACCAGGGTGTGAGCCTAAACTGGCCCACACATAGTGCAGCAAATAAGGCCCAATTATGTTAAAACATATCTGGGCCATTTTTGGCAAAGGTGAGGGACAGTAATCACTGGCGAATCTGAATATGAACCTAAAGTGGGCCACACATGGAATTTGCAAATATGGCCTGGATACATTATACAAAATTTGGGCCACATTTGGCAAATGTATGGCAAAGTCAGCACTGGCTAACCAGGGTGTAAACCTAAACTGGCCCACATATAATGCAGCAAATGCGGCCCAATTAAGTAAAAAACACCTGGCCCAGTTTTGGCAAAGATGAGGGACATTGATCACTGACGAATCTGAATGTGAACCTATTGTGGCCCACACATGGCAGAGCAAATATGGGCCGAATACATCACAGCAAATTTGGGCCACATTTGGAAAATATATGGCAAAGTCAGCACTGGCTAACCAGGGAGTGAACCTAAACTGGCCCACATTAAGTGCAGCAAATGAGGCCCAATTATGTTAAAACATATCTGGGCCAGTTTTGGCAAAGGTGAGGGACAGTAATCACGAACAAATCTGAATGTGAACCTAAGGTGGCCCACACATGGTATAGCAAATATGGCCCGAATACATTACATCAAATTTGGGCCACATTTGGCAAATATATGGCAAAGCCAGCACTGGCTAACCAGGGTGTACACCTAAACTGGCCCACATTGAGTGCAGCAGATGAGGCCCGATTATGGTAAAACCTATCTGGGCCAGTTTTGGCAAAGGTGAGGGATAGTAATCACTTTCAAATCTGAATGTGAACCTAAAGTGGGCCACATATGGCATAGCAAATATGGCTCGAACACATTACACCAAATTTGGGCCACATTTGGCAAATTTATGGCAAAGTCAGCACTGGCCAACCAGGGTGTGAACCTAAACTGGCCCACATATAATGCAACAAATGTGGACCAGTTTTCTTAAAAAATATCTGGGCCAGTTTTGGCAAAGGTGAGGGACAGTAATCACTAACCAATCTGAATGTGAACCTAAAGTGGCCCACACATGGCATAGCAAATGTGGCCTGAATACATTACATCAAATTTGGGCCACATTTGGCAAATATATGGCAAAGTCAACACTGGCTTACCAGAATGTGAGCCTAAACTGGCCCACATATAATGCAGCAAATGTGGCCCAGTTTTCTTAAAAACATATCTAGGCCAGTTTTGGCAAAGGTGAGGGATAGAAATCACTCGCAAATCTGAATATGAACCTAAAGTGGGCCACACATGGCATAGCAAATATGGGCCGAATACATTACACCAAATTTGGGCCACATTTGGCAAAAGTACAGCAAAGTCAGCACTGGCTAACCAGGATGTGAGCCTACACTGGCCCACATATAATGCAGCAAATGTGGCACAATTATGTTAAAACATATCTGGGCCAGTTTTGGCAAAGGTGAGGGATAGAAATCACTCGCAAATCTGAATTTGAACCTAAAGTGGCCCACACATGGCATAGCAAATATGGCCCGAATACATTACACCCAATTTGGGCCACATTTGGAAAATATATGGCAAAGTCAACACTGGCTAACCAGGGTGTAAACCTAAACTGGCCCACATTAAGTGCTGCAAATGTGGCCCAATTATGTTAAAACATATCTGGGCCAATTTTGGCAAAGGTGAGGGACAGTAATTACTGGTGAATCTGAATTTGAACCTAAAGTGGCCCAGACATGGCATAGCAAATATGGCCCGAATACATTACACCAAATTTGGGCCACATTTGGAAAATATATGGCAAAGTCAACACTGGCCAACCAGGGCTTGAACCTAAACTGGCCCACATTAAGTGCTGCAAATGTGGCACACTTATGTTAAAACATATCTGGGCCAGTTTTGGCAAAGGTGAGGGATAGAAATCACTCGCAAATCTGAATTTGAACCTAAAGTGGCCCACACATGGCATAGCAAATATGGCCCGAATACATTACACCCAATTTGGGCCACATTTGGAAAATATATGGCAAAGTCAACACTGGCCAACCAGGGCTTGAACCTAAACTGGCCCACATTAAGTGCTGCAAATGTGGCCCAATTATGTTAAAACATATCTGGGCCAGTTTTGGCAAAGGTGAGGGATAGTTATCACTCGCAAATCTGAATATGAACCTAAAGTGGGCCACACATGGCATAGCAAATATGGCCCGAATACATTACATCAAATTTGGGCCACATTTGGCAAAAGTACAGCAAAGTCAGCACTGGCTAACCAGGATGTGAGCCTAAACTGGCCCACATTAAGTTCTGAAAATGTGGCCCAATTATGTTAAAACATATCTGGGCCAGTTTTGGTAAAGGTGAGGGATAGAAATCCCTCGCAAATCTGAATATGAACCTAAAGTGGGCCACACATGGCATAGCAAATATGGCCCGAATACATTACACCAAATTTGGGCCACATTTGGCAAAAGTACAGCAAAGTCAGCACTGGCTAACCAGGATGTGAGCCTAAACTGGCCCACATATAATGCAGCAAATGTGGCCCAGTTTTCTTAAAAAAATATCTGGGCCAGTTTTGACAAAGGTGAGGGATAGAAATCACTCGCAAATCTGAATATGAACCTAAAGTGGGCCATACATGGCATAGCAAATATGGCCTGAATACATTACACCAAATTTGGGCCACATTTGGCAAAAGTACAGCAATATCAGCACTGGCTAACCAGGATGTGAGCCTAAACTGGCCCACATATAATGCAGCAAATGTGGCCCAGTTTTCTTATAAACATATCTGGGCCAGTTTTGGAGAAGGTGAGGGACAGTAATCACTAACAAATCTGAATGTGAACCTATGGTGGCCCTGACATGGCATAGCAAATATGGGCCGAATACATTACACCAAATTTGGGCCAGATTTGGAAAATATATGGCATAAAGTCAAATATAAAGTCAACACTGGCTAACCAGGGTGTAAACCTAAACTGGCCCACATTAAGTGCTGCAAATGTGGCCCAATTATGTTAAAACATAACTGGGCCAGTTTTGGCAAAGGTGAGGGACAGTAATTAATGGTGAATCTGAATTTGAACCTATGGTGGCCCAGACATGGCATAGCAAATATGGCCCGAATACATAACACCAAATTTGGGCCACATTTGGAAAATATATGGCAAAGTCAACACTGGCCAACCAGGGCTTGAACCTAAACTGGCCCACATTAAGTGCTGCAAATGTGGCCCAATTATGTTAAAACATATCTGGGCCAGTTTTGGCAAAGGTGAGGGATAGAAATCACTCGCAAATCTGAATATGAACCTAAAGCGGGCCACACATGGCATAGCAAATATGGCCCGAATACATTACACCAAATTTGGGCCACATTTGGCAAAAGTACAGCAAAGTCAGCACTGGCTAACCAGGATGTGAGCCTAAACTGGCCCACATATAATGCAGCAAATGTGGCCCAGTTTTATTAAAAACATATCTGGGCCAGTTTTGGAGAAGATGAGGGACAGTAATCACTAACAAATCTGAATGTGAACCTATGGTGGCCCACACATGGCATAGCAAATATGGGCCAAATACAATTACACCAAATTTGGGCCAGATTTGGAAAATATATGGCAAAGTCAACACTGGCTAACCAGGGTGTAAACCTAAACTGGCCCACATTAAGTGCTGCAAATGTGGCCCAATTATGTTAAAACCTATCTGGGCAAGTTTTGGCAAAGGTGAGGGACAGTAATTCCTGGTGAATCTGAATTTGAACCTAAAGTGGCCCAGACATGGCATAGCAAATATGGCCCGAATACATAACACCAAATTTGGGCCACATTTGGAAAATATATGGCAAAGTCAACACTGGCCAACCAGGGCTTGAACCTAAACTGGCCCACATTAAGTGCTGCAAATGTGGCCCAATTATGTTAAAACATATCTGGGCCAGTTTTGGCAAAGCTGAGGGACAGAAATCACTTGCAAATCTGAATATGAACCTAAAGTGGGCCACACATGGCATAGCAAATATGGCCCGAATACATTACACCAAATTTGGGCCACATTTGGCAAAAGTACAGCAAAGTCAGCACTGGCTAACCAGGGTGTGAACCTAAACTGGCCCACATATAATGCAGCAAATATGGTCCAGTTTTCTTAAAAACATATCCAGGCCAGTTTTGGCAAAGGTGAGGGACAGTAATCCCTCGTGAATCTGAATATGAACCTAAAGTGGCCCATACATGGCATAGCAAATATGGCCTGCACATAATACACCAACTTTGGGCCACATTTGGCAAAAGTACGCCAAAGTCAGCACTAGCTAACCAGAGCGTGAGCCTAAACTGGCCCACATATTATGCAGCAAATGTGGCCCAGTTTTATTAAAAAATATCTGGGCCAGTTTTGGCCAATAGGGACAGTAAATCTGATTGTGACCCTAAAGTGGCCCAGACATGGCATAGCCAATATGGCCAGAATACATTACACCAAATGTAGGCCACATTTGGCAAATATATGGCAAAGTCAGCACTGGCTAACCAGGCTGTAAACCTATACTGGCCCATAAATAGTGCAGCAAATGAAGCCCAATTATGTTAAAACATATCTGGGGCAGTTTTGGCAAAGGTGAGGGACAGTAATCACTGGCAAATCTGAATGTGAACCTAAAGTGGCCCAGACATGGCATAGCAAATATGGCCCGAATACATTACACCAAATTTGGGCCACATTTGTTAAATGTACAGCAAAGTCAGCACTGGCTAACCAGGGTGTAAGCCTGTTAATAGTTAATAACATTTACAGCCATGTTTGCCAAATATACAGTACAGTTGACATGTAGCCTGACAAGCCAGACCCACATCAAGATGTTTGGTCTGGAAACTCATCATTGACAGCTCAATCAGAGGGGCGGATAAACGGCTGTCTGTCAAACTCCCTCTGCACGCGTTAGGATAGCGCTACAACCAACCAGAGCAACGAAGGTGAAGCAGAGCTTGTTTATAGATTAAACATTCACCGTATCCGGTCGGCTGAACTCCGAACACATCATCCCTTCTTAAGAATGACTTCAGTGCCGTTCTTTGTTCTTTTCTCAGAGAGAAGCTTAACTCTAAGTCTTCCAGAGTCGCGGTCAGAGCTGATTCGAAAGACCGCCGTTCGCCAGCTTCTGTGTTTACTAGAAGCACGCAAGCGCAACTCTGGCGTCATTATTTTAAGCCCCGCCCACCAACTCTATACACGATGTGATTGGCCTGACCAGAGTTTGGCGTTTACAGCTCAGAAGGGTATTGAGAGTTGCTAGACGACACTCGCGGCAGATTAGATTTGCTGCCGCTAGGGTGTGTCTAGATTTCTAGGCTAGTTGACATGGAAAATATGCCATAAATATAATTACAGTTAATTTAGATGTATAGCTAAAAATGCCCACATTTGAAAATATGGCATAATACTTTGTAACGAAATTGGGCTATGTTTGATAGGATGCAACTCTTAATTGTACAGTTTAATCTGGACAAAAAGACTATATCAGTTGTGGATTGGCCTGCCTTGTGATAAAAAAAGTACATAACTTTAATTGTGTGTGTGTGTCTGTGTGTGTGAGGTGTGTGTGTGTGGGCATGTTTTTGTTAAATATCAGGACACTGATTAAATGTGTATTATGACATGGGTATGACACATGTGGGAGAGGGTGAAATATGAGGACATTACCCATGACCCCATTTTTCAAAATGCTTATAAATCATACAGGATGAGTTTTTTTTGTTGTTGAGAAAATAAAAATGCAGAATGTTTCCTGTGATGGGTAGGTTTAGGGGCAATGTGTGTGTGTGTGTGTGTGTGTGTGTGTGTGTGTGTGTGTGTGTGTACTTGTTTATATTATATTGTAGGGACCAAACAATGTCATATAAACCTGAGATCACCAGCCAGCGGTCCCCACAATGTAAACGGATTCATAAACATACTATGTTTTTTGAAAATGTAAAACTGCAGCATGTTTCCTGTGATTAGGGGTAGGGGCAGTGTAGGGGATATAATGTACAGTGTAAAATCCATTACGCTTATGGAAAGTCCCCACAATTCACACAAAAAACAATGTGTGTGTGTGTGTGTGTGTGTGTGTGGTCTAGGTAAACCCTATGTTATGGGGACACAAAACTGGCAATATTTGAAATCCTTGTCCATGTGGGGATGTTTTTGGTCTCTATGAAGAAAACTAAATTAAAAATTATGCTTCTTGAAATTTAA
The DNA here is from genome assembly GCF_024679245.1 of Pseudorasbora parva. Classification (NCBI taxonomy): domain Eukaryota; kingdom Metazoa; phylum Chordata; class Actinopteri; order Cypriniformes; family Gobionidae; genus Pseudorasbora; species Pseudorasbora parva. The sequence goes on along the minus strand of NC_090182.1, from coordinate 37,945,962 downwards.
AAAAAAAGTTTAGATTTCTCTGTGAAGGGTAGAAGTTTTAGGGGTAGGTTTAGTGTAGGGTGATACAATATACAGTTTTTACAGTATAAAAATCATGTTTGTGTGTATACTGTGTACACACAGACAGCTACAGTAGGTTGAAAATGTGTGTGTGTGTGTGTGTGTGTGTGTGTGTGTGTGTGTGTGTGTGTGTGTGTGTGTGTGTGTGTGTGTGTGTGTGTGTGTGTCTGATTATGAATTGATTGCAACAGGTCAAATTTGTGAACTGTTTTTAATGGTCCTGACTTGAATATTTGGCTGAGATACATTTTGAGTTGCTGTATGTGAAAATCTTTGTCATGATTTTAAGTAGGACATATTCCTGGGTCAACATATGTATATATTTATCCTGGAACACAATTCCTGTCGTGAAACATAGTCCTAACCCCCTAACCCTAACCTAACCCTACCAAAGAGGGAAATGATAGGTAAATAACTAGCACCAAACGCTGCATTTAAACATAAACTTGACATAAACTTTAAGCTTGTCACTGAAATATGATTTGTTGATTGGAATGCAGGATTAACAATGTTATAAATATCCAGAAACAGTCTTGTTGAAATCACATTCACCTGTAAATGTATGGAACTGTAAGGCAGTGTCATCTTATAAACCGCTTCAAGTGACCCTGATATTCTAAATTATTATAAATAAAATACTCAATTTGTCTTTCATTTTTGCTAAATATTGACTTAAATATTGAATATTATCTGTATCATAAATGTCCTGTTCTATAACCTGTCAGTATATTAATTGAGATATGCATTTAAGAGTAGGCTAAATGAATGACAAATCAGCAAAACCTGCTATGAGAACATTTTATTGTTATTTTGAAGCCAACTTTTTTCAACCCTTTTTTTTTTGTTATGCTTTCATTACAAAAAACATTTTTTATCCCTTGCTAGAATATATATATATATTTAAAATCAACTGGTTCGAGTTCCTATTTCCGGCCCTTTAAATTTAAAAAATAGCCGCGGAAAAGGCGCCCAAAAGACGGAGCTGCAGAGGAGGGTTATTGTTTGGAGATTTGACGGTGGAAAACGGCAAAGAAAGTTAAGGTAAGATTTAATAAAAAAAATATTGCTTCGTTTTGGGGATTGCTTCGTTATATTCAGTTGGAGTACTGCATGTTATGTGATATTTAAACGTTAGCTAATGAAAGCTACAATTGTTAGCTATCAAACATTAGTTATTTTGTCAATTCAAAACTTTTGCCATTGCCTGAAGGATTTTGTAAGTGACATAACGTTAGCAATTCAAGTTGATTATCGTTAGTTCACCTCTCTTTCATACATTTGTCACGTGATTTTTGATAATTACTAACTGCTAAATAAATGGTGATAAAATATTAATATCTGTCTGTTTCATTGCTGTACTAACGTTAGTCTATGCGGCTCTCACGTGACAAAAGTATGAACAAGGCCTAACGTTACCAGAATAACCTAAATGAATCATCTGTTTCTCATAATTTGTTATTTTGCCTGCAATATGTATAGTTTTTATTATCATTATTTTATTATTTATTTTAAATATGAAGTTGTTATCAAAGTTTGCGCTACTTGAGGTGATTGCTAAATGATTAAAGATCCAAGTCAGTAAAATGATCTGATCTTCCCATCACTAACGTTACAAAGAAGTCCTTCGAACTGAAAATCACATTGTCTTCTGCTGAAAAAAAAGCATAGACCAGCATGATTTCACTTTCACTCACTGTATACCAACCTGCAGTCAGTTCTGTATGGTCAACGTATTTTCCCAATTATAATGTTATAATTATAATGTATAATTTGAAATTCATCTATGTATAAATTTGACATTAAACTGCACTAACTAGTTGTATTACTTGTATTACAGAAACAACAGGATCACAGAGCAAGCGAGTAAGCTGTAGAATCCCACATCAACAGATGGCTTCAAATTGCAAGTGAGACAGAGGGAGAAGAGAAAAGGAGTAACGAAAATGGACACGCAAGTAATTTACACGGTCTATTTTACTAATTGTTTGTAATCATTTGGAGTAAATCCGGGACTACACTTCACTTCACTTGTTAGGTCTATCTCATCTATTTCATCTTTGTTAATAAAAATTAGAAGAAATATGCAATAAAAAACAGTAATAGAAACTGTATATATATATATATATATATATATATATATATATATATATTAGGGATGCAACAATACAGTTAGTCCACGGTTCAATACATAACCTTACTTTGGTTTTTAACCATGGTTTTCCGGTTCGGTTCGGGTTTTTTTTTTGCTCTTCTATTCTTAGGTGACAGGAACAGAAAAAGGTTAAGGAGAAAATTGTTTTTATTGCAATACTCTTTCTTTATTTTACTTAAAAGACTTGAAAACCCTTACTTAAACTTAAAACTTTACATAAAAAAATTTATACACATTCCCAGTGTATTGTATTAAATAAAATAAATATATATAAAGATTTACAGTGGCAGCTCAGAGATGTACAGTAGCATTTAAGTATGAAATTGAATGAATAAATGTAGAGTATAAACGTAAATGCGGGTAAACACCCTTAACTTTAGTGCATATGATTGGATATTTGCTCAAATCAGCGCATAGACTCAGGCAAACCATTAAAAAAAGAGCAGAATAAATAAAGAGGAATATTCAAGGGGGTAATCTAGCGCTCGGAAAGCGTTCCACCCATAGGGTGTTTAAATATTTTCTCCCGTTGCTTTTGGCTCACTATGGGCTTCTCCCCATTCTTCTCCCTTGACTTGATCAGACCATTGCTAACCAAGCCATCACCTGCTGTTAGCATCCCATTGACTCCCATTCATTTTTGCGTCTTTGACAGTGAATAACTTTACATCTGAGGCGTTTAAAGACTCCATTTGTCCATTGTTTATTTCTAAAGAAACTCGACAATGCATAAAAGGCTCCATTACCTTGTATCTTACACTATCGCCCCGCAGAAGCTGTTTTTGTAAAAATAGGCTAACGATTGCGTCATAACCAACGCGACTCTGTCGCACAGTTGAGAAATTACCGTATAGACCTGAGGAGACGCTCGCAGGCAATCTTTACTGTATATGAGACAGTCGGGGGGACGTGGAGACATAAAGTCTGATAAAGTCAAGGGAGAAGAATGGGGAGAAGCCGATAGTGAGCCAAAAGCATTGGGAGAAAATATTTAAACAATGTGATTCAGATTTCACTTTCCACAACTACTAGAAGACTCACAGCTGTCAGACAGGAGGCTCACGTCACATCTACGTCCTCAAGCTCAGTCTGAGCCTGCGCAGTTCGCTCAGCCATCAGGAAGTGAGAGCCTCTGATTGGCCTCATTTTCCGCCGTTGAAGTCAATGGGATCGCTCTGTCCATTTCTTTTACTGTCTATGGGAATATTTCAAACGGGGGGAAATGGAAATAAATAATTAAATGCAAAACCGAAAAAAAACACAATTCACCAGCGCATATTGAACCATAAATGCTTACCTAACGGTTCAATATTATATTGAGTATTGTGGCATCCCTAATATATATATATATATATATATATATATACAGCTCTGAAAAAAATTAAGAGACCACTGCAAAAAAACTAGTCCTCAGAGTTGGGGAACATTGTCAGAGCAGAAGGAAGCATGTTTTCTTCTACACTCTAAACACGCTGGGTTAATAACAACCCAAGTTGGGTTGAAAATGGACAAACCCAGAAATTGGGTTGTTTGAACCCAGTGAATGGACCTTTTCAAACAACTCAATCAGGGTTCCCGCGGGGTCTTAAAAAGTCTTAAATTCAGAAAGTTACATTTAAGGCCTTAAAAAGTCTTAAAAACGCCCAGATTTTCATCCTAGGTCTTAAATTTAATTTACCAAAGTCTTAAAACTTTTACTTCCGTTCAGAAACAAAACCTTTTAGTTTTCTTTACCCGACTGCTTCATGCATTTTTACTCCTTACACTTTTCCTTCAGCTTTTCAGAAAGCTGCGATTGGCAAACGGAAAGCAAGAAATTACCGTAATAAACCATATTTTGGCAAAAAGCGCTATTTGTCTTTAAGAAATTTTTTTTAAGCGCGCCAAATGTTGAGGATTTACGGTCAAATAGCGCTTTAATATGCTGGCGCCAACACTCGCATTCTAATAGGGTTAAGCGTAATGTATTCTGATGTATTTGATCTGACTGGGTGGGCAGCTGTCAATCTCAGGCCCAACCGTAGATCCGCCCCTATCATAGGTTGGTTGTTTTGTCTGGTATGTACTTGTGTCTACGTGCGTTTTCAAAGAACATGGGTCTTTGCACACTGAGTCCGATATTTTCGCATGCGTTTTTTCATATTCGTGATCCGAAAAACTCGTCACGCACAGAGACCTTGCACACTGAGTCCGATGCTTATTAATGAATGTGTTACGGAAAAAACGCAAAACAAGACAAAGTGACTTCTAGTGAGGATGATTTGTTTGTCCTGAGGAGATATTGGGTTCATCTAACATTACTCCTGTGATCGCGTAGAGAGGAGTGTTTCCCTATCAAACGGGATTATCCAGATCGACCGATTCAAAGTTGCAGTTTCAGTGGCTCAGTTTGATGCTTTGCTAGCGATACTGGAGACATGTTTAAAAGAAGACCACTAATTTCTGTGAATCAATTGATCCCGAACACCTGGCAGTATGTCTATGGATCCGATCACACACACACACAGACACACACATACACACACAGACAGACAGACGGAGCTTTACAGACCCTTACGAAACAAAAATATATTGCAATATATTTGAAAATATCATGCAATATATTCACATATAACGTTATGGGATTTAATATTTATATTTTCCAATATATTGCATGAATATATAATATATTTTATAATGCCATCAATATATTATTCCATATATTAAAATATATTTCAAGAAAATATATTGGTAAATGTATTTTCCTTTCGTAAGGGGAGACTTGATGTGCTATAATTATAGCTGTGATATAATAATATTTGTAGCATTTTTGCTAGAATAATATGTATGGTGGCTCTGAGTTGTCAAAACGTCTCAAAATGCGTTTTTACGGATGCGAAAACGCAGAAAATTGAACCTGTTCCAAAAAATTTTTTGACGGACAAAAGTTTCAGAGGCAGTGTGCAAGCGTGATTGACATAACGTGAGTTCGAATTTATTTTTGGAAGTGCGTAAATTATTCTAGCAAAAATACCACAAATAATATTATTATATCACAGCTATAATTATAGCACATCAAGTCTCTGTAAAGCTCTGTGTGTGTGTGTGTGTGTGATCGGATCCATAAACATACTGCCAGGTGTTCGGGATCAATCGATTCACGGAAATTAGTGGTCTTCTTTTTAATATGTGTCTCCAGTATCGCTAGCAAAGCATCAAACTGACACAAAATAAAACTCTTGAACTTTTAATCGGTCGGTCTTGATCCCGCTTGATAAGGAGGGGAAACTCTACGCGATCACAGGAGTCTCTCCACATCTCCTCAGGACAAACAAATTATCCTCACTAGACGTCACTTTGTCTTGTTTTGCGTTTTTATCCCCGTAACGCATTCATTAATACGCATCGGACTCAGTGTGCAAGATCTCTGTGCGTAACTAATTTTTCGGAATACGAAAAACCGCATGCGAATATATCGGACTCAGTATTTTGATATCAGTTTCTGAGTTTATTTAATGTTTCTATAACTGAATCAATAAAAATAGAATGTTTGAGAGTTTCTGAGATCATTTATAATGCTTTTAGTAATGCGTCGGGTTGGTCTTAAATTTCATTCATAATGGTCTTAAAAGGTCTTAAAAAGGTCTTAAATTTAACTTACTGAAACCTGCAAGAACCCTGTCAATGTGTGGGTTTGTCCATTTTCAACCCAACTTGGGTTGTTATTAACCCAGCATTTTTTAGACTGTAGGACAACCTTGTACGTGGTTTAATTCATGCGTCCTTCACAAAGACAAGTCTGCCCAATTCAAGCATTGCTGAAGCACTCCCAGATCATCACCGATCTTCCACCAAGTTTCACAGTGGGTGTGAGACACTGTGGCTTGTAGGCCTCTCCAGGCCTCCGTCTAACCATCAGAAGACCATGTGTTGGACAAAGCTGAAAATTGGACTCATCAGAGAAGATGACCATACTCCAGTCCTCTACAGTCCAATCCTTATGGTCTCTTGCAAACCTCAGCCTGGCTCTTCTTTGCTTCTCATTGATGAAGGGCTTTTTTCTAGCTTTCCACAACTTCAGCCCTGTCCACTGGGAGCCTGTTTCGAACTGTCCTCGCCGTGAACTTCACCCCAGCTGCCTTTTGCCATTCTTTTTGTAGGTCACCTGAGGTCATCCTATGGTTGTTGAGTGACATTCGAATGAGTTGGTGGTCATTCCAGTCAGTGTAGAGTCGTTTTCGCCCTCTGCCAGTCTGTAACTTTGTTGTCCCCAATGTCTGCTGCTTGACATTGGGGACAACAAAGTCTGCCTAAAATTTTAAGGATGGAAGCAACCCGATGCTCACTGTATCCCTATGCCAGTAAAGCCAGAATATACTTGTAGGCTTCCATACTTGTAGAGATGCTGATTCAAGAAAAAAATTGCAGTGGTCTCTTAATTTTTTTTTCTCCCAGAGCTGTATAGATATTGTAGTGTTTTACTTATCTAAACTTTTTAGGGAAGAAAAACAAATAATCAAATAAAATAAAAATCAATGTTTAGTCTTTAGTGTGTTTATTACAAATAAATTGATCATTATTAAAGCTACAAATGTAGTTCAGTTAAGAACAGTGAGTGATTACCTTTTTTCTTTTATTGTTTCATTAACATAAATATAAAGACCTAATTCACAGATCTAATATAATGTTAGACATCATTTCCCCAACTGCTCCCCAAATGTTCACTTAAAACTGCATTAAGTTAGCCTGACAAGCCAGAGCCACATCAGGAAGTTAGCTCTGGGGACTCACCATTGATAAGGCTCAATCCGAGGGGCGGGATAAACGGTTGTCTTTCAAACTACCTCTGCACGCGATAGGATTGCGCTACAACCAACCTTCTCGGAACCTTCTCTGCCGTCATTATGTTAAGCCCCGCCCACTGGCTCTACACACAATGTGTTTGGCCTGACCAGAGTTTGGTTTTTACAGCTCAGAAGTGTATTTAGAGTTGCTAGACTAAACTCATGGCAAATTAGATTTGCTGCCGCTAGGGTGCGTCTAGATTTGTAAAATAGCATTATGTAACATTTGCAGTAAGATATCCCAAAACCACTAGGCCAATACTACATATTTTGTTCAGTTGAGAACCTTCAATATCCCAAATGTTTCCAACTATTTGTAAATCGTGAGAAAATTGCTATTTTAACCAAGGAACCGGGACGTGTGAGGGCGTCGCCTAACGATGTCATCATATCTCTTAACCCTCGGTTTCTGGTTTTATTCTGCTGATGCGCTTTACTCCGACTGTAGTGTTAACAAGTGTCACAGCAGCCGCTGAGTGAACGCACAGAGTAACGTCATAACATAATTTAAAACTCACTCAAATTTGTTATATGATAAACAGAGCTGCGTTACCTCATACTCATTACCAGAAAAGCAGAAATAGTGCCGGCGACTATGGCATAATCAAAGTTTTTCGCGCTGCTCGTGAGGCTTGTGTTGTTCATCTCATTAACAATCACTCCAGCAGCCTTGCTCAGCTCCACAACACTCGCTCCTGCTCTGCTTCACACTGCAGTAACGTTAATAGGGATGTAATGATAAATTGTTATATCGCATTAATAAAATGTGACTATATGTATCGTTGATGGAAACTATATGATTTGCAATATAGTTGTTTTATCCAAGGCTCAACTTGCTGTAGTAAGCCTATTTATAAGGTACAATTTACCCAGACACAAATTTACAAATGTACCTCAAATGTAAATTCTGTCATAATTCTCACCATAATGTCGTTTTTCGTTTAACTTCCAAACACAAATGAAGATATTCTTTATGAAACCCATTTTAAAGTCCATTACTCTCAAACTTAAACGATGCAAAAAATAAAGTAATCAAGTGGTCTAATCCAAATCTTCTGAAATCTTCAAGTCTTCTGAATAGACACAATGGCTTTATGTGGTGAAAATATTTAAAGCTACACTGTGTGATAATTTCCCCCATCTAGTGGTGAAAAGGTATAAGACCAACCAGTGATTATTAGTTTCTGTTCCTCTCAATTCCGATTTTGTTTCAACTCCTACAGTGGCCAATTTAGTCCAAGATTAACATGGCATCCAGTTCAACCTCGTCCATGAGTGCCATCGGTTGTTAAAACGCGAAAGGCGAAGCTTGAATTTACGGGTATGTCCCTCTTTGGCTAATGTACTTTCAAGATGGAGGGGCAACATGGCGACCGGCATTCGAACCCCTCACCCGTATGTATTTTCAATGGCATATTATAAAGTTACGAGAATACTTTATTACTTGAAAGAAGTGCATTACATCACATTACATACATTAATTAGCACATATTTTTGAAAGAGCTAAGTGTTTTTAGCTAAGAATAAACTAAAAAAGTTACACAGTGTAGCTTTACCACAGTGAACATTCTGTAGTAAACACAGACGTTCAAATGATTGCGTGACGTGCGAAAACAACATGAAAGTGAGGTAAAATTCTTGGATGAGCTAAACATTTACAGTTTGAGAGCGGCCATTTTGACACACTTTCTTGCGATTAGAATTGTGATTGATTGCATTGATCATCTGAAATGCATGCACTGCTGGAATGACCCTCTTCAAAGTGAGAGCGCAAACATTATTTAAAGTGGCACTCTCCAAAGTCAAAGTGCAAACACCATTTAAAGCGGCAATCCTTAGTGAAAGCGCAAACATAATTTAAATCACCAGATCACATTTAGTTTTAGTAGTATGATTATTCAAAGCAGTTTAGATGGTTCATTCTTATACTGCATTAATAGCAGGAACAGCAGGACATAGCGAGCATGAGCAATGCTGCCTGCATTGAAAGTGCGAGTAATTCGTGAGGGATTTTTGTTTTTTAATTTACTTTGAGTTTCAGTGACACTATTACATTAATAATCTCATTACATAGAATCATACAATGACAAAACATAATGTTAAATATAATTAATAATAATGCAATGGGGGAATATTTGTGGGTCCTGATAATAATACACAAATAATAATATAATAACAATAAAAAAGTACAAAATAAAAATAAAAACTTTATTTCGGCTTATCGGGATACATATCGTGTCGGGAGTTCAGTATCGAGATACATATTTAATCGTGACACGAGTGTATCGTTACACCCCTAAACGTTAATAATCACTTCCATGAACATGATTTCTGAGTCCTATCCCGATTTTTTTCCTACCGGCTGTGAGGTGAAGACCACATGTCCCAAAATCTTTCCCAAAACTGACCTGATTGTCGCTTGTGCAGATTAATATTAAGATCTGTTTGATCTTTCTGAATTGTAGAAATTAACCAAATGATACAAGGATCAGCAGTTGTTTCTGCACTGAAAGTAAATCCAGACACGATTAAAATCAATGTTTGGGAAGCCAAATTTTCAGTATTGCACAAAATAATAAATCATGTCAATAAAACCCTAATTTTAGTGTTTAGGATGTTATAATCTATATACATAAAAGTGACATACACATTTTTATATAAATATGGCAGCGATAAGGTACAGTAATGGTTTTATTTGGTGTATTCTTTGCTAACAATCTTTCATTCTTATCCCGAGGTTACCATTGTCAGCTGGATCTGCTCCAAATCCAGATCAGATGGTGGACCTGCACCTAGACATCAACGCAGCCCTAAATGTCAACAGATAACATGTCAACTAGACAACTCCTAGAGACGGATCCCCTGTGAGGAACTTGCTAACAGCCATCAACACAGATCCTCTGTCCTCTGCACAGACCCCTAAAGCCAGCTTCAACTCCATGTCGGCATGTTGTATCCTGATCTTCAAGCTGGTGGATCTAGATGAAATATTCTGAATTATTGGAATCCATAGTCTGACTTGTAATGCAGCCTGAATCATATTCACACCATGTTCGTTGGCCAGAGACAACTGGTCCCCCAACTCAGCCTGGTTTCTACCAAGGGTTTTTTCTTCTCCATTTCTGTCACCTGATGGATTTTGGGTTCCTTGCCACTGTCGCCTTAGGCTTGCTTAGTTTGGGACGCTTAATATTCTACAATAGGGGTGGGCTATATACTGGTAGATATGATTAACTGGTAGAAATGTATCAACTGCTACTGATTTTGGACCATCATCTCTATCGTAGTTACGTTGCTGTTCTGCTTGTGTGGTAATGAAATCTTATCATCTGCCTGCATTTTTAAGCATTATGGTTAAAAAACAAGGGATTTTAAACTGCTAAAGTGCAGTAAGCAGTGAAAGACACCTCGTTTGACGACATGTGCACGCTGTCAGAGAGACTGTTTCTAAGCAAAAAAATTTTGTATCATTGGCAGCAAGAATTACAAAATGTCTATGGTATTTCTAATGTCTATATAATATTGATTTAATTGCACTGATGCTATTGGAGGAGAACTGAACTGCGCTGGATCATGTTTTCTGCAAAGCTGCTTTATAGCAAATTGAACTGATTTCATAATTGATGAACCTTACACAGTTATTGAACAGAACTGAATCAACACTGACCTGACTTCAGCTGTGACATTATTTTCTTTTTAGGGCTGCTTTACTGCAGAATTTAACTCTGTTTGAATAATTAAATAATTATTTTCATGTTTATTCCTGTAAATCTGCTTTGAAACTTTATAAAGCATTAACAAAGAAAGGTAACTTGAATTGTGCAATGGCCTGATTGTGGACCAGATTTGGCAAACAGCATGTGGGCCACATGAGGATTGTGTAAAAGACCAACTGTGGCCCATATTAGGGTCAGTTCTGGTTTATATCGGCCAAAGCAAGGTATTAGATATGGGCCTGACCTGGGCCAGAATTAAATTTAACTGTGAGCCATATGTGGGCCATTTCTGCTTCATGTGTTTTGTTCATGGCTGACATGTGGCATTGCTATTGCTTGATTGTGGCCCAAATCTGGGAAACAAAAGTGGACCACTCAAGTGCCATCATTTCACACGGTATGTGGGCCAGAGCAAGGTATTAGATATGGGCCAGACCTGGGCCAGAATTAAATTTAACTGTTAGCCAGATGTGGGCCATTTTTGCTTCATGTGTTTTGTTCATGGTTGACATGTGGCATTGCTATGGCTTGATTGTGGCCCAAATCTGGCAAACAAGAGCGGACCGCCCAAGTGCTATTATTCCATGTGGTATGTGGGCCAGAGCAAGGTATTAGATCTGGGCCGGATCTGGGCCGGATCTAATACCTACACATGAAGCAGAACTGGCCCACATCTGGGCAACTGTTGTGGGCCATTTCTGCTTCATGCGTTTAGTTTATAGCTGACATGTGGCATTGCTATGGCTTGATTGTGGCCTAGATCTGGCAAACAGGAGCGGACCACCCAAGTGCCATCATTCCACGTGGTATGTGGGCCAAAGCAAGGTATTAAATCTGGGCCGGATCTGGGCCAGAATTCAAATGAACTGTTGCCCAGATGTGGGCCAGTTCTGCTTCATGCGTTTTGTTCATGGTTGACATGCGGCGTTGCTATGGCTTGATTGTGGCCTAAATCTGACAAACGGGAGTGGACCGCCCAAGTGCCATCATTCCACGCGGGTAGTGGGCCAGATGAAAGTGTAAAGTGTGGGCCGGATCTGGGCCAGAGCAATTTTGCTATCTGGGCCAGATGTGGGCCAGTTCTGCTTCATGCGTTTTGTTCATGGCTGACATGCGGCGTTGCTATGGCTTGATTGCGGCCTAAATCTGGCAAACGGGAGCGGACCGCTCAAGTGCCATCATTCCACGCGGGTAGTGGGCCAGATGAAAGTGTAAAGTGTGGGCCGGATCTGGGCCAGAGCAATTTTGCTATCTGGGCCAGATGTGGGCCAGTTCTGCTTCATGCGTTTTGTTCATGGCTGACATGCGGCGTTGCTATGGCTTGATTGTGGCCTAAATCTGACAAACGGGAGCGGACCGCCCAAGTGCCATCATTCCACGCGGGTAGTGGGCCAGATGAAAGTGTCAAGTGTGGGCCGGATCTGGGCCAGAGCAATTTTGCTATCTGGGCCAGATGTGGGCCATTTCTGCTTCATGCGTTTTGTTCATGGCTGACATGCGGCGTTGCTATGGCTTGATTGCGGCCTAAATCTGGCAAACGGGAGCGGACCGCCCAAGTGCCATCATTCCACGCGGGTAGTGGGCCAGATGAAAGTGTAAAGTGTGGGCCGGATCTGGGCCAGAGCAATTTTGCTATCTGGGCCAGATGTGGGCCAGTTCTGCTTCATGCGTTTTGTTCATGGCTGACATGCGGCGTTGCTATGGCTTGATTGTGGCCTAAATCTGACAAACGGGAGCGGACCGCCCAAGTGCCATCATTCCACGCGGGTAGTGGGCCAGATGAAAGTGTCAAGTGTGGGCCGGATCTGGGCCAGAGCAATTTTGCTATCTGGGCCAGATGTGGGCCAGTTCTGCTTCATGCGTTTTGTTCATGGCTGACATGCGGCGTTGCTATGGCTTTATTGCGGCCTAAATCTGGCAAACGGGAGCGGACCGCCCAAGTGCCATCATTCCACGCGGGTAGTGGGCCAGATGAAAGTGTCAAGTGTGGGCCGGATCTGGGCCAGAGCAATTTTGCTATCTGGGCCAGATGTGGGCCAGTTCTGCTTCATGCGTTTTGTTCATGGCTGACATGCGGCGTTGCTATGGCTTGATTGTGGCCTAAATCTGGCAAACGGGAGCGGACCGCCCAAGTGCCATCATTCCACGCGGGTAGTGGGCCAGATGAAAGTGTCAAGTGTGGGCCGGATCTGGGCCAGAGCAATTTTGCTATCTGGGTTGGCATGCCATTGAGCCAGAAGGGCCTGTTGAGTGATTTTATGTCTCTGTAAGCTACTTAAACAATCTCCCTTTCCAACAGAGATTCTCAAAATGATTAGCTGCAGATAATCACATTCTTTGACTTAACTGTCATTTGAAAGTTCAACCAATGGGAACTGGATCTGGGGGTATGGTGTGTAGGAACTAGAATTGCAAAGGGGTGGACATTTTCCATAGGAAACATTAAAACGTTCCTTGGAAAGTTAAAGTCAGTATTTTTGGTAATATTACAAGTTGGAAACTTAACAGGAATGCTCAAGGTTGATGTCATTTCAGTGTTGATCTGGCCTTCTATCAGGAAATACACACTGGATAGGAAGTGAATCCAGACAACAACTTAATTGTGGACACGCAGTGAGCAAAGAGTGAATAGGTAAGTAACTCAAGGTGGATAATAATTGGAGGATCAATGGTAACAGAAACAGTCCTTTTATCTTGTAGGTGATCCAGGAGATGGCAGAGCTGGCTGACAGAGCACACACCTCAGTAGATGGCCACAGGTAAGTATTGCAGGTGGATATTAACAAGGGAAGACTCATACACAGAAGGAGAAATAACAATAATATACTAAACTTCTTGGAATTGAAATTGGAGAGCAGGAATCGCTAGGAGATCGCTAGAGTTTCCTATTTTAAGGCCATACACAGGCTGTTTCTCAACTCCAAGAATGCAAAGAATGGACATGTGCTCTCGTGGTCTTGCCAAACGACATTGAAAGAATGAACTCGGGAGGATGAGAAGACACAGAACAGATTATTTGATTGATTATACACACAACAGATTGAGATGTGCTGTGATCTTGTTGCTCAACTGACTGACCCATCCCATTATAAGTAGCAGCTAATGCTCAGTACACGCAGAGGTACTCAACAAGTGGCCCGCGGGCCCGTCTGTATTAATTTTGTGGTCCGCATCATGCTATTGAATACAGAATACAATGACATCAAAAACATATCAATATCACAACCTAATAAGAAATTTCTTAAGACATTTCTTTCACATTATTATAGACATTTGTTTTCCATTACATAAATTATTTTGTATAATTGTATTTTTATCATGTATATTTGTGAAAATTAAAATTCATGTTAATGTTGATTTGTCAATGTTAAGATTTTTTTAATATGCCAGTAAAAATACTGCAGGCTTTAAGTTCTTCACTTTATAAAAATTAAGCAAAACACATGGAACAAAAGTTTACTTTCAAGTACCATACGATTTTATGGTGAGTAACACAAATTGCTTTCACTTATTGATGATACCCTCGGCCAGCTATGTCAAGGCTTTGACACAATATGGCACATTTGCTTTAACTGTTTCAGCGTTTCACGAAGCCTCTGTCTGCCCATCACTAGTACAAGGACGCAAGTTCGCTGAAGAATGCATATTGAGAAATAGACACTGACTGACCTGAGGTGAAGGCTTATATGTGGTGGTGGTGATGGCAGTGAAGATGGAAATCGGTTGTAGGTATAGATAAGGTAGAGATAATCAGGAGTTAATGTATGATTCATGAATTACTAACCCATTCATTAATGATTACCGCATCAGTAACTAATAAAGTGTATTATTAACAGATTAAGTAATATATGAATTGATATTAATTAAATGTCTTAATATAGTAGTTCTTTGAAAAAAATACATATAGTTAGCATCCCTATATCTCCCATGCATGTCCCATTCCTAGAGGCAAGAAACCTCTCATCAAACACAGCACGTAGCCTGACTAACACCACGTATCTTGGGAGTTGAGGAACATGCTGAAAATTCATCTTTCCAATGAATGTGTAAGTTATGTTTTTTTTTTAAGTTTTAAAATGCACGTCTGACAACGCAACTACTTTGACAGGAGGCTTTTTTTTAGTATTACTATGCAATCAGTCCGACCATATTGTGCTGTTATAAAATTCAGACCACTAGAGTATGTGCTGGTCAGGACATGCACTAAAAAAAAGAAACATTTCCTGATGGGGGAATCTGTCACATATCGAGAGAGGCCTAAATCTATCCGCTGAATGACAGCTTTAATCTTCAAGAACATTATTTCACATAAAGGTATTCTTGCTGTTATGTTTGGTGTCTGCCTGTTTGTTGTTCATACCAAAACAGAGGAAGCTTTTATGGTATGGTCATACTGCTAACCACAACATCTGTGTTGTCTCTTTGCTGCTGTTGAGATTTAAACAAGACAAGCGTTTTGCAGCAAAAGCCCTCTCTGTTGCATCACTAATTTGACAGTCAGGGAACGACGCATTTTAACATTAGCTGCAGTCTTGTACATCCACTTCCACTGATGAATAAAACAATATGCAGCTCTTCAGCAAGAGACAGTAAATAATTTCTCATTATGCAATACCAGAGAGAGATGGATATGGGAACAGAGAGAGAGACACGCATGGGTCAAAAAGTGAATTTGTCTAAGGAAAAAAGGCCTAGCAGTAACGCCCCAGCAAAAACTGGCTGCATTCTGAATCTGTTTGTTCATGCTTGACAGCCAGTGATTAATTATGGTACTGAAATCTCCATGGCTAACCTGGTTTTGGCTTCTTTGGAAGGAGATACAGATGCAAAGGGGCAGAAACAGACATATTTTTTCTGCCATTGGATGTTCATAAACAAGCAACAGATGTCTTGCAGAAAAGTGACTCACAAAAAAAAGAAAAAAAATACATTTATATATTTTTTAAAACCTCACCGCCGCTATGCTAGGATGTTGTGGGTGGTTGTTAGCGTGTTGCTATGTGGTTGGCTGTGGTAAAAAGAGCCCCAGTATTTATATAAGTTACCACAAACTTTAAACCTTTGAATCAGGGGTTGTTTAAACTACTAGCATGAATAGTACAAACAATAGGGATGCTTGATAATTAAGTGAAGGCAAAGCAGAAAAATATGTTGTTATTTTTGTTTTATTGACAAGATATCTTATACTGTCAGTGTCAAGGGTAATCCATAAAAAGTAATGTGAGTAATCTGATTTTTTTTATATATATATATATATATATATATATATATATATATATATATATATATATATATATATATATATATATATATATATATATATAACTAATAAAGTAACATTTTAACCCTTAACTGCATACCTCGGGGTGACCCAGCATGTTATTCACTAGCCTAGCGTCCTCATACTCAATTCTAGTCAGATTATGAGTCTGAAACTGCTATATTGGGCTGTGATTATGGGGCGTGTTTCAACTGAACCAGGAAAGACATCAATTGGATAGACCTACAACCAATCAGAGCATTGTCAAATGTCAACATAGTTCAACCGCACTGTGTTGCCAAGTCCGCGTTTTTTTCCCCGAGGGTTGTTTTCTATGTCCTCGGGTTGAAGCGACTTATGTGATATATAGATCCATGAGTGCAAGTTTTAGCAGGCAACCTTGCCAAAATAACACATTTGACCCCCCAAACACCATTTTTTCCCCCGGAGAACCCCCCAAGAAGCTATGGTTTAGGGCTAGTAGTTGGCGGGTTTTGTTGTAAAAACTTAGCAGCCCTGTCTGCACTTGCGCTGGTATCAGGCTGGAATACACGATCTTTGCCGGTGTTGTAAAAATGATACACAGAGTACTTACCCAACATGATCATCATTTCTGAGAGAAATTGTGAAGGTGAATGCATATACAAACAAGCTGTAACAAACTGCTCTGAGACAAAAGGTTGGATTGAAGATCCAAATGTAGTTTTTATTGAAGGGTAATCCAAAGTCGTAGTCCATAAAACACACAAAAGGTCATACACAGGCAAGCAGTCTGAAAAGGCAAACAAAACAGAAGGAACAGGCAAAAGGGGAATCCATGGAGAAGGCAAGAAATCAAAGACCAAAACACATGAAACCAGGGAAACGCTCAGAAATGCAGTTGTGACACTAAACAAGACTTTGCCATGAATGACAGAGATGACCAGGCTTATATAGGCAGAAGTAATGAGGTGATGAGACACAGGTGTAAACAAAAAGTGCTAATGAGTCCGGGGAAAGGATCAGGGACGTGCACAGGGGGGTTGCTGGGGTTTCCCGGGCAACTGCCCATATGCCCTTCTCGACTCACGTTGCCCTTCCGAGGTGGAAAAAAATAAATAAAAAAATCGTACAATGGATGCAGAATTTCACGTAGGCCTAGATACAAAAAAAAAAAAAAAAAATGTGCAAAGCCTCATTCACTTACATATTCGGGTACCCGTCCGAAAGTGAAAGTCAAGCAATTGCTTGGGGCACCGAGCTGGCCTGGGGCCCCAAGACAACGACAGGTTAAGAATAAAATGCAACGACAAACTGCTTGAGCGCCCCTTTGATAGTCAATGCAGTAAAGTGCAATGACACTGTTATCGGAATCCCCCTCAAGGGGGCCCTCTCAGTCGTCGCTGACAGCAGCCACCCAACCACGCAATCTCTGCTGCCGGCAAAATACAAAATCTCCTCGCCGACCATGAAGCGGAATTATGCTTTAGGAAGCCAGAAAAGAAAAAAGAGAAAAAACAAGATAGTGGTAAGTGATAAATTACACTATATAAAATAAAATAGCTCTATTTGTACAAATATGGTGTAATTTTGCAGCAGGTAGGCTAGCAAAAATATGTTTATGTTAGCTAACGCTACCTGCCTGACGGCAAATGCTGCTTGTAATGAACAGTTAGTGCAACTTTTTTTTCGAACGGACGGAATATGGTTACATGCTGTAATATGTTTTTTAACGGAATAAGGAAGACGCAGATCTGTTCCAGAATAACTGTTTATCATATTTTAATTACATAAAATTGCTATAGCTTTGTAATAGGTTTTGATGAAAGTGGTATAGCATGCTATACTAACTATTGTTATGCTATGTATAAATAACCTGGAAAAGTTAATATAGCATGCTTTTTTTAGGTCAGAGCAACTGCCCCTCAAAAATCCTGTGCACGTCCCTCGAAAGGATTATGGGTAATGTAGTTTGTGATGGAGTGACAGTCCGGGGTGGAGTGCTCTCTGGTGGTGATCACGGGCACTCACACTGGTGAATTGTGACACAAGCTCTCCGTTTAGGATTCGAAACAAATATAATCCAAGCCCCTTTGATGACGTGCATGATTACTGTTTATCATCTGTCCATCATCGTCTAAAGCCCGCCCTGATGATTTCATTGGTTCGAACAGTTTCTGTTCGGAGATAATTACTCCTCTATGGAGCAAGTCCAGACCGAACTGCCCAACCTAAAAATTTTGCGGGCGGGGCTAAGTTCGGCTGGTATCCAGGCTAAGTCTGATACTGCTCCAGTGGGCTGTAATTATGGGGCGTGTTTCAACCGAACCAGGAAAGACCTCAATTGGTCTGCGGTTTTCCTGGGGGTTGTTTTCCATGTCCACAGGTTGAATCGACCTCAAAAAAAATGTGATATATAAACCCAGGAATTTTAGCAGGCAAAATAACACACATTTTAACCCCAAACGCCGTTTTTTTCCCGGTGAACAACCCCCCCACATGCTGGAATAAGTAATGTTCTTTGAGTAATGATCTTTACTGGTGTTGTAAAAAAAATATTTAAGGATACACAAGAGTACTTACCAACATGATCATAATTTCTGAGAGAAATAGTGAAGGTGAATGCATACAAAGTTCTGTTTAGGATTAGAACCATAGACTGTAAAAAAATATGGACGAAGTGTCCATGACGTCACCCATAGGATTCTGAAGTGCCGTTTTGAAGCGTACAGACGAGCCGGCTGTTGCCAGCTTAGCAATGTGTCATTGCGCATCACGCCCAGAAAACAGAAAATGGTCAAAGAGGCAGGACGTGGGCGGAGCTGAGGTGACGCGCTGACTAACAGACAGCGTATAAAAGGCTATCCACTTGTCAATCAAAGTGGACATGCCCTTAATTATGCAGAACATTAAGGCTTTATATAATGTAAACGAACGAGCTATACAAAAAAAAAAAAAAAAAAAAGAAAATTAGCTATACAGACCAAAACCACAATTTGTACCAGGCTGTAAATATGTTTTTTTTTTTTCTGCTGTAAAATTGGGCATTTTAACATGGGGCAAAATTAGATTCTGCTCCCTTCTGGAGCCTGTCATTAGTGGCCAGTTGAGGAATTGCAGTTTAAATCACTTCCGTATTGGCTTCAAGAGAAACTGTGGGAGGTTGTCGCTTGATTAGAACAAATTGAACACAAGCGCCTTTGATTCAAAGGCGATTCAATCAGGCGATTCAAACTCCTGCTGTGTGAACAGCGTACTGACTGAAAATTACACTGACAGCCAATGAGAGAGTGAGATACCTGGCAGCAGGAGGTTCAGGGAGGAGTTATAGAGCAGAATTTCAGTATTTTTATAGATATATTTACAATTCTATCAAACAGAAACAAAGCCCAAACATTTGCACATCCAGCCACAGCAGCAGCGCATTACAAAATTGTTTATTTACCTCAAACTGTCTTTGCAGAACACAATCCTGGCTCCCTCTGTCTCTCCAACAATTTCTTCCGCCATAATCTTTTTTTCTTTTTCTCCACAAATCAGCGCACATACAATTTGAAGCAAACTTTGTGCAGTTTATCATTTTTAATAACAATTCCAAGTCTCGCGCGAGAACTCCGGTCTGACGCACGTGTGATCTCACGTTGTTTAATTGTCACATCGCACGTCACGTGCGTTTGGGAAACGTAGTTTGCACACCGGAGCGAGAGAGTTGTCAGCGATTCTTCCTCTTGTTCAGTCATGCAGTGTGAACTCCTCTGTCGTCAAACCATCGTGCAGTGTGAACACAGCAGTGACTGAATGATACCCCAGATAGTCAAACCATTGTGCAGTATGAATAGAGCAGTGACCCGACGAGTTTGAAAATCGTGCAGTCTGAACTAGGCTTAAAGCTCACCCTGACAATTTCATTGGTCCGAACAGTTTCTGTTCAGGCATAATTACACCTCTATGGATCAAGTCCAGACCGAACTGCCTGAGCACAAATGTTGTGGGTGGGGCTGAGTTTGGCTGGCATCCAGGCTAGACATTCACTACCCTCCTCCTCATTCATCTTTTAGTTAGATATCAGCCTTCTTAGTATTCCTCAGTCAATTCATTCTAAACAATATAACAAGAAAAAAAATTATAAAATAACTTCTTTCATAAATCTTTGTAAAAAAAAATGTATAGGGTCGCTAAAGGTGTACATATATGTAGTGTACATATATGTACATAAGTATACATATATGTACATCTCACCTTGGGCCTTTAGTGACTCTATACAATTTTTATAGACATACTATATAGTATACAGCTTCATGTAATTCTGTAATTTATTTGCGTTAACTGTGTTAAATTGTTTTAACGCGTTAATGACTTTAAATGAATAGCATGCGTTAACACATTAACGTTGACAGCCCTAATATATACATATATATATATATATATATATATATATATATATATATATATATATATATATATATATATATATATATATATATATATATATATATATATATATATATATTAACACTGCTCCCACTTTTAACACTTCAAAATCTTTAGCATGCTAATATGTCATTTCTAGTTTTGTTTTGAAATACGGTGTTACTTTCTTCCACAAGGCCTATGAAGTGATTTGCGCTTGAAAGGCAGAAGCAAGAACAACCACTATCTAAATGAGAGTAAACAGTTTGAAGCTATCCACCACTCTGGCCTTTAACTGACTGTCTGCTATCCAAGTCATTGCCAGGTGGTTGAATATAATAAGCCATTTGACAGCCAAGAAAATTTCTCCCCCAGTGGCGCCTGCTGATGGCTGAACTATTTAATTGTCACACAGCTGTCATTTTTCTGCTATGCTTTGCTTCTCAGGCTGAGGAGGACTGTAGGAAAGAGCTGAGTATAAGGTGCTACCGGGTGAATTGCCATGGGGCTTTTGCATCTTGAAATCTTTTTTAAAACTCCACTCATACCTGAGAATGATTTTGTTTAATGGTATGCACAACGTAATGTCTTTCTTTTAGCATCATTAATGTTGGGCTAATCAATATGCCGTCAGCTGGAAATTATTTTTTTTTAGAAGCACAAATTATATTTGGTATTTATATTGTATATCACATATATTTGCATTATTCATCTTCTAGAAGGCGGATGTTCTAAACTTGGTTCCCAAGGTAACCGTGAGCTGGCTGAGGTATGCCTGTCACTTCTAAAGTGTAAGATTAAAATATGCTTGGGATCCTTTTACTGTCTGGACTTTTCACTTGAAGCTACAATATTGATCCCGTCAGTGTGTGAAGAGGAGAGATGTTTGTTCTCCAGAGACGGCTACAAAGACCATGCTTTTTTGACTCAACAGCTCTGGTCCTTGATGATGTAATTCTCATGCCAGTCGTGAGTCCATGTGAGATGTTTAATTCCAGAAGTGCCATAAGGTTTAAAAAGATTTCTGAGGTCTGAAGTGTCCAGAGCAATGCTTAACGTAAGATCGCTAAAGTGACTTGTTTTTTCAACAGTCTCAAGCCTTCAAGTTTTCCCATTCATTCTCTTAAAATCTTTCTAAATATTTCTATTAAGGCAACAAATGCATGATAATTTTAGTAGGGGAGAGATCATCTCATGAATAGTTGAGACTGATGTAATAAAAATAACTATGCAATAACTTTCTAGCAACTCGCTGATAAAAAAACAAAACAAAAAAACCCTTTTAAGCTGCCATGACCAAAATTGCGAATCATGAGATGGGTCAGTTTCTTTCAAGGTCTGCTTGGTATGCATTTCATGATACAGTAATTCAGAGAATGTGAGTCATGAGAACGAAACGCTGCTATAAAAAGATTTCCTCTTATTTGTTGATAAAATAAACACACATAATAAATAATGTGTGATAATACTATATATATATATATATATATATATATATATATATATATATATATATATATATATATATATATATATATACACATATATATATATATATATATATATATATATATATATATATATATATATATATATATATAATATCTGTATTTTCTGCAAGCTTCAAGGTTCATTGAAGACTCCAAAAGGAAACCAAATATCCAAATATAAGGAGTCCATATAATTCTATTATATAATAAATTTGTACACACAAGCACCCATGAAAAAATAATAAAATATTTCTAAAGAACCTTTAAAGAATCCATCATAGTTTATAGCATGTGCACAGAGCAACAAACAGCAAGATTTTTTTAATTTTAGACATTTTATGTAAAATTAACATTTAAATGTAGACCTCTCAAGCTGTGATACCGAACAGAACCATACAGAGACACCAAAAAAATCCTAAACACAACAACGTCGCTCCCACCGCTGCACGCGTGCTCAGTATATGATATCATCGGCTCTGCTGCTCATTATCGCCATCAGTTCTCTCTTAATAGAAGGTTAAGTCAGTGTACGGTTAACTGAATAACTCCAGGATGTTGGTTTATTTATAGTCAGAGGGAGAGTCAGACATGTCAAAAAGTGAATAACTTTAGAAATGTGTGGATTAATGCTTACTAGAGACGGAAACTGTTTGGAATGGTTCAGTCTGATTCAGTGAACTGGTTCACTAAAAAGAACCGGTTCAAACAAATGATTAATTCGCGAACCTGTCATCACTAACGTTCACACATGACAAATCAAACATTATCCTTCCTGAGTGTGTAGAAACAACACGAATGTACTGAAATGTACATGAATGCTGTGTGAGATCATTGGTCGAGAGTGCACACACACACACACGTTCTCTGTGCATCAATATAACAGACTCTCATGTGCTTACAACACCAAAATTGCGCTCTTCAGAAGAAAAAAAATCGCAGAATACGACAAAGCTTGTTTTAAAGCAAAGCACACACTGAAATGAACAATTCACTAAAACCGTGAGTCACTATTCTGTCTGATGTAGCCTAATCAGCCTGGCCTTCTTTACATTAGCACTGTTTTGGACTGCTTGAATGAATTAGTAGTGTTGTAGTACTCGAGATCGGTCTTGGTCTCGAGACCGGTCTCGAGACCACTTTTTAAAGGTCTTGGTCTCGTCTCGGTATCGACCGCATTTTTACTCGGTCTCGTCTCGGTCTCGGGCGAAGATGACTCGGGATTTTGTCTCAAGACCGGTCAAGACCACAGCTGAAGGCATATGAAGAGCAGAGAACTCCACCCTGCGCGCACTCTCTCTGTCTTCAAAATAAGCAGATAAGCTCTCTCTGACACTTCACATATTAAGCTAAATCAAAAGTTCAGCAAACCGAATCCATGTTGAACGTTGCACGTTCGGACAACTGTTTTGAAGTACCGCTCGGTGTGAATTGCGCTCAAAAAAACGTTTGACCAGCTAAACAGCTGACATAAATCATACATTAAATAAACAGGAAACAATTTCTATCCAGTTATGAAGTGTTTTCTGTGTGACAAACCTTCCGCGATGTTCTGACAGCCGTGATTCACACACAAGGGGTCTGCTAATGTCCGATTCACGACCAAATGACTCATTTGAACCGAATCATTTTAACGACGGTAATAAGAACTGTTCAACAATGAACTGAACGAATCAGTTTAATCATTTACTCAGAACACCTCAGAAATGAGAACACAAGTGTGCTTACCCAATTTAGCAAGAGTGGAGAGTAAGAATTATTAGTTTTAACTATCCACAGTATTTCAGCTTATGTATGTTGAATGTGTAGTAAATAAAGTCTAAAATAATTTAGTTTAGACTGGAGTGGGGTGAAAACAGAACAAAGTTGTTTGTTAGCTCGCTGATCATTTTATTAAATTGTATATGGCAGAAAATGTGGCTATTTGTAAACTGTTAATGCTATTTCTAATATTGATATGATTATATAACAATTCAACCTGTTGGAACAAAAGAAACATCAAGATAAGAGATCATACATAATATGAGATATAAACATAAGATAATAAAAAATGATTGTTTTGTTGCATTTAAAAAAAAAAAAAAAGGTGTGTGTGTGTGTGTGTGTTTAGGTCTGTCAGCCACCACCAAAGACCATTTTTGACCCAGGAAAAACCCTGCACATGTGAGATATTTGTTAAATCAAACTGTAGTTAATCAAAAAATGCAAGTACAGGGTTTCTTTTCCTTGTTGTTGCACAATAAAGCTGCACAATAACATTTTCAATTTGTAAATGAAAAATATGTACATATATAAAATAATTAGCTTAAGCAGCATACTAATGTATATCTGTATGATACATATTCCACCTCCTGTTATTCACATTCATTTAAGACATAATGCACTGTGTCTGAGATTAATACCTCATCCAGATTCGCATTCTTAGGGAACTTTGAGTTTAAAAATGGGATTGAGCACTTTTCACAAAACAAAACAAAACGAAATGTCAGTTTGGTGTTTGTGTCCACCATAGACTGTAAACAATATGGACACGTCGTCTTCAGTGCCTCCCATTGATGAAAAGTTAAGTGTTATTAGAAGAAAAAGATTAATTTCCACAAAGCTGCAATGCCTTTTGATTATTTGATCAAAACTTCTCTCATGGTACACTTACACACCCACACATACGAGAGAAGTGCCAATCATATGCATATTCCACATTTTATCATAAGTGTGGGGACATGCATTGGTCTTGGTCTTGACTCGGTCTCGGCCTGTCTTGGTCTTGGTCTTGACTCGGTCTCGGCCCTTCAAAGTCTTGGTCTTGTCTTGGTCTCGGCCCTTCAAAGTCTTGGTCTTGTCTTGGTCTCGGCCCTTCAAAGTCTTGGTCTTGTCTTGGTCTCGGTTTAGGTGGTCTTGACTACAACACTATGAATTAGATTACTGGATCACTGAACACTTTCCCAGAGTTTAATGGCTTAATCTCACAAGCAGAGAATCGAAGTTGATATTGTAAGATCACAAACTTAGAATCGGGTAAAATAGTTAAATTGGAAATTTCATCCTGGTTACAGTTGCAGATGCTCAGTGTGATTATGATAAACTCACGACTTCTATGATCGACTACGTGATGCAAATTACGCTAATGTTGCAGCTTCATGTAATTCTGTAATTTATGCGTTAATGACTTTAAATGCATGCGTTAAAACATTAACATTATATATATATATATATATATATATATATATATATATATATATATATATATATATATATATATATATATATATTTACATATATATATCGGCTTATTCAGCCTTAGCCGGCGCTGCTGCTGCTCCACAACTAAGTAAATACTCAGGTGCAGACTCCATTGTCTCTAGAGACAGAAGGATGCCAACAATATATATATATATATATATATATATACACACACACACATAAAGCTATGAAAAAATTAAGAGACCACTTAAAGGGTTAGTTCACCCAAAAATGAAATTGATGTCATTAATGACTCCCCCTTATGTCGTTCCACACCCGTAAGACCTCCGTTCATCTTCAGAACACAGTTTAAGATATTTTATATTTTAGTCCCAGAGCATATGCAGTCAGTGCCCACTTTACTCTCCATGTCCAGAAAGGGAATAAAAACATCATCAAAGAAGTCCATATGTGACATCAGATGGTTGATTAGAGTCTCTTGAAGCATCGTAAATACATTTTGGTCCAAAAATATCAAAAACTATGATTTTATTCAGCATTGTCTTCTCTTCCGTGTTCCGTCTTCCGTGTTGAAAAGATTCAAAAAGTGTGAATCGATCAATGATTCGGGTCGCCAATGTCACGTGATTTCAGCAGTTTGGCAGTTTGACCCAATCTGAACAGCTGAAATCACGTGACATTGGCGACCCGAATCATATGGACTACTTTGATGATGTTTTTATTCCCTTTCTGGACATGGAGAGTAAAGTGGCGACTGACTGCATATGCTCTGGGACTAAAATCTAAAATATCTTAAACTGTGTTCTGATGATGAACGGAGGTCTTACGGGTGTGGAACGACATTAGGGGGAGTCATTAATGACATCAATTTATTTTTTTGTTGAAGAATCAATGTTAAGTGGTCTCTTAATTTTTTCCAGAGCTGTATATATTATTAAATAAAAATACAATTATATGTTATAATAAAATGTAAAACCTAAAATCAGCAATCTTTTGGCGGGTTGCCAGGGAGTAAGCATATGTGATTTATAAGCCATTCAGCTCAAATGAAAATTGTATACAGTACAGTATAACAGTTAGTTGATCAGCTTACTGTACTTACTTCATTAACAACTGTCAACCATGTTTGTATACAAATGAGTGGTCTGAACTTATTTATGTTTTATTTTTTGGTCGCACATGCGTATACTGTATGTGCACCACTTATGTGTACCTCTGACTATTAAAATGTGGCTATTCACCAATTATTATGATTTTTTTTTAGAGGCTGACAGCTTGCGGCAGCATTTTTGATAATTTTCAGAAAACTTTCATGTAGAATGTTTGGTTGTATGACTATCTGAACATAAACTATATCAAATAAAACAGTAGTCCCTCTTCTTTAAAAAATAAATAAATCTAGCCTCATGCGTTTTTTATCGTTCTTTTTTTTCAAAACTTGAATGTTCATTAAAAAAGCTACATTTTGAACAAAAAGTTTTTCTCAAAGACTTCATCTGTATTGGATCAAAAAATAGATGGAGTAAACCAGTCAGTCAGTCAGTCAGTCTGTCTGGCCGTCATATACAGCTCTGGAAAAAAATTAAGAGACCAGTTAACATTGAGAAATTAATGTTAAGTGGTCTCTTTTTTTTCCAGAGCTGTATATGGTAACACTTTCTTTTAAAGCTACACTGTGTACCTTTTTTAGTTTATTCTCGTAAGTTTATAATATGCCATTGAAAATACATACAGGTGAGGGGTTCGAAAGCCGGTCGCCATGTTGCCCCTCCATCTTGAAGTACATTAGCCAAAGAGGGACATATCCGTAAATTCAAGCTTTGCCTTTCGCGTTTTAACACTCGATGGCACCCTTTCTTTTACTGTCTATGATGGCACCGTGTCGAATGTGAAGAGGGGGATTGCCATGTTAATCTTGGACTAATATGGCCACCGTAGGAGTTAAAACGAAATCAGAATTGAGAGGATCAGAAACTAATATTCACTGGATGGTCATATACCTTTTCACCGCTAGATGGGGGAAAATATCACACAGTGTAGCTTTAATGCTTTCCAACAGACATTCTACTGACTGTAAATAACTTTTGCAACTACATGTTAAATTATTCTACCAGCCCTAACCTAACAGTCTACTAATACTCCAGTGAGAGTTAGTTGACATGTCGTTGCAAATGTTGTTTATAGATGGTAGAATAAATAAAATGGACTATCGAAATAAAGTGTAAAAGAGACAAATTAAGCCCTGACGCTATGTGTAGAAGCTTCGCAAGCTTTGACGCCTTTTATTGCGGATAAGGCTGTCAGCAAACTCAATCCTGTCTTCTCTTATATCGAAATTCTTCGCCATTTCTCTTTAAAAATTCTCATTTTAAACTCCAATTCATGACCGGTGTTTTGTTTTGCTCTATCCTCTGCACTTCTGAGTTCGTCAATACGCATATGTCAGGGGTTCAAGGATTACACTTTCGCTTTGTGACCTTTTGACCTGTGTACCGCTGACCACCGGAAGCAAGTTGTTTCAGTCAATAAAGTTTTAAATATGGATTGTTTTCTTACACAAAGCACTCTTATGCTTTAGAAGGCCTTTATTAACCTCCCGGAACCGCTTGGAACAGTTATATGATGGATACATGTACCTTTGTGGACTTCAAAAATGGCCCAACAAGTCAATGCCATTATAGAGCTGGGAAGAGGCAGGGCATTGTTAAATATAACTGAGATTGTATTTATCTGAAAGAACAATGTCATATATACCTAGGATGGGTTGAGGGTGAGTAAATCATGGGCTGATTTTAATTTTTCCGTGAAGTATCCCTTAAAGGTTTTTAGAATTTTGGGGAATGAACAACATTCACTTATTTATGTTTATAGGGTTAAGGTAAGGGCTTTTATTATTTGTTTGATGGTAATGTTGTTCCTGGACCAACAGAGGATGTTGGTTTCAGACTTTGGTAATTCACATTGTGCAGCATATATTGTGAAACTTAAAGGGGTACTTCAGCGCTGGGAAGATGAATCTGTATTTAAACTGGGTCATCAATGTAGTAGAAATGTGAAATTATTTTTGAATTTGGAGCCTTCTAGACTGAGAAAAGACAGAAAATGTTTGTTTTTTTGTCTCATGGGGATGAAAGACTACAATTCAGTAGTCTTTCATCAGAATGATGAAAAGAATGCTTTACAGAATGCTTCACTGCCCTGTGAGGCCATTCCCAAAGCCACCGCTACTGGATTACTGTGACTGAGTTGAAGACACTACAATTAAAAACTGAACGTGTCTGTTAAATATAATGAGTGAGTGACCGCGCGAGTATCACAGCACTGAGCACTAACTGCAGGAGTCAGATAAATGAGCTAATGAGCTCTCGTGATGAGAGCTGAGGTAATCGCGACTTCACTCACGGCATACATTCACAATGCGAGTTCAGTCTGGCGCGTTTCAGTTCATGCCTTTGCAAGCTTAACTTTCATAGAAATTAATTTGAGAAGTTAAAAGACTTACATTGCTCACCATAGCTCCGTTTAAATGAGTGCCTTTAGCTGCGAGCTGAGCTCTGAG
This sequence comes from Pseudorasbora parva, assembly GCF_024679245.1. NCBI lineage: Eukaryota > Metazoa > Chordata > Actinopteri > Cypriniformes > Gobionidae > Pseudorasbora > Pseudorasbora parva. The sequence goes on along the minus strand of NC_090182.1, from coordinate 37,917,315 downwards.
TGTAATCTCCCATCCCCCACGCGCGGGTCTCAGGGGGATATGAGGGGGGAAAGCAAAATCATTTAAATAAACTCCAGGGTTTCTACTGATACAAAGCCATATGCTAATCGCTGAAGTAACCCTTTAAGGTAATCTTCTGTTCAGTCGGGATCTGTTTCAGCACATTTGCCTCAGGTAAAGTATTTAATGTAACAATTTCAACTCTGTAGCATTAAGCAAATATAAGTAAATTGCTCTGGGCTCCTGCCAGTTTGCCAAAATGATCTTGCAGTACAGTAAAAACAAGTTTACGAATAAGCTCACTTTAGACCATTTTCTGCTAAACCAACTTATGAAAAATGTAAATTTTGAGAGATGATGTTCAGGTTGCTCTCTCTTCTTTAAAGAGTAGGCTATAATAAACAAACAGTAATGTAATTTCCCTGAGTCTTCTTGACTTTTGATTACACTGGACACATGGTTAATGAACATATCCCTGAAGTCAATTAGCCTACTATTATTAGCGTCTCATTTCTTCATTTGCTATGCTTACCACAAACACATCACTATAATTAAATGCTTTCTTATAATGAGCTCATTATACCACATGCCTAATTAAACCGTAAACCAATGCTTTAACATACATGCATCAATGAAAATTGATTAAAAAAAAATGTAAAAAGTTTTTGCATGACCATATGATGCAATTAAGAGCTTTAATGTTAGTCTAACGGGACGTATCGAACTGTGCCCTCACAGGCTAGTGTTTTTACCTCATTACTTCGACCAAGAGGGCTTTAACATCACAGCTAATGGGGATGTTTACATTTTAAGAAGGAAACTGAGGGTCTTAACCTTAATTACATTCTTACCTGCAAAAGTAGCATTAAATTTAATCCCTCTGCATTGGCTACACCAGTAGAGAGCTTTCTTGGATGAGTAGTTAATTCTCATAAGATAATATAATGCTACTTTAACCCAATGAGAGGTTGGATAATTTTCTCTGTCGTTTCTAGCCTGACAAGCTAGACCCACATCAAGATGTTGGGTCTGGGAACTTACCAATGAGATGGCTTAATCTAAGGGGGGCGGGAAAATGGTCCCGATTCCCTCTGCATGCGATTGGATAGCGCTTCAACTAACCAGAGCAACAAAGAAGGTGAAGCGGAGCTAGTTGATTGATTTAACTTTACCATATCCGGATGGGAAAACTCAGAACACATCTTCCCTTTTTAAGAATGACTTCAGTGCTGTTCTTTATTCTTTTCTCAAAGAAAAGCTTAACTCCATGTCTTCCAGAGTCGCAGCCAAAGCCAATTCGAAAGGCTGCCATTCTCCAGCTTTTTTTTTTACAAGTAGCACACAACTCTGCCGTTATTATGTTAAGCCCGTTCACTGACTCTATACATGATGTGATTGGCCTGACCAGAGTTTGCTTTTTCCAGCTCAGAAGTAGGGCTATAGCGATACACTTATCTCACAATACAATACGATACACACTATGATATATATTTATATATATCACGATGTTCAGCCAACGATACGATTCGATTTGTTAAACTTACATTATTTTCTGAAAGATTTAAAGGTGACAGGGTGATTTTGGTGCCATCTTGTGAGTGGTCCATTTACTTGGATTGAATTAGTTGATATGAAAACTAAAACCATCAATTACACAATTATGTCTCCAACTGGACAGAGTCTACAGCTTTCAAATGCTGGATAAAAGGAATCAAAGTTGTGTTGAGAAAATTAGTTTAATTTATTGAAAGTTATTTTTATAGTAAATTATTATAAATGTATTATAAATGTATTATTATAGTGACCGTAATGTGTTAATACTGTATGTGTTAGGAGTTATGAACATAAAAACTGACATCTATACCTTGTGATTGTAATATGCGTGTCAGCTGCTCCCATTTAATGAAAAACTCCTCTGTGGTCGTCATGAAGGCTCGTGACAAAACAACATCCCTAAGGGCTTTTGGTTCAATAGTGTGCCGTTGTGGAGAAATATTGATAGATTCTCATATGTTTGAGTTAAATTTCTTAACGGAGAAGTATTATTTTTTCAATCTTTATTCAAAATCCGCAGATGTATCATTATGAGTGCTGTAGACTTGCTGTAGATGTGCTACGTTTTCAGTTCATACTGGCAGCCTGAGGGCACCGTGTGCCACATTCAGTCCATATATGGCACCCATGAAGAAGAACAACCACGCGACATTGAAATCCCTGACATAAACAAACATAGCTTCTAGAGATCGCTAACATGCAGACAGACACGTTTGAAGACAAACACACAATCGCGACGATATATGGTTTGTCCCTAGCCTGGATCCCTGCTGAACTTAGCCCCGCCCAACAACATTTTTAGGTCGGGCAGTTTGGTCTGGCCTTGCTCCATAGAGGAGTAATTATCTCCGAACAGAAACTGTTCAGACCAATGAAATCATCAGGGCAGGTTATAGACGATGACCGACAGATGATAAACAGTGACGTTATCATGCACGTCATCAAAGGAGCTTGGATTATATTTTTTCAAATCCTAAACTGAGTGCTTGTTTGTATATGCATTCACCTTCACAATTTCTCTCAGCAATGATGATCATGTTGGGTAAGTACTCTGTGTATCATTAAGTTATTTTATTTTTTTACAACACTGGCAAAGATTGTGTATTCCAGCCTGATTTCAATGCGCGTGCAGACAGGGTTGCCAAGTTTTTACAACAAAACCCACCAACTACTAGCCCTAAACAATAGCTTCTCGGGGGGTTCTCCGGGGGAAAAATGGTGTTTGGGGGGTAAAATGTGTGTTATTTTGGCAAGGTTATCTGCTAAAATTTGCACTCATGGGTCTATATCTCACATAATAGTCGCTTCAACCCACGGACATAGAAAACAACCCGCGGGGAAAAATGTCTTTCCTGGTTCGGTTGAAACACGCCCCATAATCACAGCCCAATGGAGCAGTTTCAGACTCATATTCTGACTAGAATTGAGTATGACCACGTCAGGCTAGTTTGTCCCCTGAGCCCTACTTTCGATGGTCCGCCGATTAGAAAAGGAAAATGCTGCTCAGTAAACACTTTACAATACGGTTGCACTAATATGCATTAATTCATGCTTAACTAATGCACAGATAATCATGAGTTAATGTATTACTAATGGTGAACTAACCCATTTATTAATGATTAAGTCATATGTAATTGTGGTTATGGGTTTAGATTTTTTTTTTTTTATTATTATTAATTCAAAACCCATAACCACAATTACATATTACTTAATTAATTAGTTAATAGTCATGTGCCCCAACAAGTAAAGTCATAACATAATGATACCTTTATAAATCATGAGCTAATGATTAAATAAAGCAGACAACTGGAAGTTGAAATGCATGGCTTAGACCCGTTGTGGTAATTAACACGTTCATTTAAATGATATTAAGGAATTAATACATTATGACATATTTAACTAATAACAATTTAATGATTACTTAATCTATTAATCATGTAGAATCTTCATTAGTTGCTGATGCAGTAATCATTAATAAATGGGTTATCTCACCATTAGTAATACATTAACTCATGATTATCTGTGCATTATCAAGCATGAAATAATGCATATTAGTGCACCCGCATTGTATATTGTTACCGTAGTTTCTGTATATTTCTCATAGTGTCACACTGTACATGTGCTAGCATTTGACAGAACATGCTATTGTCTTGACATTTCAGATTAGTTTAAAAAAAAAAACATTTAATGCTCATTTAGTTTGTCATCGTATTTCAAAATGTGATACGGTTGATGATTACGGTATCTCAATCCTTCACCAAAAATGCTTTTCATTGTCGGAAGTAGTGTTTTAAAATAGCAGCATCCCTCAAGTGTACATCATGTGAAGTGCTTGATCGCCCAAGCATGTGCTTGTTCAAAAATTGTGCAGCCTGGGTCAGATTATCCTCAAACGATTGATCACACTCTTGTGGAGCAACAGCGTTCTTAGGTCGTGTGCCCAACAGGCTTGAAAGAGCCCAAACTTTTAGCCTGCCTGCAAACTGGGTCACTGATGTACCCCAGGCTCAGTTTGGAGGAAGTCCTCCCAGTCACTGCTGTTGAGCCTTGAGTGCAAGTCTCCATTTCCATGCCCAAGTCACAACTGACCAGACTGGTGTCTCATAATGCAATAATGTTTGTGTGACAGTAAGGAACAGAGCAGAAGGACGAATATGAGTTTTGACACGCATGCCTAAGCCGTTGCCCCCAGGCAAGGAGCTGCAGCGATTGTGCTTGCGCACAGACAGCCACGCCTCACCATGTGCCCAGACTTCAGTCAGCAAGAGAACAGCTGTCGCCAGCGGAGCATCGGTTGGAGGAGCTTGCGCGCTGGCACCATGTGTCTGACTGGCATCGGGTGAGTGGTCCAGGCACATAGCACAAACAGACTGGCCCAAAGTGTGGCAGACATTTTGTTTTTATCCCGAGTCAAAAAACAGGAGTCACCCAATTGGCGAGACCAAATTCAGCATGCAGCACAGAAGGGCCTACGCAATATTTCATAACTGTCCTTCTGAAAAATAAAGAGGACTTACTTTCCTCTGATCTTCTGTCATCCAGTGTATTTTCTCTTTGTGCTCTTTCTCTCTTATGCTTTCCATTGGTTCTTGTACACACATAATGCTGCTGCTTTAGTATTTTACAGGTTTTCTCAACTTCTTATGCTCAATTCTTGAATTATATATTTTTTACCTTAAAACAATAAGTTCAGATCTCTGAACAATTAGTTTCATGTTCACATCAGATTATAATTTCTTATTAAATGTAAGCAAATTTCATTTGTTTTCTGCACATGTTTGCAAAAGAGTTTGATTTCAATTTGCACAATGACCAAATGTACATGGCTTGAAAAAACTGATGAGTCTATTCTCAGTGAAACTGTCAAACTATTCACAACTTATAAACATTATTTATTTATGTGACCCATCACATGCAAAATGACCCATTCAGTGGTCAAAATCTCAGAAAAGTTATATTCCATTAATATTTATGATTTGTTTTGATATGTTTGAGAAAAACAGTATTAATTACATTTGTGATTGCTAATGGACAGATCGTGTTTTTAGAAAAAGGTCAGTATTTAAAGGGGGGGGGGGGGGGGTGAAACACTCAGTTTCAGTCAATCTCATGTCAATCTTGAGTACCTATAGAGTAGTATTGCATCCTTCATATCTCCGAAAAGTCTTTAGTTTTATCATATTTATAAAAGAAATATAGGCTGTACCGAGTCTTTCCGGAAAAAAAAAACGAGCGCCTGGAGGCGTATCATGTGGGCGGAGCTAAAGAATGACGAGCGTGCAAAGCGGTGACGTCCTCAAGCGTGGAGAAACCCATCGCTATCTCAGCTAATACAGATAATGATCCAGAATCAAATCTGAGGCTGAAATAAATTGAACAGGAGAAACGGCAACATCAGGAAGTCCGTCTCTGTGGTATGTACTGTATTTAGTGGCCTCTCAACATTTCTGTGTCTTTACTCGCAGTGTATGAGGACATGATTCGGTTTATAGACTATTGTATGCGACTAAACCTTAGAAGTAGCAAGCAAAACGGTTTTGCACGTCAGATAGTGTTGTAGTCAAGACCACCTAAACCGAGACCAAGACAAGACCAAGACTTTGAAGGGCAGAGACCAAGACAAGACCAAGACTTTGAAGGGCCGAGACCGAGTCAAGACCAAGACCAAGACAGGCCGAGACCGAGTCAAGACCGAGACCAATGCATGTCCCCACACTTATGATAAAATGTGGAATATGCATATGATGCACTTCTCTCTTATGTGTGGGTGTGTAAGTGTACCATGAGAGAAGTTTTGATCAAATAATCAAAAGGCATTGCAGCTTTGTGGGAATTAATCTTTTTCTTCTATAAGCAAATAACACTTAACTTTTCGTCAATGGAAGGCACTGAAGACGACGTGTTCATATTGTTTACAGTCTATGGTGGACACAAACACCAACCTGACACTAACAGAGTTTTGTGTTTTGTTTTGTGAAAAGTGCTCAATCCCATTTTAAAACTCAAAGAATGCTAATCTGGATGAGGTATTAATCTCAGACACAGTCCATTATGTCTTAAATGTTAATGTGAATAACAGGAGGTGGAATATGTATCATACAGATATGCATTATGCTGCTTAAGCAAATTATTTTATATATGTACATATTTTTCATTTACAAATTGAAAATGTTACTGTGCAGCTTTGTTGTGCAACAACAAGGAAAAGAAACGGCTCGGGTTATGTATATAACCCTTGTTCCCTGAGAGGGAACGAGCACTGCGTCGAAACGCTTTGGGGATGCTCCCTAAGCATCAGCGAATCTGAAGCCTGAATAAACACTAGTCCAATCCGATTGGTCGTGCATGATGACGTCATTGTGACGGCGTACCCGGAAGTATAAAAGGGGGGCCGGCGCATAATGGCGGCAGTTTTTTGCTCTGAAGCATGCGCTCCAGGCGTGCCGAGGTGTGGCGGTACGACGCAGTGCTCGTTCCCTCTCAGGGAACAAGGGTTATATACATAACCCGAGCCGTTCCCTTATCGAGGGAACTTCCCACTGCGTCGAAACGCTTTGGGGAACAAGTACCCACTAGGCCACACCGAGGGTAGCGCCTGTCCTAGTGTGAAGCCGGAGACCGGGCACAACTAGGGTTGGAGCACCCTCGCGCCAGGCGTCGCAGGGAGATCCAGGCTATAGAACCTGATAAAAGTGTGTGGAGTAGCCCACCCCGCCGCCTCGCAGATATCCTGCAAGGGGACCCCAGAAAGGAGGGCCACCGAAGAGGCCATGCCTCTGGTGGAATGTGCCCTCACGGCTACAGGTGAAGGCAAACTGCGCACCTGATAAGCCATGGTTATTGCCTGGACAATCCAGTTACTGATTGTCTGGGTAGACGCAGGCAACCCCTTCTTGGGTGAGCCAAAACACACCAACAATTGTTGAGATCTCCTCCACTGTGCGGACTTCGCCAGATACACCCTGAGTGCCCTGACCGGGCAGAGTAGGTGAAGTCTCCCCTCTTCCGCCGTCACGTGAGGCGGAGGATGAAATGCCTGCAGAACCAAAGACCTGACCACCCTGGATGGGACCTTAGGCACATAGCCCGGCCTAGGGTGTAAGATGGCCTTCACTCCACCCGGGGCAAACTCCAGGCAAGTCGGCGTTACTGCCAAGGCCTGGAGATCCCCCATTCTCCTTAGAGAGGAGATGGCGAGTAGAAAAGCCACCTTAAGGGTCAGATTTTTCGGTTCTGCTGACTCCAGTGGCTCGAAGGGGGCCTCAGCCAACCCCTCGAGAACCACTGCCAGGTCCCAGGTTGGAACTCTGGACTGAGCCACAGGCCTCATCCTCCGAGCCCCACGGAGGAACTGTACAACCAACTGGTGCCTACCCAGAGGCCCATCACCCAGAGGAGTGTGGAAAGCCGCAATGGCAGCCACGTACACCTTGAGTGTGGACGGGGTTAGGCCCGCAGAGAAGCGATCTTGGAGGAACTCCAGCACTGAAGCCACTGGGCAGTTAACTGGGTCCACCTCACGCCCCCTACACCAAGTGGAAAACACATTCCACTTGAGGCTGTACAGTCTCCTTGTGGACGGAGCCCTGGAACTGAGTAAGGTCTCTACCGCGTCTGCCGACAGGCCAGCCTCTAGGTACCTGGCCCCCTCAGGGGCCATACCCAAAGGTTCCAAATCTCCGGCCGGGGGTGGAATATCGTCCCCGCCGCCTGAGACAGGAGATCCCTCCTCAGAGGAATCTGCCATGGATGACCTGCCAGCAGGGCTATGATATCTGAGAACCAAACTCGCGTCGGCCAACGGGGTGCTACCAGAAGTAGACTGACCCCCTGCCGACGGACCCTCTCCAGGACTCCCGGGAGCAGAGCAATCGGGGGAAATGCGTACAGACGCAGCCTCGGCCACGTCTGCACCATGGCATCCAACCCCAACGGGGCTGGATGCGTGAGGGAGAACCACAGTGGACAGTGGGACGTCTCTCGAGACGCAAACAGATCCACTTCCACTGGGCCGAACCTCTCGCATATGGCCTCCACCACTTCGGGGTGGAGCCGCCACTCCCCGGGCCTCAGCCCCTGCCTCGACAGGATGTCTGCTCCCTGATTTTGAACCCCCGGGACATACATTGCCCTGATGGACAACAGTTTCCCCTGGGACCACAGGAGGATTAGATGCGCCAATCTGCACAGAGGGCGCGATCTTACCCCTCCCTGGCGATTGAGGTACGCTACGACAGCCGTATTGTCTGTCCGCACCAGGACATGTTGGCCGCGGAGGTCCGGGAGAAAAGCTCCTGAGAGCTTTGTAGACCGCCATCATCTCCAGGCAATTTATGTGCCAGGAGGAATGACGGCCCTCCCATGGGCCCCTCGCAAAGCGGCCGTCCATGACCGCGCCCCAACCAGTGAGGGAGGCGTCTGTTGAAACGGATTCCCGGCAACAGGACGCTCCCAACACTGGCCCCTGGGACAGAAACCAAGGTTTCTTCCATATGACTAGGGAACGAAGGCATCTGCGCGTTACCCTGATCATACGAAAAGGATTCCCTCTGGGGGAAAACCCCTTGGTTTTCAACCACCACTGGAGGGGTCTCATGTGTAGCAGGCCGAACGGTATCATGTTGGACGCTGCTGCCATGTGCCCCAGCACTCTCTGAAAGTGCTTCACAGTGGTGTGCTTAACAGTGAGGCCGAAGGGAAGAACCCGATATTGGTACGCCTCGCCCCCGAAAGCGAACCTCAGGCCTCCTGTGGGCAGGAAGGATGGAGATATGAAATATGCGTCTTTAGATACATCGTGACGAACCAGTCCTCGGACTGGATCTGACTCACGATGGGATAATGAGCATCTTGAACCTGAATCTCCTCAGAGAACGGTTCAAGTACCTCCGATTTAATAATAGACGCACCCTTCCATCCTCTTTGGGAACCATGAGGTAGCGACCGTAAAGCCGGACTCCCTGTCTGGCGGAGGGATACACAATATAGCCTCCTTTACCCTCAGGGAGCACACTTCCTGTTCCCTACCTGCCACTGGGCTGGGCCCACCACTATTCAGGCCACACCGATGAACCCCGGTGGTGGAACGCTGAACTGCAGTCTCTACCCTTTGCCCAAGGTACACAGGGCCCCAGCAGATATATTCGGGAGCATAACCATGCGCCGAGATATTCTACTAGGGGAACCAGCCTCTCAAGGCTGGTCTCTGGTACCCACCAAACCTCCTGCCTGACCCCCTGAAGCGGCCACCCGGCAGGGCTTAGTCGGGGAGGATTTTCGGTGTGCGAACACGTTCGCTGCCCAGCCGAGGTCTCCCTAGAGGCGGCTAGAGTAGCATGTGTTCGCAGGAAGTCAATGTGGCCCGAGCGTCATAGACGGCGGATCGCAGCATCGACTTCCAGAAAACTCCACAGAGGAGGCGACCTCGATCGCTCCTCTGGAGAGGGGGCTGGCCAGCAGGCCACTGGGCTGGGCACACCACTATCCAGGCCACACCGATGAACCCCGGTGGTGGAACACTGAACTGCAGTCTGCACCCTTTGCCCATGGTACACAGGGCCCAACAGATATATTCAGGAGCATAATGACTATGCGCTGATATATTCTACTAGGGGAACCAGCCTCTCAAGGCTGGTCTCTGGTACCCACCGAGCCTCCTGCCCGACCCCCTGAAGCGGCCACCCGGCAGGGCTTAGTCGGGGAGAATTTTCGGTGTGCGAACGCGTTTGCTGCCCAGCTGCAGTCTTTCTAGAGGCGGCTAGAGCAGCATGCGTTCGCTGGAAGCCAATGTGGCCCGAGCGTCGTAGACGGCGGATCGCAGCATCGACTTCCAGAAGACTCCACAGAGGAGGCGATCTCGAACGCTCCCCGGGAGCAACACAATTTGGATGATAGGCTGAAATACCTAACTCCTCAAAGTCAGATAAATCCCATTTAATTGCACAGAATTAAATGCCACCAAAAACACCCAAATAGTGAACACAACTGGGATGATAGGCTGATAATCTAACTACTCAAAGTTAGATAAATCCCATTTAATTCCTCAGAAATAAATGCCACCATAATCACCCATCACGTGAACATGCTGAATGATAGGCTGAATAGACATATCTAACTCCTCAAAGTCAGATAATGTTTAATTTAAATTCCTCAGAATTAAATGCAGCCCTAATCACCAGACCATACTGTTTAAATATGTATTCAACTACTCGTCATCTACACGCTGCCTCAGCAACGCGAGATTCGAATCGTTCCCAACATATTTGGCTTTCATCCCTCGAGATGAAAGCCACAGGTGCGAGGCTGAAACACTCGAAAACGCACGTTTCTGTACGCTACGAGACATTTCTCAACGACCACAGCCAGCACCCTCAGGGGCTGACTGCAAGCCTCGCTAAACAGTATCACATGTACACATATAGCGTGTGTTCACTTCTGTTGCAGACCCTTAATGCACGCGCTGCCTCGGCAACGCGAGATCGAGCCTGCATTAAAAGGTGGCGGGCTCTCGTTTGCTTCACTCCGTCGACGCTGAGCACATCTAATTCCTCGGAATCAGATCGCTCAAGCATCTGGTTCTCCCTCCCGGGGAAGAGCCGCATCGCGGGCTTCCGCACGGGAACGGAGAACACCGGGTTACTACAGGCAGCCCCCTCGGGGACTGCCTGAGCACCTTATTTTATGAGTGAAGCAGTGTGTATGGTGTTTTAACGTCACCCGCCTCGATGCTGAGCACATCTAATTCCTCAGAATCAGACAGCTCAAGCATCGGACCCTCCAACCCGGGGGAAGATGCCGCCAAGCGGGCTTCCACACGGGGAGGAAGATCGTCGGAACTGTCAGGGGAGGATTGGGAAAGTGCCGCGGCAGTCCCGAAACCCTCTGACAAGTCCCGCTGTGAGCCCCATGATCTGCGACGCCGAGCCGCCTCAGCGACCGCGGGTCCAGAACCACGGGGCTCACGAGGCTGGCCGGTCTCATCGAACACGGCCAGCCGAGAGCGGAGCAGTCTGAGTGTCAGCAGCTCGCAGTGTTCACAGGCGGCTCCCTCGAGAGCCGCCCGAGCGTGCTGAACACCCAGACACTGCACACATAACAGGTGTGTATCCGATCCCGAGATGTAACGGGGACACGGATGCACACACTGCCTAAATGCACTCCTTCTCTCTTCCATACTTTTTAAATAAATCTTTCACACACACACTCGCAACTGGACAGACAACAGTAAATAGACAGACCAAACAGAGAGCGCTATGCTGAAGAGCAATAACTGCCGCCATTATGCGCCGGCCCCCCTTTTATACTTCCGGGTACGCCGTCACAATGACGTCATCACGCACGACCAATCGGATTGGACTAGTGTTTATTCAGGCTTCAGATTCGCTGATGCTTAGGGAGCATCCCCAAAGCGTTTCGACGCAGTGGGAAGTTCCCTCGATAAGGGAACCCTGTACTTGCATTATTATGTATGATCTCTTATCTTGATGTTTCTTTTGTTCCAACAGGTTGAATTGTGTTGGTATATAATCATATCAATATTAGAAATAGCATTAACAGTTAACAAATAGCCACATTTTCTGCCATATACAATTTAATAAAATGATCAGCTAGCTAACAAACAACTTTGTTCTGTTTTCACCTCACTCCAGTCTAAACTAAATGATTTTAGACTATTTATTTTACTACACATTCAACATACATAAGCTAAAATACTGTGGATAGTTAAAACTAATAAATCTTACTCTCCACTCTTGCTAAATTGGGTAAGCACACTTGCGTTCTCATTTCTGAGGTGTTCTGAGCATGGGCGAGGCTAGCCCCATTTTAGGGGTGCTTCAGCACCCCTAATAAGGAGCTCAGCACCCCAAAAACTTGGAGTAAGAAATTGGGTTATTTAAATTTTTTGTTAGTCTTTTACACGGTTAAATAATGTCCAAAACATACTCCGTAGTTTGTGGTTTAAAATATATGTGTTAAGGAGGAAAATTAAAACATCCCCGCATAGCAAATGGTGTCATCCTCTTCTCTTCTCTTCTTCTACTACTCTTGTGTACCTGCACTGCTAAGCACGACCGTCATCCAGCGCGAAACACACGCAGAGTGAGAACCCGTGATGTAACGTTAGTGTTGTGATCGGTTGAAAGCTGTGTCTGACACTTTTTTCCTTTTACCTAGAGTTGTTCCGATTTCGAAACCATATCGGTGTGTACTGGAGTCAGTATCCTGAATCACCATGGTGGTACACCTATAATAAGTGTTTATTCTCTGACTATTTTAGTCCGGCGGGTCGCCGCCGCTGTGAAGTAGCACCTGGGTGACTCGTCCATAGTCATAAACGGAGATAAGTAACGCCAATTTTCTTCCGCAAGACGCATGCAGTTCTGTTTATTAACTGCTAGAGCGTGAAACAAAAACAGAAGCGCGACAAATAAACTGCGTACCTGTGTAGTGTGTAGGTGTGTCTCTGTTAAAGTTTATCGTTAATTTGATACTCATTTTAACAATCGAGAGTCATGTAAACATGACGTCATGTGCGTCTTTTCTGGTCAGTCGTCATGGAAACATTAAGCCCTTTGTATAATAATACTCCTTTTGGAGTGAAAAAACTCAAGCTTCTCTTGTGAAATGAATTTGTCATTTTAAAAGTTTCTAAGCCCAATAATAATAATAATAAAGACATTTAAAATGACACGCCTCTGTGTGCCTTTTGATCATATCCTTAGAATGTAATCTCCTGGTCTCATTTTTGTGACATGACAGACTGACCTCAACTCTCCTGCCTACAATATATTTGTGTATGATTGTCAGTTCAAAGGGAAAGAGAGGGAGATGGCAAATGAGAAAGGGAAAGGGAGAGCATGCAGGAAGAATCAGGTGAGGAAACAACAACAATAAATTGACATAGTGAATAGTGGCAAGCAAAACAGTAACTACTCCTGTTTATGTGTGTGTACTCCTATAGCTACAAACTTATTGGCATAAGCCTATATTACAATATATATATATATATTATTTTTTTTTGTAACATTATTTCACACCACATTTTTTCATAATAAAGGAGGAGGAAAACAACGGAGAGTCCATAAGGGATGAGAGGGAATTGACTAGCGAAATAAATGAAGAGACTGAGGGAGTGCAACATAGAGAGCACCAAGCAATAGCTGCAGAGACAGAAGAGAGCTGTTCAGACTTAGGGGATAAGGACACTGGTCCTAAACAGTTAAAGCTGTCTCAATACCCTCATACTCAGTTTGGCACACAAAAAAGAGCCTTTCAAGAACAGTGGTTTAAAAGTTTCAGATGGCTGGAATACTCAGCTAGACAAAATGCTGCTTTCTGCTTTCCTTGTAGGCATGGGCGAGGCTAGCCCTTTTTTAGGGTGCTTCAGTAAAAACTTGGAGTAAGAAATTGTGTTATTTAAAATTGTAGTCTTTTACACTGTTAAATAATGTCCAAAACATACTCCGTAGTTTGTGGTTTAAAATGTATGTGTTAAGGAGGAAAATGAAAACGTCCCCGCATAGCAAATGGTGACATCCTCTTCTCTTCTCTAGGGTACGTGTGTCTCGAGGTTGGTGGCAGTCGGGCTCATTGGGTGCTCAGCACCCCTAAAGCTTTGACCCTAGAATCGTCCCTGGTTCTGAGTAAATGATAAAACTGATTCGTTCAGTTCATTGTTGAACAGATCAGTTCTTATTACCGTCGTTAAAATGATTCGGTTCAAATGAGTCATTTGGTCGTGAATCGGACATTAGCAGACCCGTTGTGTGTGAATCACGGCTGTCAGAACATCGCGGAAGGTTTGTCACACAGAAAACACTTCATAACTGGATAAAAATTGTTTCCTGTTTCTTTAATGTATGATTTATGTCAGCTGTTTAGCTGGTCAAACGTTTTTTGAGCGCAATTCACACCGAGCGGTACTTCAAAACAGTTGTCCTAACGCGCAACGTTCAACATGGATTCGGTTTTCTGAACTTTTGATTTAGCTTAATATGTGAAGTGTCAGAGAGAGCTTATCTGCTTATTTTGAAGACAGAGCGAGTGAGCGCAGGGTGGAGTTCTCTGCTCTTTATATGCCTTCAGCTGTGGTCTTGACCGGTCTTGAGACAAAATCCCGAGTCATCTTCGCCCGAGTCCGAGACGAGACCGAGTAAAAATGCAGTCGATACCGAGACGAGACCAAGACCTTTAAAAAGTGGTCTCGAGACCGAGACCGATCTCGAGTACTACAACACTAACGTCAGACTAGTGTAACGTTATACAGAACAACAATGGATTCCGTTAGCGCATTTGAATGACGAAGCACGCGATCGTGTCGTTTACTGATGTTTACTCACGTGACGATAGCCAATAGCAGAGACATTTGAAGCAGTTTAACTCACCGGCTGCTTCCAAAGCAGGACCGAACCTTTATCGCTGGGACAGCTCCGTCAAAAACACACTTCTTTGGTATGATTTGGTGAAGTCCTGTGACAGCAGTGGCGTGTAAATCCACTTTAAGACGCGACTGAAACAATGTTGTGAAGCTTCCCGTCATTTCTGCGTTCAAATCGGTTCAAATGCAGCGCTGCCTTCCCGGAATGCTGTGCTGAAGCGTTGAAGTTGCTCGACGTCACCCATAGGAATAAAGTGGAGCGTGGCGCGCCACATAAGTGTTCACGGACGACTGGATCTGCACCTGAGAGAGTGTTTACGGCGTGCATTTCCTCTCTCTCGTTCTAGTCACCCTACCTGGAGAAGAGCCCGTACGGCCCATACAAGGACCTTCCACTCTATTAACGTCAAGTGGACCCATACTCGAAAAAAACTCTCCGAAACTTGTGAGAAACCGGAAGGAGTATTTTTAACACAGAAATACTCCATCAAACGTCCAACATTAGTTTTTGAAACTTTGTCTAACAGTGTAAAAAGCTCAGTATGCATGAAACAGCATTTCACCCCCCCCCCCCCCTTTAATTGATCATATGTTTACTTTGTTTGAATTGGCAACAATGAACAAAGACTTTTTTTTATTTACTAATTAGGATCCCACCAGAAATAAGACATTTTCAATCTTGTTAATTTGAAGAATGAGAGTTTTACAACCTACAATTACACTTACTTAAGGTTTATGATTCTGGGCCTACCACAACATTCCTTTGGTGTGATGTTTCCCAATAGAAGAGATATTCTGTATTAATAAACAATCAAAATAAAGTCTGTTTTGTAGATGCAGAATGTGGGTCTCATTGGCAGGTAATTGGAAAAATGTGTCTGTAATTGCATTTCTGTACTTTGGAAATTGATTAGTTGTGCTTGAAAATAACTTGCCACAGATTGTCTGGTAACGCTTTATAATAATGTTTTATGAAAGTTTTGTAATTTCCATTACAAGTCTGTGGTGTGACAAGCAGCGGGGCGAGGGACCGCGAGAGCGGGCCGGTGACGAGTGGTAATGAGTACCAGCTGCGTGACACACCGGTCTCGTCTCGCGGCCAAGTGACGGGAGCATAAAAGGAGGAGCCAAGGCAGCGGAAGACGAGAGAAGACCAGGCCTGGACTTTACGTTATGTTTTGGTTACGTTTTATTGATGTGTGTGTGGGCAGTCATCCGTGAGGGGCTGCCCGCATTATTATGTGTGTGTGTATGGGCGGGCAGTCGTCCATCAGGGGCTGCCCGCGGTTAACTTTCGTTTTGTTTATTTAATTTGGAATTAAAGTTGTTAAACGTTCGCCAGTTCCCGACTCCTTCCTTCCACTCTACGAACTTTATTACAAAATCATTTGATCAATGATTAATGAGTGATTTGTTAATTATTTTACTTATATTTAGTAGATTCAGTTTTAAGTAATTGACAATTGATTAGTTCATGATGAACTAATGATTTACAAAACATGACAATTCATTTCCTAAATGTTACTTTTTTGTATGTTTTGTAGATTCAGTTATACATTATTTACAAGTTATTAGATAATGATAAATTAATAATTTACAAATCATAATTATACATTCATAAATGATTAATATGCTAATGATTTGCAACTCTGTCATAAGTTAGGCCTATCTTTAAAAAAATAGCATAACATAAAACAATCAAACAGATCCTTAGTAAATGGTTAAGTTACTAGTTAATATATTATTAATCAACGAAATGTCAATATACCATATCTCAATAAATTGTTAATCATGAACAAACGATGATCGAACCATTAGTAAATGATGAATAGCCTATATAATATATTGATGCATATCCCAATGCATCAGATCAAGACGCATATAATTCTTTGCATTTGTAAAAGTAGACATGATTTTAAAAATATAAATGGGCTACTTTTTAATGCAAACACCAAAAATAGTATAAAAGTATTAGCTCATGTTGCATTCCAAGTTTTCTGAAGTCATACGATATCTTTATGTGAAGAACAGAGTTGATCTTAATGTTTTAATCATTGAAATTATGATCCCTTTATGAACGCATATTTCTCATATTTCTCATTCAAATAATACTCCTGTCCTGACTCTTTAGCAGGACGCAATCGGTCACATGACACATGAGAGCCAATGGCATTTTACAGTCAAAGCTGACGTAATGACGCAATTGGTCACAAGACACGACAGCCAATGCTGTCAAAGCTGACGTGACGTTTCTTTTGGAAGTACCAGGCAATAATATCTGTCTGCAGAGCCACAGTTTTACCCCAGCCGCGGTTTTGACCCGTGCATGCGCAGTTTCACAACAGCGGTTTTGACCCGCGCATGCGTAGTTTCACTACAGCGGTTTTGTTTTGACCTGCGCATGCGCAGTTTCACAACAGCGGTTTTGACCCGCGCATGCGTAGTTTCACTACAGCGGTTTTGTTTTGACCTGCGCATGCGCAGTTTCACTACAGCGGTTTTGTTTTGACCTGTGCATGCGCAGTTTCACAACAGCGGTTTTGACCCGCGCATGCGTAGTTTCACTACAGCGGTTTTGTTTTGACCTGCGCATGCGCAGTTTCACAACAGCGGTTTTGACCCGCGCATGCGTAGTTTCACTACAGCGGTTTTGTTTTGACCTGCGCATGCGCAGTTTCACTACAGCGGTTTTGTTTTGACCTGTGCATGCGCAGTTTCACAACAGCGGTTTTGACCCGCGCATGCGTAGTTTCACTACAGCGGTTTTGTTTTGACCTGCGCATGCGCAGTTTCACAACAGCGGTTTTGACCCGCGCATGCGTAGTTTCACTACAGCGGTTTTGTTTTGACCTGCGCATGCGCAGTTTCACAACAGCGGTTTTGACCCGCGCATGCGTAGTTTCACTACAGCGGTTTTGTTTTGACCTGCGCATGCGCAGTTTCACAACAGCGGTTTTGACCCACGCATGCGTAGTTTCACTACAGCGGTTTTGACCCGCGCATGCGCAGTTTCACAACAGCGGTTTTGACCCACGCATGTGTAGTTTCACTACAGCGGTTTTGACCCGCGCATGCGCAGTTTCACTACAGCGGTTTTGACCCGCGCATGCGTAGTTTCACTACAGCGGTTTTGACCCACGCATGCGCAGTTTCACAACAGTAGTTTCATGCTGATACATTTGATTTTTAAATCTTAGTTCTGTCTTAAAACGATCTATTGGTTATTGTTGCTCATGCTATTATATTTTTGCATCTGCTGTTGCTCGAAGGCCTTTAGGCTCCTTTACTGAAATAAAACAATGAACACTTAAATCTTTCTTTTATGTTTTTTCTCCAAAAACGAACATCCTGGTATAATAAACACACATTGTAATTCAAAGTTTGGTATAAAAAAAAAATCTAACTTTAGAATAGACATTTAAAAGGTTTTTAGAATTTTACAATTATTAGCCTAACATCAAGATAACTAATTCCTTAAGTTGATTAATTATGGCTGGGGTAAATGCATAAACTTGAACACACATACAACGTACTTTTAACCAGGCTGAAAGTGTGAGCATATTATCAATTTGTTGGAGACATAAACAAGAATACAATTTAATTTATATTTATTTACAATTTACATTTTAAACATTTCATTATTGTTCCATTACAATTGATCACTAACTATAAAATTAAACAAGTGCAATAAAATAAAAAAAAAAAAAATCTAATTTCAGGGTTATAAAAGGATGACACTCTAGCATTTTTCTTGTCCCTAACCTCTGACATGAATAAGTGCATGTCCTCTTTGTTTTTGAACGTGAAATAAAATGGGGCCCTTATTTCATCATCCTCATCTAGAAGTTCCTCACAATGTGAACACAGTTGAGCAAGGGCATTCAGAGCATCTTCCTCCTCCATGCAGACAATACGTGGTGGCAAGTATTTGCTCTTCAACAGCTGGTGATTTTCCTTTAACCATTCAACACCTTCTCTGATGCTGCTCATCACATTCTCGTTCTTTATGAAAAATATTCCAAAATTAACAGCAATTAACAATTTTACAGTTTCAGCAAATTAAAACTTTGAGTAAAAATATACACTACAGAACTCTACAGCTTACCTCAAGATTCTGTGGTGGTGTGACCCCCTCCAGTGCTCCTATGTCATGCTCAATTTCCGCAGTTCCATTTCTTTGCTGTAGAATAGCACAATGTGATGTACTGTATTTCAATTGTCCACAAGACTACAATCATGTAAAAAAAAAAATTGTATTGAAGTGTATTATTTTATGGATATGCCATGCAGACCCAAATGTACTTCGATTTCACACGAGAGAAGTCAAGTATTTGTATCAACACTTTGCAGGAAAACATCAATGTATATATATATATATATATATATATATATATATATATATATATATATATATATATATATATATATATATATATTTTTTTTTTTTTTTTAAACATCTGAATAATTTATCTTACAAAAGCTTACCTGACAGTCAGTGAGACAGGACACAATCGCCATGGCCTCCTCAGCCCAGTGTGCAAACTGCCTTCCATGTCTGACAAAACACAAAAAGATGCTACAATGAGAACATGAAGTTATGCAGAATGCAGCATGTGATGGTCAAGTGGTCAGGGTTCTGGGCTTCCAAATGGAACACCGTAAGGTTGTGAGTTCAATCCCAGAGGCTGTCACCAATCCAAACGGCACTTACCCCAAGTTGCTTCGGGGGGGACTGTCCCTGTAGTTAGTTCACTACAGGGTCACAGTCACTCTGGATAACAGTGTCTGCTAAATGACAAATAATAATAATTCGGATATCCTACCCTCCAAGCGCAAAATTCTCCATGAGGAGTAGGCACCACCACCTCCTGATGACTGGAATGTCATGCTGAGAAACAAGAAATACTTAAATGAATACTATGAATAACAATAACAATAATAATGTAATGTGGATAAATAGCACTTACAAAGTAAACAGAAGTTCAAAACTTGTGCTGTTCACAATAATTTAAGTTGCTAAAAATATACATCACATTTGGTGATAGTATATGATTTATAAATTGTTATAGTCAAAATAATCCATCATGTTTTACTCAAAAACTAGTATTTTTAGTACATTTACGAACTTGTTCATAAAAACATACATTGATATATAAAAAAGATCTATCACAACATTAGGTGATAATAAACGTATTATTACGAATTTATAATCTGCTATAATGGGGCAGTCATTTTGGACAGGGAACACAAAACTAGTTAACGTTACCATGAAATGACTTAACGCACTGCAACCCCGTGACTTTAAGTCATTCTAAAATGTTTATTAATTTGACAACTCGTAATTTATCATTCTTTTAAAAAATAGCTTTAGCATAAATGCATTTTGTGGGTTTTAACAAACCAGCTTAAAAAAATTAATGATGCATCAATAAATTATATATTCATTATCTACTAATGGTTTGATCATCATTTGTTCAAGATTAACAATTGTTTATTGAGATAATGGTAAACTGACATTTCAGTGATTAATAATAGCCTATATTAACTACTAACTTAACCATTTACTAAGGATCTGTTTGGTTATTTTATGATATGCTATTTTTTAAAGATAACTTACAGATTTGCACATTTTTAGCATAGTATACTTAATCATTGTCATGATTTGTAAATGATTAGTTTATCATTATCTACTATCTTGTAAATAATTTATAACTGAATCTACAAAATATACAAAAAAGTAACAATTTAGTAACATTTTTGAAATGCATTGTCATGTTTTGTAAATCATTAGTTCATCATTAACTAATCAATTGTAAATTACTTAACTGAATCTACTAAATATATGTTAAATAATTAACAAATCACTCATTAATCATTTATGAATGCTTAGTCATGTTTCATAAATCATTAGTTAATCATTTACTAATCACTTGTAAATGACTTTTAACGGAATTTACAAAACATTCATAAAATGTTAACATATCACTTGATAATCATTTGTGAATGTTTTGTAAATTATTAGTTCATCATTAACTAACCACTTATAAATGACTTACAACTGAACGTTGTTATAAAGTGTTACCGATTGTCTATTAGTGAAGGCTTATTTCCACACGGTCAGGGACGGATTGGCAATCTGTGCATTTTGGAAAAGTTCAACCGAGGACCATCGGCCGGCCATCGGCAAACATTTTTTTCTAATAAATAACACAATATCAACCATGGGCCTTCGCTAGGCTGTTTTTAGGGGGGCTTCAGCTTCAACTTATGCCTCAGCCCCCACTAAAAAATATGTGATTAAACTTTAAAACATGAAAGTGGCAGGAGTCTTCGGCTTCGTCCAGTCTGTGTGTTGAGTTCTTCAATCTGCAGTGGCACCGAACAGAGCTCACGTCAGAAGCAGAGGTGTGTGTGTGTGTGTGTGTGTAAATCTGAGCTTCATTGGTCTGTCAAAACTCGTTAATGTCAAAATATTTGAGAAAAATTATATTATATAAAAATATTTGAGAAATATATATATAGAGTAGGCAGGCTTTATGTTTACACAGAAACAGCTGAGCCTGAGCGCAAATTTTAGCAGCGCAACTCGACGTCAAGTGAGAGAAATGTAAGCGAACTAAACATTCATGTTTGACAGCTGCTGCTTTAAGTCAGAAAACAAAAAGTAAAACAAAAGACAAAAATAGGCAAATAAATAAACTTTTGTCTAATTTCATCATTTTAAGTTGAAAATATATGTGATTCATATAGCTAGCTGTAACCTTTGCCTATTAACAAACAAGAAATATTAAAAAAGCCATTTTCATCAGATAAGGCATATTGATAATGAATGAGTATATATTGTAAATTAATATAATTCCATTTGTAACCTTCAGTAAATAAAAAAAAAAAAAACTAAAAAAAAAAACTAAAAAAAAACTCAGCCTGTATTGGGCATAAGATTTAGCCTGACAAGCCAGACCCACATCAAGATGTCTGGAAACTCACCATTGACAGCTCAATCCGAGGGGCGGGATAAACGGTTGTCTTTCAAACTCCCTCTGCACGCGATAGGATAGCGCTACAACCAACCAGAGCAACGACGGTGAAGCAGAGCTTGTTGAAAGATTAAACTTTCCCCGTATCCGTTCGGCTAAATTCCGAACACATCTTCCCTTCTTAAGAATGACTTCAGTGCCGTTCTTTGTTTTTTTTTTCTCAGAGAAAAGCTTAACTCCAAGTCTTCCAGAGTCGCGGTCAGAGCTGATTCGAAAGACCGCTGTTCGCCAGTTTCTGTGTTTACTAGAAGCACGCAAACGCAACTCGGCCGTCGTCATTATGGCCACGCCCACCGACTCTATACACAATGTGATTGGCCCGGCAAGAGTTAGGCAAATACAGCTCAGAAGGGTATTGAGAGTTGCTAGACGACACTAGCGGGCAGATTAGATTAGCTGCCGCTAGGGTGCGTCTAGATTTCTAGGCTACATAAAATTATGAAAGTGTTTATATAGTGAATTAATTTAATAAACTTAAACTTTAATTAACAATAAATTAACATGTCTAACAACATTATTCATACAAAATATAAATATCAGTAGCCTATGATAAAATGTAAACCATGTTTTCTTCACTGACGAAAATGGAAAAACTATATCAGTCTAAGCTTAGCGTTATGAGGGGAAGAGACAGGGTAAGATAAAAACAGAGAAAAAGAGAGATGTAGAGATAAGAAAGGCAAATAATCTACTGCCCAGTGATATGGTTTTCAAGCTGTTATCTATTTTTTTGGCCTTCAGAACATCTTAAAATGCACATATGTAGATCATAAAAATATTTTTTTTATCGGGGGAGCATGCCCCCCAACCCCCCTAAAATTTGGGATATCAGATTATAAACCTGCCAGCATTATTAGGTACAATTAATACATGTAGGCTATAATATGGCCATGCAATAATAAGGTATTAATATTAGCTTCATACGTAACTATTAACAACCAATATCCTATGGGTATGAATGTTAGTAAGCTAGTTAATAGCGCAATTTGGACCCTAAAGTGTGATTTTTTTTTTCCATAGACTACCCTCACTGGGGGTTAAGCCCCCCTCCAATGAAAATCTTAGAAATGCCCCTGATATCAACAGCCATCAGCAGGGGCACTAATACGATCACTTATATATTGCTACGGGCAACAAAAAAACAAAAAAACCTGAGGAAGACGAGAGTGCATGTACACCATAGTACAGTATCTGTTTTGCACGGCTAGGGGTGAATGGCTGGATGATGGGCCTATTTGGGAGAAAGTCCAGGGCTGTTTTTTAGCCCCAGTCCGTCCCTGCACATGGTTCCTTGCACGATACTATGCTCTGACCTTAAAACACTTTTAACAGTGTGTGATTTGTAAACAAGTACATTTTGATGTTGCAATCATTTAATGAGCTCTATATGTATGACTGTTCTGTCAAAGCTCACCTGGTACAGCATTGCGCTTGAGATGTGTAATGTGTTGAGTCCCATGAAACATGAATCACAATACAAGAGCTCAAATGCTTGTAGAAGCAAATGTGAAAGCATTTTTATTTCACATTTACTTTTGTTAGCACTATCGAGTGTGTTAAGGTGTTTATTGTAGGTGATACGTAGCCTGGATGCCAGCCGAACTTAGCCCCGCCCACACATTTTTTAGGTCGGGCAGTTCGGTCTGGCCTTGCTTCATAGAGGAGTAATTATCCCCGAACAGAAACTGTTCAGACCAATGAAATCATCAGGGCGGGGTTTAGACGATGACGGACAGATGATCAACAGTAACGTAATCATGCACGTCATCAAAGGGGCTGGGATTATATTTGTTCTAATCCTAAACGGAGAGGTTGTTTGTATATGCATTCACCTTCACAATTTCTCTCAGAAATGACAATCATGTTGGGTAAGTACTCTGTGTATCATTCAATTATTTATTTTTTTACAACACCGGCAAAGATCGTGTATTCCAGCCTGATTTCAGCACGCGTGCAGACAGGGTTGCCAAGTTTTTACAACAAAACCCGCCAACTACTAGCCCTAAACAATAGCTTCTCGGGGGGTTCTCCGGGGGGAAATGGTGTTTGGGGGGTAAAATGTGTGTTATTTTGGCAAGGTTGCCTGCTAAAATTCACACTCATGGGTGTATCACATAATAGTCGCTTCAACCCGCGGATATATAGAAAACAACCCGCGGGGAAAAAAAACGCGGACTTGGCAACACAGTGCAGTTGAACTATGTTGACATTTGACAATGCATCGCTTCGTTGCTCTGATTGGTTGTAGGTCTATCCAATTGATGTCTTTCCTGGTTCGGTTGAAACACGCCCCATAATCACAGCCCAATGGAGCAGTTTCAGACTCATATTCTGACTAGAATTGAGTATGACCACGTCAGGCTAGGTGATACGTAATAGAGCAAACATTTTAGCGTCGCTCACCAAAAGTTTTGTTTCTGAAGTGCTGCGAAGGGCATGTCCGAATCCACTTTTGCTAGTTTAACAAAGGGAAAACCGGTCTGTGTGCCTGACACATGGTCTAAAAGGGTTGTTCCTATCCTCTTGATGAGTAATGGGTGTGTTTTGGATGTAATTTGCAATAAACCAATAAGAGTTGGTCCCATTCCCTTTAAAAGCTAGTTGTCCTTGCACTATGGCGGATTTAATATTTACATGGCAGGATTTGTGAGAGGAAAGACTGAACACTTCGCCAGAGAGGAATCTTTTTATGTTTAATATGTAAAATGTTTGTGTGCTGCTACGCATCCCTGTGTGTGTGATAAGCAGAGAGTACGCGTGTTGTGGACCCGGCTATAGGCACACATTAAAAATCTGCCCTTTAAATGACACAAAAAATCGTTTTCAGTTGCCTTAAAATAGCAACATGCCAAAATGCACCCGAACACACCTAGTTTTCAGACCAGCATGGTTGAACAGATGTGCGTGAATGCAATTGTTATACAACGTGGCGCTGGATGTGAAAATGATAACTGCGTTGGCTGAAAATAGCACCAAAAAAAACAACAACTTGCATTGCTCATTGCGCCGGATGTATGATAGGTCCCCCAGTGTCACTTACTGGACTGTTCACTTGGAAAGTGCTTCAAAATGTGCAAGAAGCAATGTAATATAATTTTGCTGAAAAGTCACCACAGGCATAATTTTCCAAAGAGCCTGGGTTGGAAGGTTCTTTGTAGTGATTGCATGTAGCTGCATTTGTCAGGCATTTTACAAATAATATTAATAATAAAGGCATCATTTTCAATGATTTGATGACAGCGCACACTGAATACCGTTCATAATTTGACATGAGGCCTTAGAATCATGCATCATGGCAGGCTTTCGCAATCACCAACGTCACATTTTGTAATCAAGCAAACATTCCAGTAGAAAGAGAGTGAGAAAACCTAGTCCTCACTGGCTTTATTCTACTTAAAAGCTGCCTTTCCTCCACCTGCATGTCTATGGACTCAATTGATTCTCCACAGAAATACTTACATAGTTAACACATTTTCCTTGCGTCATTACACTACCAGAGGGTTTTGATTCCAAATGAGACAGGAGGGGCTGGATAATACATACAAGATGCACTGACAGCAATTATAACTTCAGATTTGAATTATTTACACTGCAGACCTACTTGCAGCTTGAAGTTTGTAGCTTTCATGATCTATCTGTTTTACCATTGATCAAACCACGGAATGCCTTTATTCTTTTTTTTATTTTATAAAAGACATTGTAAAATAGTTTTTGGTACGTATAAAATGTTGGATATGTTTTGTCTGACTGACTGACTTGGCTGACTGAATGAAGAAAATGAATGAACATACAAATGAATGTATGAATGAATAAATGTAATGACATACATACATACATGTACAGTGTAACCAGAATTACAACTACTTGTACTGCAAATAGCCATTCAAACAGACACACAGAATATTTAGTTATAGAAAACTTCAATGTAAAAAGCTTAATGGTTGCATGATTGTTACAGTAATACAGTTTATGGATGGAGTTTTGGTTCCCTCCCCGCATACAGTCATTCTAAAAATAAGTGTCTTACAAAAATTAAATGACTATATTAGTTTTTGTTTTTTAAGAAAGAATGACCAAATGTCAAATCCTATTCCATCTTATACCCTGCAAATGTAAAAAATAGATTACTCTTTTATGGATGAATCTTAGTACAAAAAACAAGATAATCAACAGTATGTCAATATTTTTTTGACTTCTTTGACTTTTCAATGGATATTTTCTCTGTAAAAAGAATACACTTAAGAAATCAGAATGAAGTAACTCAGAATGTTCCCAGAATGTTCTTTTAAAAGTTAGGATGACATTCTTTTAAAAACATTCTAAAAAATTTTTAGTGGTAATATTCTTATAACATTATTCCCTGATGTTCTTATGCCCTTTTCAGCAGGTAGTTTTATTTTTGTTCTTAGAATGTTCTTTTGAATGTTAGGGTAACATTATATAAAAACGTTTTGTGATATTCCTTTAATGTTTACACATAACATTTTTAAAACATTATTGTTAGGATTTCTGAAATGGAGGATCCAGGCGCAGAATAAACAATAAATTACACTTTATTAACAAGACTGAAGACAGGGTACGACAAGGAGTGAGTTCACACAGCAGGGCAGGGACAGACACCACAACAACAGGAAGGGGGGATGACCACTAAGACCAGTCCTGGGAGACAACGAACTTGAGGAAAGCTTGGGAGGCAACACCAGGCAGGGCGATAGTGGAACAATTCAGGCAGGAACACACGGAACCTGAGGCTCGATGTTCTCTCTCAGATTCAGCTCTAGTGTTGGCAGTCAGATAGTAGGAGACATTGGCCAGGGAAACTCAGGGCAGGAACCAACACAAGACACACACAAGACAAGACCCTAGACAAGACAACAAGATATAACTGACAAACTAACAACTGACTAAACTAAACAAAAATAATAACTGGAGCTAGCAAAAGAGGAAAAATAAAACAAAACCCATCTCTAAAAATGACTGAACTAAAAATAAAAAGGGAAAAACTGGAGAGAAATAAAATAAAAGGTAAGCTATCAAAAACAAGAAAACTAAACAATAAGGTTATGGAGAACTACATCACAAAATAAAGACTAGAACAAGGCAAGGGGAAAAATGCAGGAACAAAGAAAAATAAGAATAAATCAAAAAGGAAAATCTCAGACAAGGAAAACTAAATCTAGCACTGACTGACAGGGAGCTAGACGATTGCACACATACAACAAATGCACACAAAAGCAACGAACCAACAAGGACATGAGGGCAGGTAGCACAATATAAAAGGACCAGAGCACATGAGGATCAGGAGAGCACAATTATTGAGGACTAGACTAGACCAGTGGCGGTTCTACGATTTTTCTGTAACAGGGGCCATTAAGGGGCCAGATGTTACATTCAGGACACGTACGGGGTACATAAAAAATGGAAGGAAGGAAGGAAGAGTGGTGTTTTGTCACTTTATTGTAGTCTAAAATGTTTCAGTGTTTTTTTTTATTTTTTATGAACAAATGAGGCAGAGACTGTTGTTTATGACATATTTTGTTTTATTGTAGCCTAAAATGTTTTTTTTTTTTTTTTTTAAGGGAGAAAAAAAAGAGGCAACGACTGGTGTTTTATGCCATATTTCGTTTTATTGTAGCCTACAATATACGTATCTCAGTATGCAAACTTCTGATTTGCGTCCGTGTCATTCAGACTTGCCAAGTTCGACTGGAGGACGATGGGATGGGATGACAAGTCAAGTATGCTTGATAGTGCCACTCAGTGTAAATATGTACATTTTAGGCTACAATAAAACAAAATATATGATAAAACACCACTCTGCCTATTTTCATTTTCATAAAAAAATACATATTATAGACACACAACTGTAGTGCAGATAATCTTCACTGCATGTATATGAAAAAAATAAAGTTGATGCATATCAAGATACAGGTGATGGTTTTCCTGCTGGACATCACTGCCTGACGCACCTCCTCCAGTGCCTTTTGAACTGGTGTGCCGTGACACCACACTGAACACTTCCGTGAGCCTGAACGGGTCATCAGCTGGGGACCACCACTCATCGACGTTTCGCTCCTTTAACCCCAGTACGTCTCGTGGTGGCGGAGCGATGGCAGGGATCTCTCCCTGCCACCCCCTGCTCATGCCCTAGGTGTTTGCCCCCCAAACCTTCTCCTTCCTCCTTAGCCACAGCCAAAAGCTGCCTTTCTCCGCCTCCTCTGCCAACTCTTTCATGGCTTTCCGATGTCTCGCTCCTGTGCATCCCATGTCGCGGAGTAGGCGAGCGGATGAGGAACCTACAAAGCCCCTACACCCCACTTCCACAGGGCATATAATGGCTTTCCAGCCCGCCTCCCTGCACTCTGTCGCCAGATCCGAGTACTTGGCTCGCTTCCGCTCATACGCAGCCTCCACACCTCCCTCCCATGGTACAGTGAGTTCCACCAGGAAGACGGTCTTGCAAGCTTCTGACCACATGACGAGGTCTGGCCGCAGGGATGTTTCCACTATCTCCCTGGGGAACTGGAGCTGCTTTCCCAAGTCGACCCTCATGGTCCACTCACATCCCGGTGAGAGGAGCCTTGCTATATCTCTCTGGCGGGAGGGTCTGACACTCTCTCACTCTCTCATGGAATGTCGTCCATGAGCGGAAGGTCTGCTGTTTGCCTCCTTTCTGCATGACTCTACCACCTCTGCCAGCTTCTTCAGTACTTGGTCATGTCGCCACCTGTAGCGGCCTTGGGACAACGCTGTTGTGCAGCCCGACAGAATGTGCTGGAGGCTTGTGTTGCCGGTGTTACAAAGGGAACAGGTCTCTTCGGCACCAAACCATTGGTGGAGGTTTCGGGGACAAGGCAAGGAGTCATAGGTTGCTCTGATCAGGAAGCTAAGCCTAGCTTGGGGGATCTTCCATAGGTCGGACCATGACATGGACCTGTCAATGAGACCTTCCCATGCCGTCCAATGTCCTTGCTGGCCCTGGGACACCGCTTTGATGTTAAGGCGTTCGTGCTCTGCTCTTGCCACTTCCGCCACCACCATGGCTTTTCGGTCTTCTTTGGAAGCCTTTGACCAGAACAAGGGAAAATCGCCCCTCCCAAGGCCTGCCCGACCCTCCTGGACTCTGCCGACCACCTCGCGGTGCTTCAGCCTGCCGATTGCCACATCGACCTCTTCTTGGGCTTTCCACTTTCTTCCCGTTCTTATCTGGGTGCCCGCTGCTCTCACCAGCTGGTCAGTGGTTTCCCTCAGCTCCAGCACCAGCCGAGCTTTCTCTTGCTTGTATATATATATATATATATATATATATATATATATATATATATATATATATATATATATATATATATATATATATATATATATATATATATGTGTGTGTGGTTCAGATTATAAGAGTATAAGTAAAAGGTATAAGAAGCTATACAAGAATTAAAGTGAACAGTTTAGTCAAACAAAGTTAGTGCTATCTACAACGGTTAAATTATACCTAAACATTTTTAAAACTTCACTTTGCCCTCAGCCAAATGATCTGCCAGGGAACAAATTAAAGATTCATGAGACCAAAGATCGGCAGTTAGATTTACACAAAACTAATAACATCTGAATATCTCAAGATGAATACTAACCACTACAGAGACATCAGAGTCAGTGACAAACGTAAGAAGGACTATAGCCGAGGAAAGGCTGCTCTTGCTGGGTTAATGAGCACTGAGTGCCTGTTGATAGACTGGCTCTCACAACTCAGAAAATGGCAGATCAAATTTTTAACAAGGCGCTCTCTTTATAAACAAACCAAAGATTTGAGCTTTAAACAACTACTTTCTTGCCTGAAAGGACTTAAAACTATTAAAACTACATTTTGTGTCACATTAACAGTAGTATTTTTAAATTACGTGGGTTTTCTGCTAGCTTCTTCTCCGAAGTTGCATCGACACATTACTGCCGCAAGTGTAGTAATGTTTGGGGGTGGAATTGAATCTGTGAAGAATTCTCCAGTTGCTCTTCTCGTCGATGATTGATGGAACAGGGGCCAATTAAGGGCCAATCAGATTTCAGCAGGGACCAGGGGCCCTGTGGTCCCACCTCTAGAATCACCCCTGGGTCCATCAAAGAGCTAAATGGACCTTTCGGGAAGATGAACTCCAAAAAATACTGCTAGGTTCTAAGATATCTACAAACAGTTTTACAAGAGGAGTTCCCTCAAGAGTGATCCTGCCACAGACTCTTCCGATAATTCCACTCCGATACTTTGATACTTATTGAATCTGTCCTAAAGGCTTTCGCGGTACATCACATTGAAAGTTGCTTCTGTCATCTCAGGTCTCAATGATTTCCTTATAACAGTTTCCTAATGTGGCAGGGAGAATGTTCTTCCTTTGTTATTAACACCATTCCTTCCGTGGTGAGTGAAGGAACGATGGTGAACTTGCAGAGTCTCTGACGGTCGAATAAGAAGAAGGTCGACATGAAGTGTTGGGGCCTGTTGGCATAATAGCCGTGTGTGGGCCTCGGGTTTCTGGTCCCACGCAGCACATGGCTCTGTGTATGGAGGCCCTCCCTGCTTGGAGGGCCTGCATTGGTGGCCTGGCTCAAGGGCCAGCCACGATGACGTGTTGGTTCAGCCAGAGAGAGAAGAGAGAGTGAGGGCATCCGAGCGCCTCTCTTTTTAAGGTCTGGGAGTAGTCACACCCTCCTGGGTTAGACTTAACCAATGAGATTTTTGGGATTTCCAAGCGGGAAATTCCTCTGGAGATTTTATGGCTCTTTCTTTTTTTTTAGGTCTCTGCCCATTCATACTCTAATTAATGCAACAAACACACACTGCATTCTCTGAATAAGTGACATACATGGAAGTGTAAGTCGTGAAGTGAGCATTAATTTGATAGGAGACATGACATATATGAGGTTACCTGAACTAGTAAGTTGTTAAGATAAAGACAAAAAGATGCAAAATACCATACAGAAGAAACATTTTACAAGACAGTTATGTGTTTACATACAATGTCCTGGGGTGCATGTTCATTTATAGATGGTTGTCTATAATTTGAGGCAAAAGCGTGTGTTTTACAAGCTTTGTGTCTTTAACTCTGGACTTTTCATGTGGCCAAATTCTTTTGGGCCGTAAAATGTCTTATCAGATGGTTTCCAGGGTAACGGAGAATATTTCTCTGTTGTGTTGGGGGAAGGTCTGTTACTAAGCACAAAGCATTCAAAACATATTTGTTAAATGTAACTGGCTATTGTGTGTTTGATTCGCCTGAGTCGCTACAACATGGACTACAATTTTAAATTGCTATGTGAGAACACATTACATTAAAATATGCACTACAATATGCTGACAGAAAGTAGGTTTAATGCGTTTACATGTTAAAAAAAAAATCTATGTAAGAGACAAAAAACTAGCAGTGACAATCAGTAAATGACTAATGCACTTTGAAGCTTGGCAAACAATCAAGCTAAATTAAGTGTTTCCAGCAGATGGCACCGCAACCTTGTAAAGTCCTTTGCGTAGCTCGCAAATTTGCAGGCTCACCTGAAGTGCGCATCGAGGGAGCATAGCAGCCGCAAAGGGGGTGCTCACGAGCACCCTTCTTTAAGCTTAAATGACTAATGGGACACCCTACGGTCTTGTGGACTTAATAGACACGTGCACACAATGGCCATTGTAAGTCCATAAGAACAAATGTGCACGTTAAGTCTGACATTTGGGACAGGGTCTCACTCTAGGCTGGTTGCTATGGTTGATTTGACGGGAGTCACACACGTAACACATGGAGACACAGGACTTCGTCTTAGCCAATCACGTTGACAGGAAAAAATAAATAAACATAATGTAACGAGCGACGGGAGGTTTGGGGAAAATAGCGCAGTAAAAGTACAGATGCAGCACTTAAAATGTACTAAAGTAAAAGTACACTGTTTTTAAAGGGGTGGTTCCGTGTTTTTTTTGCTAGGCTTGGTTGTGTTTATGGGCCGCAGTATTAAAAACGGTGTTTTTTTCTTATTTTTTACCTTTATTCCACACTGCGGTCTCCACTGTCATTTAAATGGTTCGTTTGCTTCCTGCTCCTATGAAGCCTATCCCTCCGAAAAACGAAATGGTCTTAGATTGGTTAGATGGCCAAATGCATGTCTGCAACACTCTAGCCTACTGCAACAGCTCTCTCTCTTTCGTAATGACTGTGACGTGGCCTCGTCCACTTTGTTGCGTGTTTGCAGGGGCACTGTTTATGTTAATAACAAAGGTTTATGATGTCACAAACCCAGGAAGAAGCCTTCTGACGAGCCATGTTCAGTAATAACTTTTGGATTTTAAATCAAACATAATTATTAAATGCTGTGTTTGTGGTATGCAACAGCGGATCAGTTGCGGACTGCAAACACAGCATATGTGAAAGCACAACAGGTCGTGCAGATCCTGCAACGCACACGCAACGCAACACGCACCGTACACGCACTGCAGACGGAGTATGTGTGAAACGGGCGTAACACAATGACGGACAGAGACGTGATAGATTGTTTCCCGTTGATCACGCCTCTTGTGGTCTAATTGGCTGATGGACTATCCAATTGTCTACAAGTCATTTGAATAACGCTAATTTATCACGCCTCTTGTGCAGTAGAACATACAGGGCAGACTCCCCAGACTAATGTTCAATATTAAATTGAGCTTGTAAAGTGTAAATGCTATTTACACTTAGTGTTAGTCTGATAACACAGGTCATTGTGTTTGCAGTTTGTTTTCTGTTTTCACCATCTCCCTGCCTGAGTTAGTGCATTAATTGTCGCCATGGTTACTAATTTGATTAGTGGCTGGGTTCAGCTGTTGCCTAATTACTTCTTTGTTTTCTCAAAGTGCTAAAATGCTAACACTTAGTTTGGTTTGTGAGTCTTCTGTTAATACAGTCTTTTTTACATAAATATTTTTCATTGTGCTCTTTCACACACCACTTTTAGTGTTGGATTGAAAATAATCAAAGATATTTGAAAATGAACAAAGACATTTGCTTTACTACTTCAACCCACATCTTAAAGGCCATTTGATAGTCCCCAAGGCAAGTTGTAATTATCTGATTGGTCAGGTTGAATGTCTCACATTTGGGTTAAAGCTACACTATGTAACTTTTCCATCCGCTATTCAAAACAAAGGCGTAGTTTGATGACTTCAAGTTCGAGCACAGAATCCTGGCACATGGTTTTCACCTCAGAGCCGTTGGAAAAGAAACGGGACAGGACTCGGGCAGAAATCATGTTCATTGATGCGGTTAATAATGTTACTGTAGTATGAAGCAGAGCAGGACTAAGGGAGCTGAGCAAGGCCGCTGGAGCGATTGTTGCCGAACACATGGCTCATGAGCAGCAGGACTTTTATTATGACTATTTCCATTTTTCCGGTCATGAGTATGAGGCAACGCCAACAATACTCGGATTCGATCTCGAAACAATGTTTTAATGGTCTTGTCATGGACTCGTGTGCATTTAAACTCGGTCTTGACTCCTACTCGAACATATTAGGACTCTGATTATTTCCGAGTCCACTCGAGTCTCATTCAAAATATTCATGATTCTTACTCAATGTTAATATTTCTTTAAATTGATTTTTGACACGTCCAATGATGTGTGAACTGCACTTATTTCCGTCATTTGTATAATTTGTAGTGGGTGGTAATAGATGAGAAATGTACAGTTTTCTACCTTTGGTTTTCTTAAAAGCGTGACAGAAAAACCGACCCCAGAAATGGATTGTAGTAAAGTTCGTTGTGTATGGAAGGAAGAAGACAGGGGTCGGCTTTGACTGGGACTTGCTTTTATTCAGTCTCTTTGAATTCAAACAAAACAAACACTCCGTGGCGTGACTCTCTATTCCTTCGATCTCGATCGTTCCTTTAAGGATCCTCTTTTAACAGCTCAGGTTCACTTTCTCAGTTGCGAAAAGTCGCGAAGTCCCAGTCCAACTCTCTCTCCCAGCTCTCTCCCGGCCGCGCCTTAAATGCGCTCTCTCCCTGCCAATTACTGCAATCAGAAACAGGTGTTCGTCATCTGTGCTTGACCTACTTACCTGCCGCTCCGCTCTGAGCTCTCTCTCCCCCTGCAGACCTCGCAGAACCACGACCCCTTTGCCACATGGATTCCGTAGCGCAATTCACTGATATTGGCCCAAAAGGTCTTACATTTTTGGATTACTCCTTGGATTCCTGCCGACTCGCCATACAGACTAATTATAACGATGATACATTAAAAACTCTATTTTGGTTCGGTGCTAGTTACTATTAGCCAGTAGACCTCCCAGACATCAAAGGACTTAGGTGGAGGGAGGCTGATATCAGATGTCTGGATATCTTGCTGCATGGAATGACAGCCAGAGGCCCCAGCAGACGGAGTGCTAGAACCTGCATTGATGGAGCTGCCAGTGCTACAGAATGCACCAGAGCCGAACAATGCCTCGGAGCCTGAGCACTGGACCACAGGACTGAGCCTGACCTGGTGTGTGAGTCAGTCCTATCACCTGGATTTGAGGAAGCAATGTGGGAGTTTGAGGGATTGGGGTGGTTCCCTGCCCACACCCTCAATGCAGTGAGTTAATGCACACTGAACTCTGTTGATGAAATGCTGGAAAAAAAGAGAGGATTGTTCTGTACCACAATCCCTACATTCTCAGTAGTGCCGTCTTCAGAATGGCGGGTCCTACCCAGCCTCTCTCTCCTGCCTCCTCTTCCAGGTCCAGCCTAGTCTCTGTTATAATAATAATAATAATAATATAATTTGTTACATTTATAGGCACTCAAAGCACTTTACATAGAGGGAATCTTCTCAACCACCACCAATGTGCAGCATCCACCTGGATGATGCGACGGCAGCCATATTGCGCCAGAATGCTAACCACACACCAGCTGATTGGTGGAAAGGAGACAAGAGTGATTAAGCCAATCATTATATGGGGATTATTAGGAGGCCCTGATGGAAAGAGTCCAAAGGGCAAATTTATCCAGGATGCCGCGGTTACACCCCTACTCTTCATCAAAGGACATCCTGGGATTCTTAACAACCACAAAGAGTCGGGACCTCGGTTTAACGTCTCTAAAAAGACAGTGCTCTTTGACAGTACAGTGTCCCCATCACTATACTGGGGTGTTAGGACCCACACAGACCACAAGGTGTGCACCCCCTGCTGGCCTCACTAACACCTCTACCAGCAGCTACCTGGTTTTCCCAGTTAGTCTCCCATCCAGGTACTGACCAGGCTCAGCCCTTCTTAGCTTCAGTGGGAAACCAGTCGTGGGCTACAGGGTGATATGGCTGCTGTTGTCTCCAGTCAGCTCAATTCATCCTCTGCCATCTCTCTGTGACGTAAATTAAATTGTAACATCCTGCGAGCCATCTCTGACTGGGCTGTGGGATCCCCTGGCTCCACCTCTGGCTGCTGATCCAAGTGTTTCCACCTCAACCATCACCCTGATTCCTCTGCCTGGAGACAACCTGGCTCCACAATGCTCCTTTCGGCATACTGGCTCCATCTGGCTTAGACATCGTCAGCCTATTTACACAGACTTGTGAGCCGCCGTCGTCTTGGATAGCTTCGGCTGTCCACCCCTTCGTCTCTGTGTGGCTCCACCTTCCATCTGCCAGGGTTCTCCTCTGATATCTCTGTCTGTTTTGTCATTGTTTAGTGTGTTTTTCTTTTTGTGTGTTATGCTTGAACACATGGCTCTGTCTTGATTTGTGTTTGACTTGTGCTCCTTGTGTCCCACCTCGTTGTTTCATTTTACCACGCCCCCTTGTTTAGTCCTCGTTTCACTAATTGTGTGCTCACCTGTTCCTTGTTTGAGTGTGCTCACCCTTCCCTCGTGTTCTCTGCTCCTTGTTTGTCTGAGTGTTTTCACTCATGTCTTCTGCTCCCTTTATAATGTGTGCTCTTTCCCTCATGTGTTGCTGGTTCGTTATATGTTGTGCCTACGTGTGCTGTTATGCTATGTGTGAGTACTGACTTTTGGTCCTGCCTTGTTTCCTGTGTCTCTAGTATCTGTCCTACAAGCAGAGATTCTCTGGCAGCTTGTTCTCTTGGCCTAGCAGCAGTTTGGTGTGTTTCCTGAGATACCTGATTGCATTGCCCTAGGATTCCTGCCTGGCCATCGCTGGTATCGTCTGGTCTCGCTGTTCTCTGACAGAACTGCTCTCCAGTCTACAACCTTCTTGAGCAAGTTATAGTGGCTGCTCTTTCTGCCTGTGATTGTGTTCTTTATCTGCCTACTGTTTGGACTGTGTTCACCTCCTCACCATTCCTTGTCTTTGTCAGCTGTCTTGTTAATAATCCCCTGATCACTCATTCCTGCATTTGAGTCCTCTCTCAGAGAACTGTGGCACCCTCAAGCCTAGTTCAGACTGCACATTTTTCAAACTCGTCGGGTCACTGCTCTATTCACACTGCATGACTATCTGGGGTATCATTCAGTCACTGCTGTGTTCACACTGCACGATGGTTTGAAGACAGAGGAGTTCACACTGCATGACTGAACAAGAGGAAGAATCGCCGACAACTCTCTCTCTCCGGTGGGCAAACTACGTTTCCCAACTACACGTGCGACTTGACAAGTAAACAATGCGAGATCACACGTGCGTCAGACCGGAGTTCTCCCGCGAGACTTTGAATTGTTATTAAAAATGTGTTCTGCAATAAGAGTTTGAGGTAAATAAACTATTTTGTAATGTGCTGCTGCTGTGGCTGGATGTGCAAGTGTTTGGCCTTTGTTTCTGTTTGATAGAATTGTAAATATATCTATTAAAATACTTCTATTCTGC
The DNA here is from genome assembly GCF_024679245.1 of Pseudorasbora parva. Classification (NCBI taxonomy): domain Eukaryota; kingdom Metazoa; phylum Chordata; class Actinopteri; order Cypriniformes; family Gobionidae; genus Pseudorasbora; species Pseudorasbora parva. Next base: position 37,881,048 of record NC_090182.1, on the reverse strand, counting down.
TCCATAACTCCTCCCTGAATCTCCTGCTGCCCTGTATCTCACTCTTTTATTGGCTGTCGGTCATCGCCGATGTAATTTTCAGTCAGAACGCAGTTCACACAGCAGGAGTTTCAATCGCCAGTGTGAACTAGGCTTCACACCTCCCTGATCACTCCCTTCCACCACTTGCCTGGTTCCATCCCTTTGTCAACTTGTTTGTCACCATGGTTACTAATTTGATTAGCCGTTGTTTTCAGCTGTTGCCTAATTAGCTCTTTGTTTTCTCTAAGTATACATCTACCTGTTTGTCAGACTTCTGTTGTTGGTTCTCGTTAATGCGAACACTGAGTTTGGTAACTATAACTTTTCTTATAATGTAGTACAGGCCTAAATCAGTCTTTATAAATATTTTTATAAAATAGTAATACTTACTTTTAAATAAGTATAAAATGAGCAAAATCATTATGGGCATGGCCTCCATATAAAGTGTTACCCAGTTTTCCTATCTGACCTTTATTGTTATGTCACTAATTACCATGAGTACTGATAGTTGACCTTGAATCACAGACTTTTTCCTCAGATCTATCAATCATGCAAAGCAGACCTGAAATCATAAATCCAATTACACAGGCAGTTATGTGATAATCCAATTTGAAATTGGAGCTAACAATCTCTTTCTGAAAGCATTTCGTACTGATTAAAGAATGGCTTTGTGTTAATAGGCTAGTCAGTCCTGTGTGATTCAAAAGCAAACTCTGTCCTCAAGTGTATTTTCAAATACATAATAGCATGCCTGCAGATTTTAGGCCTTTTTACTACCCAAATCTGAGCTGCATTGAAATTTTAGCACTTTTGCTCTCAGTGTGCCATTTATTATTCTGCTTTAAGCCAGATTTGAGGTGTCATAAATGACTGAGCCCTAGATGTGGGTGACGATGATGTGAGTGATATCTTCATGAGAGAGGTGAAATGACCGTCGGGAGAAATCCAGCTTGTTTTGGACAGGTCTCTTCTAAATTGAGTAATCGTGTGCCAGGTTTGGGAGACTGACAGACACAAAATTCCGTTTGTTCTCAAATCACAGTTTTTGATGATCTAGTCTTAGCCTAAAAGTTAATTTTAGGCTTCAGATTTGAGACTTTTACCTGTAGACGATCTTATTTTGCATGTTAGCATGACAATCAATTTCTCAAAAGCATCTTCATTTTACATGTAATACATAAATTGGCGCTTAAAAAAGACATTCCTGACATAATGGCTGCTGAATGTCTGCTAATTAAAAACTTGACACTTGAATGAACAGAAGTGCCATTACATTATTTAGCATTGTGAGCTATAAACTTAACACGACACTATTAATTAACACTGAAACTGTGAGAAAAGAGAGAGATGATCAATAAATGCTAAAAAAATAGATCTATTAAAACAGAAGAGCGGGCAATAAACAGACCTAGGTTGTTAAAGACCCAGATTGGAAGGAAGACAAAATATTTTTTATATATCATTCTGAATATTTTCAGGAACTTAAAATATTAATATAGGAACATTATACAATTTTCTCCATGAACTTGCCATTTAAAGGTCGTTGTGGAGCTATTATAATTACACAATACTGAATGCATTATCAGTAATGAATATGAACTGAAATAATATTGCAGGTGTTATCAGCCAAGAGTTGTTTACAAGAGTTGCTTTGATTTGAATACAAAATGTTCTGCAGACAGCTTTAATAAGTAACAATGCACCATTCGCTGCTGTTTGGCAGAAAAATAAATAAGAAAGAAACTCTTCCATCAATAACTCTGCCAAATGGCCAGTGTGCATGTCTCTTTAAAATGCACCTATGCTCATACAATACAATCACATGCATCCAAGGTAAAAAAGAACAATACAAATATTGGTCAGATGGTCCAGTCTGTTGTGATTGGTTTACTCTGCTCTGATTGGTCAGATGGTCCAGTCTGTTGTGATTGGTCTACTCTGCTCTGATTGGTCAGATGGTCCAGTCTGTTGTGATTGGTCTACACTGCTCTGATTGGTCAGATGGTCCAGTCTGTTGTGATTGGTCTACTCTGTTCTGATTGGTCAGATGGTCCAGTCTGTTGTGATTGGTCTACTCTGCTCTGATTGGTCAGATGGTCCAGTCTGTTGTGATTGGTCTACTCTGCTCTGATTGGTCAGATGGTCCAGTCTGTTGTGATTGGTCTACTCTGTTCTGATTGGTCAGATGGTCCAGTCTGTTGTGATTGGTCTACTCTGTTGTGATTGGTCTACTCTGTTCTGATTGGTCAGATAGTTCAGTCTGTTGTGGTCTACTCTGCTCTGATTGGTCAGATGGTCCAGTCTGTTGTGATTGGTCTACTCTGCTCTGATTGGTCAGATGGTCCAGTCTGTTGTGATTGTTCTACTCTGCTCTGATTGGTCAGATGGTCCAGTCTGTTGTGATTGGTCTACTCTGTTCTGATTGGTCAGATAGTTCAGTCTGTTGTGGTCTACTCTGCTCTGATTGGTCAGATGGTCCAGTCTGTTGTGATTGTTCTACTCTGCTCTGATTGGTCAGATGGTCCAGTCTGGTGTGATTGGTCTACTCTGCTCTGATTGGTCAGATGGTCCAGTCTGTTGTGATTGGTCTACACTGCTCTGATTGGTCAGATGGTCCAGTCTGTTGTGATTGGTCTACTCTGCTCTGATTGGTCAGATGGTCCAGTCTGTTGTGATTGGTCTACTCTGCTCTGATTGGTCAGATGGTCCTCTGGTCCAGGTTGTGGTAGCTCTACTCTACTCTGATTGGTCAGATGGTCCAGTCTGTTGTGGTAGCTCTACTCTACTCTGATTGGTCAGATGGTCCAGTCTGTTGTGGTTGGTTTCATTGTCTCATTATACTGTAAAATAAGAAACTAGATTGTATTCATCAGTGCGTCTTTTTTGATTATTAATTTCAATCTACATAAAAACATATTAGGCCAACAATATTCCCATAAATATTTTTCCAAGTTCTTTAACTATTACATAATGTGAAATGTTAGATTTGTTGAGGGTTTGCAAGCTCCCAAAATGCATGAATAAAATATGCAGTTACTGTTGAGGCTTATTGTTTTGCTGTTTACTGGCTTTATTTATGCTGCTGTTTTTGTCACTGTTGGTTATTTAGTGTGTAATGATGCTAAGAGCTCATCTTTTTACTTAATGATGTTTGTTGGTTGCCACAGTTGTTGAAGTTTAGGTCCACATGCATCTGTATAAAACTACATAATTGCACAATATTTTTGCCTCTAAAGAAGATGATATTTTACTAAACAAAGACTGCTGAGTTTGCTTCAATTACATGTCAGATCAAAATCTGTTCAGGAATTAAATTACAGCTAATTACATTTTCTTGTGTTGCTAGTTTGCTGAAAAATACATACAGTATTTAGTTGTCCTAACCAAAATATATTTGATGATTGAGACGGTTTGCCTTTAGTTGGCATTCAAAATCAAGGGTGCTTTGTTGGGAAACATTTATTAAGAATGTTGTTTGAAAAAAAAAAAGATTAAAAAATATTTTTTTTCACCATGCACATAGTTTTTGTAATACAAACTCACATCAAGACATGAAAGTAAAGTGAACATTGTTCCAATGCATATTATGTTTTTACTGAAAGCCAATTGATTCTGTTTTTACCTATATTTGATTATTAGAATAAGCTATATTATAACACATATTGTTGTTCCTTTTCTCTAAATGCAGTGGTGACAGACATCTTGAGGATGCCATTATTGTTTTCTAACTGCAGAATAGCCTACCACAGCACTTTAAGGTAAGTATAAACTCAGCAGAGTGGATACAATGACACAATGCACATCTAAATATAATGTCTCTCTAATGGGATTTGCATTCTGCCAGATGGGAAGATCTCTAGGTCTCTTTAGACTCAAGGACATTACAAGGTTATCTATTTCCATATGTCTTCCTGGTTTGATATTGACATTTTCGATGTATCCGATTCATGCCCTTGCGGAAATGGCTTCGTTACAGCTCTTTGAGGTGTTGTAATCAGCACAGCGTCCCTTGGATGTACTGCTCAATTATTCAAAGCCAATGTATGTTCCTTTCATAAGTCCTATCGTTTGCCATCACATCTCACAGACGTCCTTTATCTTCCCAGCTGGGAACATACTCTTATGCAGCTCATCTGACAATATAAACCAAGCAACGTTCAAAGGAATAGTTTTCCAAAAATATAATTTGGTACTGTATACTCATTCTGATGTTGTTTCGAACCTGTAGGAAGAACATTTGTAGACCATGCTGGTTGTTCTTTTACATGCAATTACAATGTGAAGTTTCAAGTTTCAAAAAGCATCATTAAAGAATCCTAAAAATAGCCTGAGCAATGTTTGGACTATACAGAAAGTTTGACACAATATAGTAAGGAATAGAAATGGTAAGTAAATGACAGATTTTTTTTATTATTATTATAATAAAATTATTATTATTATTATTTTTATTCCCTTAAAGGTATAGTTCACTCTAAAATTCTGTCATCCTTTGCTCACCCTCAAGTTGTTTCAAACCTGTATGAATTTCTTTCTTCAGCTGAACACAAGGGAAGATATTTTGTAGAATATCAGTAACAAAACAGTTAACTGGAGCCATTGACTTCCATAGTCCTCAACCTCTTGTACACCACAAGAAACACGCACACGCGCCCTCGGATCAGTCGGACGTAGTGGTGTACAAGAGGTAAAAACGATATAAATACTGTTCGTTTTCTCTCACAAACCGCTCGTTTCGTGTCATCAATGGCCATCAATGTGTACTTACGATGGGGGATTGTTTAATTTGGACTTCTATGTGTGTGCTCTTTGAGGTGGTGACCATAGACCTGCATTATGTGAGGCACAGACAAGAACGGTTTGACCTCAAAATGGAAACTACTGGGGAAACAAATACTCCTACATCTCGGATGCCCATGAGGTAAGCTAAAACATATCAAAATTTAATTTCAAAGTGAGCTATCCCTTTAAGTCAGTCTCTCACCTTATGCATCCAAGTTCATATAGATTTTTTTTCTTTCTAATGCATATTTATTACAAATGCAAATGTTTATGCAAAAGCCTAAGGCACATGGATAAAGTATCATACCCAAGGCTTTAATATCCATGACCTGGAATAATTGTGTTTTCATGGTTAAAGCCATGGCATATCAACTTTATACTTCAATGTTAAGTATGATTTTTTTTAAATTAAAATGGCCTCTGTCAAACCCTAAGCCTAATGCTTGAGGGTTAAAGTTGTTTTTTTTAAAGGGGTGATGAACTGAGAAATCAACTTTCCCTTGAGCTTTTGATATATAAAAGGTCATGGTAATATAAGATTATCCTGTAAGTTTCAGAGCTGAAAACATCCTTGTTAGTCAAAGAAAATCATTTATAGACACCATGCCGAGAAAATGATTGTGTTTGCATCTTGACTTCTTCGACTGACAAAACGCCGCCTCTACAGAATAATAAGCAAGTGTAATTCAGTAGCCCCGCCCACCGACTCATCGGATCATGCTTGCCAGCAGCAATAATGATACATGCCGAAGCATATATCGAGATATTGTGTTATTCCTGGTTGTGGAAGAACACAGTCGCTGCATAAGCTTCCGTCAGATCATAATATTAGGAATGTGTGGTTGAACTTTATTTTTAATGAAGTTCCAGCTCACGTGGGGAAGACATGTACATGTTCACTTAATTACACACAACGATCGTTTGTTAACAAATCTCAGGTGGCGCTGGATTTGTAGACATATTGAGATTAAAACACAACGCTGTTTCTTCTATATTGGATCTGACAGGAGGAATGGTGCAACACACTTATGTGAGTAAGACGTTTTTTTTTTATATGTAATAGTGTTGCATTGTTATAGATCGTTTTGCTTATGTGTACATGTCTAACAGAACACACCTTACGCACGCTGGACTCAGACACGTATGGGCCAGGGCTCGCAAAGCTCAACGTCCTGATTCAAAGGTCAATTAATCTCGTAATATTCCTTTCTTGTTCTGCTATTCTCTTCCTCTTGACTTGACATTTGAAGGGCGCACACGTGTATGTGTATCGTGCTTATATCGAACGATCGTCCGGGCTATGTTATACAAAAGTATAGTCCAATCAATCGTGAGTGGATGAGAAATAAATCATTGTGTTTGTTTGATAAAGAGGTACTTGAATAATTCCGGTTGCCGCTTTCAAAACAACCCCTCCCTCATGTGAACTGAACTGACAGGGGCATAGATATGACAGGAGCTGAAGCTCATTAAATATGCAAATCTTAGCCATGGCCGTTTACTTCCAAGTGTCCAGTGCTGCATGTCCATCAAAACCCAGGAAGAGCTTCAAAACCAGTGTAGACAATAGCCTATTACTTATTAGTTATGATGTTTTTGAATGTAAAAACCACACAGACCTCATTAGTTGACCTCAGACAACAGTATACAAAAATTAAACAAGCCAGTTCATGACACCTTTAAATAATTGTTTATAATAAATAATACAACTATATGGACCCTACTATACTAAAATATTGTGAATAGTTCTTTAATTATGGTGTTGTTTCACCCTGTTAAGCAGTGGTTTCTCCCCTAATAATAATAATAATAATAATAATAATAATAATAATAATAATAATAATAAAACTGGCTTTGATCTTGCAAAGTTTAATATTTTCTGGCCAATTTCTAAATAACAGTTTTTATCCACAGGTTTAGAGAAGGTTGTTCTATCCCAAATTACCCCCTTTCTTATCGGATAATGATATTCTGATCCAGAGCTGGTCACAGTACAGCGACTGCTCTGGTAAAACTTGTAAATGATTTATTAATTGTGGTTGATCCTGCAGTTGTTTAAATTATGCTGGATCTCTCTGCGGCATTTGGTAATTTTGATCATTCGATTCTTTTAGACAGTTTAGAGTTTGAGGTTGGTATTTGTGGGACAGCTCTAAAATGGCTTCACTCATATCCACAGTATATAACATTCTCTGTGGTCCTCTTTAAAATATGGTATCCATAAAGGCTCTATTTTAGGACCTACATTGTTTGTTTCTACTGTGATTCATCTTCTTGGATCCACCCATCAACGTGTACAGAATGTCAAACTTCTGACTGAAAATTGGTGATTACATTAGTCCGGTGTTGTCCTCTTTCTATTGGTTGTTGGTTTGATTTTAAAATTGTATTATTGGGTTTTAAAGCTCATCATAACATGTCGCCACATTATATCATGAACCTTTTAGGGTTTCACACATCGGCTAGAACTGAAATCAACTAATCAAATGTTGCTGGCTGTTCCTCAACCCAAGAAGTAGTTAAATAGTGAACAAACTTTCTTCATATTAGCTCCTAAATTGTGGGACAGTCTTTGTCTTCATATTACAGGCTTCATATTAGCTCCTAAATTGTGGGACAGTCTTCCCCTTCATATTACAGGCTACATTATATATACAGGCTCCATCTAATAAGGTCTTTAGGTCTCAGCTGAAAATGCACCTTTTTAACTTAACTTTTCAAGCAAGGGAATCTTGAGTATTGGAAACATTTCTTTCTAAAGATGTCTTATTGGGCAATTTCTATTTTGGAGTGAAACTACGTTTTATTTGTGTCTGTGTAGCTATGGGAAATGTTGCTCTTTTTGGTCCCACTTATATTAGGTGGCCTTAACTTCTTCCCACAATTTAGGACCTCAAAAATAAGTACAATACTTATTGTGTTCATTATTGCAAAAAACTTTTGCTGATATGTAACCCTGGACAACAACACCAGTCACGACTTGCACAGATATATTTGTGACAAAAGCAAACAATGCATTGTATGGGTAAAAATATAGATTTTTCTTTTATGCCAAAAATCGTTTGGATATTAAGTAAAGATCATGTTCTGTGAAGATATTTTGTAAATTACATACCATTAATATATCAAAAATGTATTACTAATATATGCATTGCTAAGGTCTTAATTTTCTCAATATTTAGATTGTTTTGCACCCTCAGATTCCAGATTTTCAAATAGTTGCATCTCTGACATATTGACATATCGCATACATCAATGGAAAGCTTATTTATTCAGCTGTGACATAATTGACCCTTATAGAATTGAAAATAATCAACGATATTTGAAATTGAACAAAGAAATTAGCTTTTCTGTTTTCAGCCCCCATCTTTCTTGCCAGAAGGGCCATTTGGAATTCCTAAAGACAAAGAGATGTTGATAGGCCTGTAGGCCAAAATGTGTGTCACACCTTTAATACAGAGGGGGAAGTTATAATTATCTGATTGGTCAGTTTGAATGTCTTACATTTGGGTTTAGTCAAATGGTCAAGAAAAGGATAAAAGGAGATTGTAATGGTTGCTCTTGCTCTTGATTATCTGGCTCTCTCTTCTTGGGGCCTGCTCTCTGGCTTTTCTTTTCGCTTGGGCTTCTTTTCTCTGGCTCGTTCTCTTTTCTATTTCTATTACAGATGATGTGCTAATGTTACATTTATATAGTGCTTTTCTGGGTAATCAAAGCGCTTTACATGTGCAGCATCTACCTGGATGATGCATTGGCAGCCATATTGTGCCAGAAGGCCCACCACAGACCAACTGATTGGTGGCATTGAGACAGTGTGATGATTAGGAGGTCATGATGGACAGAGGCCAACGGGCAAATTTGGCCAGGATGTATGTACACAATAAGTGCACTGTATCAAATTATTAATTTAAATGTTAGTACATAGCAGTTGATGCCAACATAAAGTTGGTTTTATGTAAAAAAAAAAAAAACCCACAACAACCCTCTTTTTAAATTAAATTAAATGAAAGCAGTTTGGGCAACAAGGTTGTTTTTAAATGTGCCATATATATAAATAAAAGTTAAAATCCATCAAAATTATGGTTTCTTTTATCACACCAACTAGCACTTTTGGAGAGTTGCTGGGACGGTCATTCTCAATTCCAAGTAGAAAGGCAGTGAATTCTCAAAACCGGCAGGGCAAAGTAAATTAAGCAGTGATTTATAGACAGTGGGCATATTTTTCCATTTTATTCCTGCCACCATGATATATGATTGCGGATGTATTCATGTTGAGTGTTTCCTCAGGGACACGTGTGAATAAATGAGATGATTTATATATTCAGATCAGGGCAAATGCATCTGGCTCTATCTGTTCGTTCGTGTAAGATAATAAAGTGGTTTTCTTTAATGACAGTAAAAGCATTTTGGTGTCTAAGTACATTTTGACAGGCACCTTTTGCTCGATTGCTCACATAAAAAGCTGTAGAAATAACATGCTGTCTCAAATAATTCATTTCAAACAAAGCACTATCCTGCAATGACTTACCCATTAGCTTGCTATTGCTGGACCTCTATATTGTCTTTTTCGTGATGTGAATTTGTGTATAATTGCTGTGATTGTCCCAGCCATGGATTCCTAATATACCTGGAACTAACCATTAGAATTTGAATTAATCTTAATGGCCATTGCTTGCATGCCGCATGCAACTCCAAAAGAATGCCACATGGAAACCTTTAGAAAGAGACCGAAATTTTAATTCAACATCATAAACAACATAGATGATCTTCCGTGCTCTCTTATATATAACAGTGAAGAAATAAAGCATGACTGGTAAATTGAGCACTGCTCAAAATTCCATGTACCCCGGACTTCATCTTGACAATGGCTTTCATTTCAAAGACTTAATCAAAGCGAAACTGGTTTATAAATTATAGAAGGCTGCATATCCTCTGAAGTGTCGACTCTTTGTGAATTCAACAATCATTGCCCCAGTTAGAGAGTTCAGTAACCCTGTACTCTCAGTGTAGGTGGTAATGTTAAAGTGGGCACACAATGCGCTGTATATTCCACACAAGGTCTTTTGAGTGTTGGTTTATACTAACTTGACCTGCTCTCCTCTCCCTGGCAAACTAACCAAAGTATCTTCTTATCAGTGGGTGGCACATGATGTAAAACTTATGCAACTGAATGAGAAGCAAAGAACAAGTTATCGGAACCTCTGCGGCCAAAAATAGTTTGCTTTGTTTCCATCGCATCCTCGGGCTGTGAAATAAAACTCTTCTAAAAATAAAGCCTTTTCTGTTTAATCCTGCTTTCATTTACCCAAATAAAAGCCAGGCAACCCTCGCAGTAGGAGGCTAGAATGAATCATAATCTTATAATGAAATCCATGTCTAAATACCTTTAAAAAATATCCTGTTGGGTTAATATTCTCTTTAAATTATTTTTCAAGAACAACTAAAATGACTCATTGCTGTGCAAATATTACATTTTAATGCAAGGAAACATGGGTGACATTTAACTATGCAAAACTCATTGCCATGATGATACTACAGTGTTGAGGGTGGTTACCAGGGTGTTGCTTTGCTCTGTATTCTGAGAGGTTTTTAGCACATTATTTGGGGTTGTGGGTAGTTGTCACCCCACCTGTGAATTCTATTGATATTCAAGATTTAAATGTATCATTATTTCCATTATAGTGATAGAATTGAAGCTTCCTCCTGTTTTTTTGTGACTCAGGCTGTCTGAATATTTTGCCAAAGCCTGACAACTATCAGTTGCCATTCCTCAACTGTGAATTCGCCAGTATACTCCCGCACTGCTAATGAACTCCTAATGAACTGCCCCAATTAGCTCAACCCCCATTACAACAGCCTCATTTTTACAGTAGTTGCTCTGCTTAGGTAGTAGTAACCAGGGGTACTGGAGTTCTCCAATGTTCTCTGACAGTTTAAAATACCATAGGCAGCCTGAAGCTATGTCACTGCTCAGTGACATTTGACACAGTGAAGGCAGTGATGGGCAAAGACATTATGACCCTAATGTTAGTGCACTGCACTCAAAAAGCCCTTTCACTTGTCAAAATATTCCGACAGCAAAATGGTGCCACTCTTCCTCGGATGACTCATGCTCTTGTCACCAAGGTTACAATTTTCATTCTTCTTTTAAAATATTCAAACCATGGGCCACATCACATTTATAAGGACCCTAGTGAAAAAAAGCATGCAAGGGACTAATAACATGCTTAATTATTGATATTAAATATATATGTATATGGGTGTCAATCGATTAAAATATTTAACCGTGATTAATCGTATATTGTCGTGAGTTGACTCGCGATTAATCACAATTTAAAATCACTTTTTTATCAGTTCTAAATGTACCTTAAATTAATAAGATTTTAATACTCTAATCAACATGGGTATAGACAATTCCATGCATGCTTTATGCATATGTACGTTTATTATTAGTGAAACCATACTCAGAGCATTAAGACTGGACATGTATCAAAGGTCACAGATGTTTAGCTTAGTCAAATAACTATTTCATGTCTCTTAAGCCTAAGATTAAAAATTCAGAATAAGCAGTGATTTCTCTCATTTTAAGAATATAAATAGAGTTTTTATACTGGCAGCTTAATTCAGAACAGGGGGGGCACAGTTCGTATGAGAAATGTGAAAGCTGTCATGCGGACCTGAGAGCGCACCAGTACCACCATACCTGGAGGAGGTCCATATTCCACGAGCAGGAATATAGTGTGGCCCCTTTAAGAGAAGCGTTCCCTGTTGAACTGCCGTTATTTGTGTGTGTGTGTGTGTGTGTGCGCCGAACTGTGCCACGATTCACATGAACAGTGTGAAGAGCACGGACTCAGGAGCGCTCCTGTTCAGAAAAGTAAACTGCGTCTTCAGATTGTAAAGTATTTAGTTCAGTAAAACACATGTACTGTAAGTGGTGATGGTGTTAATGATTTACCTGAGTGAGAGTGAGCTTGCAGTGCATCACACTCAGACTGCAGATAATGTGCTCAGTGAAAAAACGCACTTTTCTTTCGACCTGGAGTCTGATAAAAGTTAAGCAGAAAATATGGTAGCGTAGGCTATAACACTTGTTTCTGAGTAACGTTATTGTTAGCCCTTTTCTTTCTCTATTAATGTTTGCTCTGCTGCATCCTTTAAATTATATATATATATACCAGGAACCAGGTTAGAACCACCCCAGAGACTGCCATATGTTGCACTACCCTACTAGGTTAGTCCTTATGTGTATTCCGTCACCAATCCTTCCCTGAAGGACGTGACCCCGCAGCATACCATCTCCCGAGATGGGCACGCTTTCCCAGTGTTATCCAATAGTCACACTAAAGTGGGTCTTGCAGAAACAGTATTGACTGACCTCCCTTCTTGGAGCCCTGACTTTCGTACCATCTAAGACGGTCCAGTGTACTCAAGCAGGACACTGGAAGGGCCAGCCTCCTGGCGTTTTTTTGTAAGGATCCCAACGTACTTTGAATGTGACCGTCTGAAAGGGAACATCTCGGTTACATATGTAACCCTCCTTCCTTGAAGGAGAGTACAGAGACGTACGTCTCCATTCCCTCCTTTAGGGAACTAGGGTTACATACGTAACCGAGACGTTTCCTTTTGTTACTGTACTAGCATCTTGCGTTATCTAGACAATGCTGTCTGTCTAAGAAACTTTCAGTTTAATCAGAAATTCTTTAAACAGTCAAAAAGTGGACAAATAACTACTTACTGCTTGCAGGAATATTTTTGTAATTGCCCATTTCTTCAGTTTAAGACGCTGAGCGAAGCTTGCTTGAAATGGGCCGAGCAAACAAACGATTTTGAATTAAAATGTTGCGGTATCCGATTATAATAAACATCAACCACGACTGTTGACATTGTTTTATCTGTGGGAAGGGTAGAAAAGTCCTCACGTCCCCTGTGTCCCATCCTTTAGTCCATCCATAGACAAAGTTTTAAAAACTAATGTTGGACGTTTGATGGCGTATTTCTGTGTTAAAAATACTCCTTCCAGTTTCTCACAAGTTTCGGAGAGTTTTTTTTGAGTATGGCTCGACTTGACGTTAATAGACCGGAAGGTCCTTGTATGGGCCGTACGGGCTCTTCTCTGGTAGGGTGCGTGCGCGCGTGACTAGAGCGAGAGAGTAAATGCACGCCCATAAACACTGCTCTCAGCTGCAGATCCAGTCGTCCGTGAACACTTATGTTGGTTATAGTCCGCGCCGCGCTCCACTTCATTCCTCCACTTTGACATCAAGCGACTTCAACGCTTCAGCACAGCATTCCGGGAAGGCAGCGCTGCATTTTAACTGATTTGAACGCAGAAATGACGGGAAGCTTCACAACATCGCAAAGTGGATCTCCACACTCCAAGAAGTGTGTTTTTGATGGAGCGGTCCCAGCGATAAAAGTTCGGTCCTGCTTTGGAAGCAGCCGGTGAGTAAAACTGCTTCAAATGTCTGTGCTGTTGCTTATCATCGCATGAGTAAACATCAGTAAACGACACGATCGCGTGCTTCGTCATTCAAATGCGCTAACGGACTTCATTGCTGTTCTATGTATAACGTTACACTAGTCTGACGTGCAAAACCGTTTTGCTTGCTACTGCTAAGGTATAGTCCCATACAATAGTCCATAAACCGAATCATGTCCTCATAAACTGTGAGTAAAGACATACAAATGTTGACAGGCCACTAAATACAGTACATACCACAGAGACGGACGTCCTGCTGTTGCTGTTTCTATTTCAGCCTCCGAATTAGATTCTGGATCATATCTATTAGCTGAGATCGATAGCAAGGGTTTCTCTACGCTTGAGGACGTCATCGCTTTGCGCATTCTTCATTCTTTAGCTCCGCCCACATGATACGTCTCCAGGCGCTCGTTTTTTCCGGAAAGACTCGGTACAGCCCAAATTTCTTTTATAAATATAATAAAACTAAACACTTTTCGGAGATATGAAGGATGCAATACTGCTCTATAGGTACTCAAGATTGACTGAAACCGAGTGTTTCAGCCCCCTTTAATTCAATGTGTAATTGAAAATGCAGATAAAAGCACATTCATAACACATGTAAACACAATGACCTGAAGTTTTTGCAGATGTTCTTTAGGAATGAAATACAAAAATTATTATACATTGGTTAAAATCGATACACCGATCAGGCATAGCATTATGACCACTGACAGATGAAGTGAATAACACGGATTATCTCTTCATCACGGCACCTGTTAGTGGGTGGGATATATTAGGCAGCAAGTGAAATTTTCAAAAAGTTTTTGTGTTGTGTTAGAAGCTATGGGCAGGCGTAAGGATTTGACCGAGTTTGATCAGGGCCAAATTGTGATGCTAGATGACTGGTTCAGAGCATCTCCAAAACTGCAGCTCTTGTATCTATCAAAAGTGGTCCAAGGAAGCAAAAGTTGTGAACCGGCAACAGGGTCATGGGTGGCCAAAGCTCAATGATTGCAACCAACTAAAGGAATTTATATATAAATATATATATTTTTATAAAATGCCTTTAGTTGGTTGCAACAGGTTACAAGCTGTATCATATTGCAAATTGTATCGTGTAGTTAAAGCATTCTGGTCTATGCTGCTTAGCTAACAGTTTCGCCGCTGGAACATCTTGAAATGCATGAGGCAGCAGAAGGCAGGGCATTTATTGATTGTATTGCTGAGAATAGAGCATGCAGGCACAGCGCCCAGAGCTTTGTCATATACAGGATGTATGTGGATAATGCAGTGTTCCATTCAAAGTCAGATGTGGCTATTTCTGTTTGATATCTTCTACTTCCGACCACAAATACATTCCATTACTCAACGCACAAAAGATGACGTATAAAAACAAATTGCAATTCTAGCATTCACTTTAGAAATGTCAACAAGAGAACCAAAACTCCTGTAAACCAAACTGAATAGTATAAATGATGACATAGACTAGCATTTGTTTTGCAGGTGCACAATTATCAACCACAGGGCTTGTTTAAAGTGTTTTAAACAAATGCATATTAAAGTCAAACTTCCCAAGGGTAAGTTACATTTTGTTGCACATTTCCAAGTTCTGAATCTCGCATAGAAGTTGAAACTCCTAGTTGGAAAGTTGGACATTTCAAATGTTCCAAGTATGAAATTGGAACATTCCATTTTGAATGCAATGCAGCATTAATAACGAAGCTTTGGTCAGTATGCTACGGGATGATGGTAAAACAACAGCCGGAGAAGAAACGCGCAGAGAAATAAAACTCAGGAATGGGCATCCATTCTGCTCTGGCTGGCACATATTGATACTGTCCATATGCCAGCTGTAAAATTAGTTTGTGTTGTCATAACATGGCTGTTGAGCAATATTATAATTAATTAACACAATATTGTTGACTGTCAGTGTTCAGTGAAAGAAACAAACATGTTTAGATTTGAAAACAGAGCTGTCAGCACAGCAAGTTTCCAGCAAGAAAGAAACTGGGAAAGCATAATAAGCATAATATTTATATGATATAGAAGAAGAATTACATGAGGTTGTGTGATTGAGAGGAAGCCACAAAATTACAAAATATCACAAACAAATTTATTTGTAATCCTATTTATTTTGCTATCGTAATCATGGTTAACTGAGCCATTTTGGGTTAGGAATCTACCTTTTTAGATGATACACAAGTTCATATTTCTCAAAAACCTCCACTATCACTTCCCATACAACATCCCACCTTACCTGCCACATATTCCTAGTTCCTTTTAAAAGCTATAAAATCCCATCAGAGCTTCTGGCCAGCAACACATGTGATGTCCATCATCAGGCTGTTTGAGTGCTTTCCCAAGTACCCAAGGGAATGACAAAATGCTGCAATGGATTTTTGGAGAAAGGTCAATTGCAAGTTCTGAAAAAAAAGGAGAGTAGCAAATTGCCATTGAATCGAGAAGTTTGGAAACTGAGGACAAAGTGGACTGCAAAGATCAAAATGTCCCCAGACATCATGGTAGAAGAAACAGCATGCCGCGAAGATTAACTTGACAGATTTACTGATCTGTAAGCAACAAACGTGTTAAAACTATATGGCGCATTCCAAATCCCACTGTCAGCTAAAAAAAAAACCTCTCTTTGCCAAATCTATTTACTTTCTTTACAATTTACTACTGACTTTTCCAGTTTAAGTATAACCGTTTCTTTGGCTTTGGTCACTAACTCTTGTTTGCCTGAAATTGCAGGTCCACAGTCTGCTAGCCTGACCATGATTCACATATTGGACTGATCTCCACTCTTTTGCAATCCTGGCCTGTGCTTGATCCAGTCGGATAACGAAGAGATTGATAACAGACCTATTGAGATAGAGCACTCCCTCAGTGTATTTGCCAGCCTGTAAATCAGCGAGGTAAGCCACCAGCCTACGCTAGCTGAGCCAGAAGTAAATTGCTGTTTACTCCAGAGCCTGCGGGTGTCCTTTAGGCCAGAAAGCCCCCGGTTGCACTGTAACTCAAGAGCTGTGTGTCATTATATACAGGGAACTGATCAATAGTTGCATGGAAATCCATAGGAAATCTGGGTAAAACCTGCGCTTCATTCCGCAGCTGTCCAGATGAATGACAGCACTATGCTGTCAAAAGATATGATGATGTATTTGGTGCAGTGTTGGGCTACATTTCAAAAATGCAATACTCCCAATACTTTCAAACTTCCAAATACTTCCTTTTTCGAAAAGTAGCATGTAAAAGTATGCAACAACAAATACAATATTTGCCTCAGATTACTTCCTCACTGCTTTGTAGAGCTGTGAAGTCATATATATATCTTCTAATTCGATGTGATAAGTCAATATTTTTTTCAAAGCATTTGCAAACCACACTATTTAAATACATACTCACTTATAAGAGATATATAATTGTTAATGAGAGCTGGTAGTGGAAAACCTCCATGAGAGGAATCGTGCTGTGACCAGTGGACAGCAAAATGTTCATGAGGTCAGCAGGGTCTCAAAAAACAGGTTGAGAAGAAAAGACGTTCAATACAACAGAGATAAAAGAGTTTCTGGTGGTTTTATGGATTGAGTGTAACTTTTGAAGTACCAGCACCTGTTCAACAGCAGACAACAGTCATGGTGTGAGATGCTACTGACAATGATCAAGACTTGGTGGGAGATGGACTTAAAATGAACTTCCAAAACTTACTGGTAGATCCTGGAAGATAAATAAACAATGGTGCAAGAGGAAGTGGTGCTGCTCCCTCAAAAGACTCCCTCAACCTATCTGTCAAGCCTAAAAAAAGTATTTGTGTATGTCGTAACATTTCTGCTTGTGATTCTTATTAAGTATGGGTCATATCAATGATTCTTTATCTTAAAGGGTTAGTTCACCCAAAAATGAAATTTATGTCATTATTGACCCACCCAAATGTCTTTTCACACCAGTAAGACCTCCGGTTATGTTCGGAACACAGTTTAAGGTATTTTATATTTAGCATGAGAGCGTATGCAAGTGAATGCACACTATATTGTCCATGTCCAGAAAGGGAATGAAAACACCATCAAAGTAGTCCATATGTGACATCAGTTAGTTAGTTAGAATCTCTTGAAGCATTGGAAATACATTTTGGTCCAAAAATAACAAAAACTACGACTTTATTTAGCATTGTCTTCTCTTCCATGTTTGTTTTCAAACCTCAAATAAAGATTCAAACAGTCATGAATCAGTGAATCGATCAATAATTTGGATCGCCAGTGTTACGAGATTTCAGCAGTTTGGCAGTTTGACAACGCAATCTGAATCATGAATCAATATGCTGATTTATAACCGTTCGAATTTTTGTTTGCGGATTGAAAACAAACACGGATGAGAAGATAATGCTGAATAAAGTTGTAGTTTTTGTTATTTTGAACCAAAATGTATTTTCAATGCTTCAAGAGATTCTAATTAACTAACTGATGTCACATATGGACTACTTTGATGATGCTTGTTTGTCACATCTTCATTTAGCAGTAGATTTCAACAGGGCTAAAGGTACTAGGGCTAAAAGGCACCTTTGATTTAATTGAACTAAGCCACAAGATCAACCATAACTTGCCACAGCACTTTCCAAAACCTCAACCCAATGCACATGCAGAGCAGTAGCCTGCTGGAGGTCATTTTGTAGGGCTCTAGCAGTGCTCCTCCAGTTTTTCCTTGTACAAATGAGCAGATACTGGTCCTGCTGCTGGGTTGTTGCCCTTCTACGTCCCTGTCCACTCTCCTTGTGTAACGGCTTGTCTCCTGCCATCTCCTCCATGCTCTTGAAACTGTGCTGGGAGACACAACTAACCTCCTTGTGACCAGATGTATGGATGTTCCATCCTGTGCCAACCTGATTGGGTTGCAGATAGTGCCTCATGCTACAAACAGTGACAAGGACCCTAAAATACACAAAACTAAAGACAAATCAGTCAGGAAGAATAAGGGGAGAACAATTGTCTATGTCAACCACCTGCAAAATCATTCCTTTTTAGTCTGTCTTACGGTTGCCTCTCCAGTGCACATGTTGTCACTTTCATTTACACTAAAGCTTATGCTTCATAACTGGACAGATTGATATTCCTGAAGTTTAAACACTTAATCCGCATCCGTTCATGGGTGGGGAGGTTGACGCAAGTGGCCGTATCTTTACTTATAATTACTTTTATTTAATACAAACTATTCAATCAACTATCACAAACTATGCATCACTTGAAAGCTAAAATTCATGTTCTGAACTCGTTTTTGCAATACATACATTAAATGCAATGCTAAAGCACTAGGTATTTAAACATTAGTATATTAAACGCGGTACTCATCTTTCATCTCCTATTGTGCAGATTAGATCGGACGAATCCACAAAACAACGGCATACATGTATGTGAGTCCACTCTTCAAAATGCATCCCACTTTTTAGTTAAAAACAATGAAAAAATAAGGAACAAAACAAACAAAAAAGTCCTCTGTTGTTTGCATGAGCATTTTGAGTTATAGTACTCAATCATGTCCATTTTCAATTAAATATATTGATTATAATAATTATTTTGACGATCTTCCCTGTACGTTTGACTGTTCCTGTCATATTGAACCCTCCCAGGTCTCTCTCCTTCAATCACAGGCTCTCTGATGACTCATAATAAAAAGGGAGCACGTTACTGGCTGCTAGAGCTGTCAGTCAAACGCTCCCATGGTTTTCGTTGGATAAAGCCAGTCAATGCCCAGTCAATGCTTAGCCAGCAAAGATTTGATTGATGGAAGTAGTAACGAATCAAAATACATTATTTTGTGCAGCATTGATAAGATATGTTCTAAGGATTGAATGAATATACCTTGTGCTCAACTAAATGAGTTTTTTTTACACTTGTACATTCTGTAAATAGTTGATTTCGTTGCTTAGGGGCTATAAATGCATTATAATTAGCAGTTTATTGCAGATTTATTTGAATACAAACTACTCTTTACGATTAAAAATGTTGTAAAATAATTGGCCTTTTTGAAAGGGCACCTAGTCTTTTTTTGACATAAAAGCTTACAGGAGCTACATTTTTTTAGAGACTCATCCTCAGATTTGAATCAAAACATGATCAGACATTCAGCTTTATATTTAGGTTTTTTTTTTTTAGGACCTCAACATTAAAATCTTAAAAAGTGAGTCACTTACATGCATATTTTCCCTTGTTTTACTCTGTTCCTATCCTATTTTGATCTATTATGACTCTTGGGTAACAATATTTCAAGTGTCTAGTTAAAAATAAGACCAGATTATTGAATATAGACCATGTAGAGCAGGGGTCCCCAATCTTGGTCCTGGAGGGCCACTGTCCTGCAGTTTAGCTCCAACCCCAATCAAACACACCTGAAACAGCTAATCAGTGCATTTATAGGCATTGATTAGCTGTTTCAGGTGTGTTTAATTGGGGTGGGAGCTAAACTGTGCAGGACAGTGGCCCTCCAGGACCGAGATTGGGGACCCCTGATATAGAGGGTTTAAGAGCTGGATATCTTTTTATTTGGGTATGTTGTTTTTAGAAAATTCTCAAAAATAGGGGCGCAGATTAAGAGGTTAATTGACTTGGTGTTATACTGTGATGATTAATGTTCCCTTTAGTTCTTTTTTTTTTTTTTTTTTTTTTTGAGCAGTGTAGTATACAGTACAGTTCTGTACAGAATTCAGCCTTCAGCCGTAGGCTAGAACAGTCACAGTTCTTGTTTTTACAAAGTAAACAGGTATTTTTAAATGATTTTGAAATACAGTGGTGGAGGAAGTACTGAATCTCAGAACTTAAGTAAAAGTACAAATAACTAGAGCCATATTTACTTAAGTAAAAGTATAAGTACTACCACAAAAATCCTAATTAAGTGAAAGTAAAAAAAAAATTAAATGTACTTTTAGTATTAAAAGTAAAAGTACTTGTATAACAATTTATTCTCTTAATGTCTATATTCTAATAATTAAAAAGAAGAAAACAGTATGGGCTGTGGTGTTTTAATAGTTAGTTTTGGGTTAATGTAGGCTAATTGTGCTCATCATCTGTTGCCCAGTTTACATTCTGACTCACAATATCAGGGTGATCTGCAGAGTTAAATATCTATTCAGAAGTAACATTTTCATCAGCTTTGATGTATTGAAATTTCATATTTATGAGGATTAATCTTAAATATAGGATATTCTTCAGCTTTCCTTTTATATTCTTAAATTTGATCAATATATTAAATTAGAATAATGCTATATGGTTGTTAAATTACACTGACAAATTTACACTGACAAATTACAACTGCATTAAATAATGTTATGAGATTGTTTTAACTAGGCCTATATATTTTTAATACCGAAAGAAACGTTGGAAAGAATGTTTAAACATGAAACTAAACTACCAGTAGGTGGCGGCAGGTCTTAATGAGTGAGTCATTGAGTCGGTTCGTTCAAACGGCTGATTCGTTTATGAATGAGGCAGTCGTTTACGAACAGGTCATTGAATCTTTGATTCAACCGATTCATTCAAACGCCGAATCATTCATTAACACACTATTGCTGTGAGATGCGTTGTGGTTCTGATGTGGAAATATGATCTGATCTTGGAAATATTTTCGCTGCTGTAATAGAACAAAAGCAGTTTATATTGCATCTAAAATGTAAGTGACTAATTTTAATTAATTGTTTATGGAACTGCCATGAAATCAGTGTCACATTTTCAGTCGTGATGGTATTCAGGAAAACAGCGCTCTTGGTTGTGTCATGTGATGTTTTTTAACTGTATTATACGTTATCAAATATTAAAACCTTCACATTTTGAATATTTACTGCAGTATGTTGAGTTTCTCTGTACGAGCGGCGTTGGTTTGTTTCCATTTCTCTTTGAGAGGCTGCGCGATTGTCAACAGCGCAACCGTCAGTTCATAGGCCTACATTAGTGTGATCAATAATTATTCGAACAAACCTTAATCTTGAGCCCTGAATCTGATCAGAAAATGTAATGAAACGTTGTAGAAATGTAGTGGAGTAGAAAGTAAAATATTTGCTGCAAAATGTAACGAAGTAAAAGTAAAAGGTATGCACTATTGATTCTAGTAAAGTACAGATACGTGAAAAATGTACTTAAGTAAAGAAACAAAGTATTCGTACTTCGTTACATTCCACCACTGTTGAAATATGATCTGTTTTATCCAGCATTTGCCTACAAAACTGCACATTGTACTCACAAAAGCAATAGTAAAAGGATTTCCCTCATGCATTGGATATGAGAGGCGTTAAGCTGTTTGTGCAGCATTGGCCACATTCGAGTGACGCTCTGGGTTCTGCTAAGGCCTGACAAACCTGTGAGTTGGATAAGCCCTTGCTAGGTGCCAGTCCACAGAGACGCTGACAGTTACAAGGGCACTAAGTCCTTTCTGGGCTGTCACCTAGCCTGCTACTATAAGACTCGGTCGGATTATGTTGACACGGCAGTCAACTGCATGTGACTGAAGCGGCGGATCATTACGCTGCTCTCCCTTTCTACTACCTCACACCTTGCAAATGTAGAAATGCCTTTTTCTCCGCTTGTCTACAGCTATTTTCCTCTCTTAGACACGTCTTGGGAATTTCTGGCTTTTTCTCTGTGTCTTTTTTTTCTCTGTGGAATTGTATGTGTGACCTTACGGGATGATTTTGATTCATGTGTGTATTTCTCTATTTACGCTGTGACAGTTTTACTGATGATCGATTTGATGACTTCACAATGACTTAGACTTCCACTGGGATGCCGTGCTTCCTCTCCAAACTATTTAAAATAGCCTGATGTCTTATGCATAAGCTCTTAATAATTGGATGCCATCAATATGTGTAATCTGTACTGAATAAAACATAGACCGCAAAGGTGTTTCAGAGGACAATGTCAGAGAGCATATTAAAATAAATATTAGTGATGCACTTGAATGAAAATCCTTGGCTGATGCTAAAAATTGATATTGGTAAGATGACCCGATCTCACATTTTCATATTTCAGTGGTCAAATTTGAAAATCAATTGAAATCAATGAAATATCATTATCTGTGAACTAAAAAAAGGGACAACACTTAATTTTTTTTTTTTTTTTTACATTTTTTGTTATATCATAAGTTCCATTAATAATTGCATGTCAAACTGACCCTATTACCCAAAAACAATTAACCAAAAACCACAGTACATGTACAATTAACCAAAAACCATGAAGTACAGCAAATTTTAACCATTGTAAATACCAAACAGATCAAAACAGTATTATAACAAAATTATGGCCTTAACAAAAATATATTTAAAAAAAAAATCTATGGAAATATTTGATAAATATTTAACAAATATTTGTTACATTTTGTAATTAATGTTTTTATTTTCAGAAACTGAATATACAGTATACAATAGAACTGCAGGAATTTGGATCAATAGAGAATAATTTCACACACAAAAAAAAAAAAAAAAAATATATATATATATATATATATATATATATATATATATATATATATATATATATATATATATATATATATATATATATATATATATATATATATATATATATATATATATATATATATATATAGGTTCATTACTTGAATAACTTTTGCACCACTTACTGGTTATAAAGATATCATTTATTCAATTTTAACTTGAAGCATCACGTTACTTTCAAAAGACAATTTACTGTTCTCTAATTTGATCAAAAACTATCCAAACTAAACTTTTATCCAATTACTTTATTTTTGTGATTATCTGACTTTCTGTAACACAGAAATTATGGCTAAAAGAGTGTGGCTGTGGAGCTGTTTCATGGGAGAGTGTTGTAAAACAGGGTCATTTAAAAACCTTTCAGTTTGTCAAGTCAGAAGAGAGCTGTGGCGATGTCATTCATATCAAACACTCCCTTCTCCTTTTTGAGCTTACAGGAGAAGTGGCATGTGATTGAAAGCAACATTGTTTTACAAGAAAGAAAGTACAATTTTTATCAAGACCTAGACCCTGTTTTTTTGCCTATCATTCATTGTATTGTACATACAATTATTTGATTTGCATAACACTAGTAGCTATTTCTATAAAGCTAACTTCAAACCCACATGTTAAAACTTGTTTGCTCTGTTATGGCTGACTGGGGTGGAGATAGTTGTAACAGTACAAATGTTAAACCAACCCCTTATAATGAGTCCAGTAACAATTGACAATTACATCCATTGAGGCATCATACTTTGGTAAATGCAGTTTATGAGCATTTCTTTATTAGAAAAAATGATCCAGCTTGATAGAGCCCATTGTCACATTTTTCTGTACATTTAAGTCCTGTGTGTTCAGGTCACCTTTGTCCGGTATCATTTATATATGGCTGGGTTTTAGATTTGCCCTGTGGATATTATTAAATACTGTTTGAACCCTTTATCTTCATCTCAGTGCATGTTTAAGCCGCATAGCTGTGACAGAAGTGCAGACCTAAAGAGATATAGATAATGTGGTGTGTGTTTTTATTTAGTTTTGTGTCAGGGTTCTCCACTGGATCCCATCACCATGGACTCTCCCTTGTTCCTGTTATTGTGCCTTTAGCAGGGAAATCGCTCCCTCAAGGCACATGTGGCTGAATTCATCGACCTCGCCATTCTGTCACATTTCCCCGACAACTGAGTTTTTCACATTGAATTCAATGACGATGACACCAGCACCACTCCAAATCCAGTGACCAACCAGGAAACCTCCAGATGACGAGGAACAGCATCATGAGCCCACTGCAGACAGAGAGCCGGCCTCTACCGCGATGCAGAAGCCAGCGACTTACGGAATTGCCAAGCAAAACATTGCTGCAAAGTCTGAGCTGCCTATTGCTCTGACTCCTCCACCTTTGCTTCTTCCTCCATTGACTCCAACAGAATCTGTCAAGGTTACGGCTCTGCTGTACTCCCTCACAGATTCTGCTCTGCCTGACTGAGACATCACTATCACTTCACCACGGACTTCGGGAACCAGAGCATTAGACTCTGCACGAGATCAGGGATTCTACCAATAAATGATGATGCTATTATCATCATCAATGAATAAATAACATTACTTAATAATATTTTCTCTTGACTTTTTGTTCCATAACAAATGTGTCTCACAAACACAAAGCAGCCAGAGAACCACTAATATTATATAGTCAAGGGTCAAGAGCCCAACTAAAGCAAACACTTATCTCCATCATGGTGACTTCCAACGAAACTATTATTTTCATAAAAAACAGAAATAAAGTCAATCTGGTTAGTTATAAGTTAGTTCACAAATTACTAGGGGTGTCCTCGACTAAGGATTTAGACATTCGAATCAGAATTTTCGAATCTCTCTATGATCGACCGATAGTCGAATCATCTGTGTGTGTGAATGGGTTAGGAGGGGCACGACACTTGTCAGCAGAAGGGTAAAACTATTTTTATTTTCCTTTACACACGACTGCACACAGCAACAAATTTTAATAAAGCAACCAAAACTGCCTGCCAACTGACAGACGAACTGACAATGGCTTTCTTATTTAGGTTTAAATAAAAGGTAATGTGGTGGATAAACATTCGTAAACCGTCATAACATGTTAAAGCCGCGATCGAAATACAGAACATCATACAAATATATAAAAAAACATTTTGATAAATAAACCTAAAAAAAATACCTGCCTAGAGAGGAAAAGAACACTGAGTGCCTAAAGGGGGTTGCACACCTGACTGAAGCTCAGCGTCGTCTCTCACACCAGACGCGCACATAATACACGCAAGCTCAATTTTGAATCGACCTCTGACAGAAGAGCTGCACGATGAGTGTATCTTGTTGCACAGGGTGAAATCAGTACATTCAAGATTTGAGGGAAATATAGGCTAATATGAATTTAATCGCCGCGGACAGGTGGAATTTTAAAGGCGCGGCGCGTCCGGTGCAAAGCTCAGCACCCTTAAAGGGATCGCTCAGCAACGCCCCACATCTTTATAACACTGCCTGCGTCTCAATCAGCTCCCTAGTCCAGTAGTCAGGGTACTGATCAGGACATAAGTCAATGGGCTGACTCCCTGATCAGTGCCCTGACTACTGAACTAGGGAGCTGATTGAGACGCACCCCATTAATATTGAGCACCCTCATATTGCCAAAATGGTATGATCCTCGTTTCATAACACCCGGGAAGATTCGACCGTGAGATCGGTGGTCGAATCTGGTCCCGCATATCGATGCATCGAATCTTCGACTATTAGGGGTCACCCCTACTGTTAGGTTTAGTAACTTACTAATTTTTACTTACCAAATTTAAGATTACACACACTGAAAAAGTCTCCATCTTGAATTGAATCAGCAACAAGCAACTTACTGCCTTTTGTAAATGTCCTCCATATTGTCAAATTTAATCTGCCCGCGAGTGTCGTCTAGCAACTCTCAGTACCCTTCTGAGCTGTATTCGCCTAACTCTTGCCGGGCCAATCACATTGTGTATAGAGTCGGTGGGCGGGGCCCTCATGACGACGGTCGAGTTGTGTTTTTGTGCTTCTAGTAAACACAGAAACTGGACAACGGCTGTGGTCTTTCGAATCAGCTTTAACCACAACTCTGGAAGACATGGAGTTAAGCTTTTCTCTAAAAAAAGAACAAAGAATGGCACTGAAGTCATTCTTAACTCTTTCCCCGCCAGCGTTTTTTTTTAAAGTTGCCAGCCACCGCCAGGGTTTTTGACAATTTTCACAAAAATGTAATAGCCCATAGAATATTTTGTTTAATGAATATCTGAGCATGCAATATATCAAAATATGATCTTCTTTTAAACAAAAAAAAAAAACCTTTTATTCTATAGCTTCATGCATTCCTTTTTTTTATCAACACTTATATGGGTAGGTTTCATAAAAAAAGCTACATTTTGAACAAAAAGCTGAGAAAATCGCATTTTTTGTGAAAGACTGTTTCCAAATCAGATTCAGAGCGACGATCAAACACAGATGGAGGAGATTGAGTCCATCAACACCCCTAATGGTTGCACAGTCCTGTCGCTCATCCTGGGTCCACATTTCATTCACTAACATTAGGCAGTTTTGATTCATATGCTGTTTATTGATGATGATCAGGTTATTTTTCATATGCATATGATTACATGCAATCGTTCTTTTTACTTCGTCTTACTCGCGCGTGTTTTGATCGGTAGATTCAGTACTCTCATTCAGAAGATGCACAATAGCACCCCCTAGCATCCAATAGTGAAAACACAGATATTTCCGTTATTGGCCTGGAAGCGTTTTCTCACAAATAACGGAAATTTCCGTGTTTGGCGGAGAAAGAGTTAAGAAGGGAAGATGTGTTCGGAATTTTGCCGACCGGATACGGTGAATGTTTAATCTATCAACAATTTCTGTTTCACCTTCGTTGCTCTGGTTGGTGGTAGCGCTATCCTATCGCGTGCAGAGGGAGTTTGAAAGACAACCGTTTATCCCGCCCCTCGGATTGAGCCCTGTCAATGGTGAGTTTCCAGACCAAACATCTTGATGTGGGTCTGGCTTGTCAGGCTAAGACAGAATGCCTTGCATGGCCAATCACATCAAAGCAAGACCAGCGTGAGCTATTTTAATTACTTTTGATTTTAAATTATTTCAACTTGAAGTCTTAAGTCTATGTATTTTGTAGGTTAATAAGTTATACTAACTTATATTTTTGAGTTTCTGGACTAAACTAGTAATATTTAGTTAATATTCCTTGATTTGTTTAAGGAAAGACAACTGTAGAGTTTACAGTGTAGTAGTTTCTATTTGTTTCTCTATTTGTTTCGTTCATTTTCTTGTGCTTGGAAATAATTCTGCTACTGTCAGTTGTTGTTATTTGACAAACATTTGTGTCTTGTACATGTAAACATAATAATAATGATGAATAAACTGTGGCACGATATGAAGGGGGAGGAGAATAATGCATGTGTCACGTTTAGCCGATAAAACACTTCTGCAAAGGATCCACCTGTGTATCCTCGCTCATGACTCCTCAGGAAGCCTCCTCACTCCCCCATGCTCGCCTCCTTGCGGTGTAATTAGAGAATTGAGATCTCCTACAAGATGGCTGAGCACCATCGGTTTCCGCATCATAGGATGGAGGACGGAGGACTGAGGAAACGAGGAGGAATATTGAGAAGCACCCCCTAAAACATGAAACATGAACCCAGCACCAAAACACCCTGTGAAACCTCCAGGCCGATTCCCCGAGAATGAAATGCTTCCCTATGGTAATTTCCCAGAATGCATTCGCACCACCAGTAACTCGACGTGACGTAACATTTATTTTTTCAGCGCAGAGAACACCAGAGCTGGAGCACACAATGCTCCTATTCTCTGTCTTTATTAACCCGCGATCTGTTTAACAGTCTTGTTTAATATGTTATAGAACTATTATACAAAGAAAGAAGACATATGAAAAAGTTAATGGTTGACGTCCAAATGTGGCTAGCTGAACAAAAATACATAATCATGTTTTGTTAAAACAGGACTAAAAACATTTTTCAATGTTTACATTTCTCTGTGTTTAAATGTTTGTGTTGATTTTAACTGAATTCTTAATTGCTCAATTTGTTTCTCCCTTTGTAGCACTTTGAGATTTAATTTAAAATGTAAAGTGCTTTATACATAAAATATATTATTATTATTATTATTATTATTATTATTGTTATTATTATTATTACTTTGAATTCATCATGATTTACCTCTCACAACGTAACATGCTCTAGACACCTCTTAAGCACAAAGAACAATGTAAGTTGGACATTTTCTTTTGTAATCATGGCATCCATAATCGTAATTGCGATTAGAAATTAGTTTAATTGTGCAGCCCTAGTGTAATGTCACAATATCACCCTGTTTGGACCACCATCTCCCACGACTAGCTCCACCTGGCTGTTTCTTCTCCATCATCGACTATACAATACTTGCATATATAGGATTCACTCCATGTTTCGTAAAACACAACTGATCATGTCATTTTTTAACATGCCGAAATACAGGTGCGTTTACATCTTGCTGTAATTGCTAGAACTCATTTTGTAAAAAGCATTAACGCCCTCGTAGAGCTAAATGACCTAAAACTAATCTTTGATGACCAAAATAACATTTTTTAAAAATCCTGTGAAAGCATTTTTTTCTTAAATAGCTTGAATATATTTCTACTCCCTTGCTCAATTTTGTATTCATGGAGCCATGAATATGCAAATTGGTCCCCACCTCCACTCAATCAGAATACCTGATCCACTCGTCAACTGAAGTAAAAACTACACAATGGCAAGTGAAAATATTGGATTAATTCAGTCATAAATGTTTGACGCAAAAACTGATTCAGAAGAAGAGACAGACTGATGTATACACTGTAAAAAGAAATCAGGTCTTCACTTGAAAATTTTCTAGTGACTGATCACATCTAAATTTTTCAGTTGGCCGAATTGTAAAGGGGTCATTGTAATATAATAATATCCGGTAACACTTTACAATACGGGTGCACTAATATGCATTAATTCATGCTTTACTAATGCACAGATAATCATGAGTAAATGTATTACAAATGGTGAACTAACCCAATTATTAATGATTACTGCATCAGCAACTAATGAAGATTCTGCATGATTAATAGATGAGTAATCATTGAATTTTTATTAGTTACATATTTCATAATGTATTAATTCCTTAGTAACATATTATATTAAAGGTAGGGTAGGTAAGAATTGGTAAAAAAAAAAAAAAAAAAAAAAAAAAATCCCAATTTTTTTAACCTTCTTTGAGTGTCTTTAGACCTCTCATGACTGTTTTAAAGACAGCTCATTATTTCCATTCACTCCACCTTCTCCCTTTTAGGCTCTTTCCAAAGCCACGCCCCCAAAATACATGAACGTGCCTCACCGACCGCTCAGCTGGAAGACGCATTATTTACCTGAGAGGAGCGGTGTGTGCATGTACTCCAGCGTTATTCAAAGTGTGGGGCGCGCCCCACTGGTGGGGATTAGAGATATGACAAGTGGGGCGTGACAAACGGGAGGAAATATGTTAATTTTTGTGCCCATCTCTATTAACCTTTTGAGCAGTCTCACATGGGATTTTTATTTCTGTACCCCTGAGAGTACGGACCCACATATGGGATTCAGAATGTTCAGTGACATGACATAACTGCCAGATTCAAATGGTGGTACGGGCTTCAGCTGGCACTGAGACAGATGCGGACACGCTCAGCTCTTGACATACAATGTTTTCAACCACATACTGTTTATTTTAGGTTTATTTAATAGGTAACATTTAAATACACAAGTACTAGTAAAACAATACATTTAGAGTTTGTAGAATACACACTGGTGTCTATGGAAGCAGCAATAACAATCCATTCAAATATAATTGGCCGACATGTTTTATTCATATCAGATACACATAGTGTAAGTAACTATAAAGTTTGCTCAATTCTTCTCCCAGTTCAACGGTCACTTACTTATTCCAGGAGAAGCTGATGAATATACGTGCTGTAAATACGATTGACAGGACTTTGAACTGGGGTGCATTTGTTTAAATGGTTCAAATGTGGCAGCGCCCATCTCACATTATAGATCAAAATCAAGATCATTTATAAAGTTTTTTTAAATGGCAAAACACAC
Source organism: Pseudorasbora parva (assembly GCF_024679245.1). Lineage (NCBI taxonomy): Eukaryota > Metazoa > Chordata > Actinopteri > Cypriniformes > Gobionidae > Pseudorasbora > Pseudorasbora parva. Next base: position 37,851,155 of record NC_090182.1, on the reverse strand, counting down.
CTACAATTGGATTATTAGATAGTTGATGACATGGTAAGCAAGTTTGTCAATATTTTGAATAAAAAAGAAAAAAATATAATAAGCGATACATTTGTCATACAGCGCTATTTTGGTTGTGGTGAGTCAGGTGATAAACATGATGCGTTGCCATTGAAACATTAAGGTGAAACGTTCTAAAATAACGTTGCCTTAAAGGGGTACTTCAGCACTGGAAAGATGAATCTGTATTTAAACTGAGTCATCAATGCAGTAGAAATGTGAAATTATTTTTGAATTTGGTGTCTTCTAGACTGAGAAAGGACAGAAAATTTATTTTTGTCCCATGGGGATGAAAGACTACAATTCCCAAAATGCTTTGCTGCCCTGTGAGGCCATTCCCAACGCCACCAACTTCATTACTGTGACTGAGTTAGAGAAGACACTACAATTAAAAACTGAACGTGTCTGTTCAATATAATGAGCGAGTCACTGCGCGAGTGTCACAGCACTGAGCACTAACTGTACGAGTGATGAGAGCTGAGGTAATCGCGACTACACCCGCGGCATACATTCACAACGCAAGTTCAGTCTGGCGCGTTTCAGTTCATGCCTTTGCAAGCTTAACTTTCATAGAAATTAATTTGAGAAGTTAAAAGACTTACATTGCTCACCATAGCTCCGTTTAAATGAGTGCCTGTAGCTGCCAGCTGAGCTCTCCCTGCAAGCTGAGTGTAATCTCCCACCCCCCATGCGCGGATTCAAAACAAGCGGAAATAGCTCCCTCTGCTGGCTGTAGTCTTTAGCCTTTGGGCAAACATTCCTCCTATGATGCAAAAATCGTCAATTTGCATCATAGGAGGAATTTTTCCAGAAATAAAATGCATAAATCTCTTGTCTCAGGGAGATATGAGGGGGGAAAGCGTTTCTACTGATACAAAGCCATATGCTAATCGCTGAAGTAACCCTTTAAAAAAAAAACTCACACTGGGAGTCAGCTAAAATATTTTGATTGTACACATGAAAGGTTTAAATGTGATGTTAATAAAATAAATGTTAACAGGTAAACTTAAAGCCTAGATAATTACCATTTTGTTTGGGCGATTGGTGACAGGTGGGGCTCGGAGCCCTTCCCTACCTCCAAAGTGGTGAATGGCAAAACAAGTTTGAGAAACACTGATGTAGTCACAATCATGTCAGAAAAAGTCAAACTTTTTCAGTATGAATATAAACAAATAAGATGTCTTTTAGTACTCACTATCAAGCTAGAATACCAGTACTGGTAAAGTTTAAAATATATTTTTGTTTGATTAGGTAACACGCTAGTTATATTTATAAGGCAAAGCTAAAAACTGGTAGCATTGATACATTTTTTTCCCCAATAACATCAGTTATACTGTGATGAAGATGAATTTCGTGTAAGATTCATAACATATACTGTGTTTTACATGTAAGAGTTTTCATAATGAAAGCATTGTAGATTAGTAGTAGCTAAGGCTAACTTAGTTCTAAAAAAAAAAGTTCCTGGATATATATAAAAACAAAGCTGTGGCGGATATAATCTGTTTTAGTTACAAGAAAATGTTTTGGAAATATGCTTTCAACATATGTTTGGAAATATGTCAGTGGAATGATCAGTACCAGTCAATCAGATTATGATTAAATTGTACTTAGGCATTATATTAAATGTGACATAAGCTGGATCACTTCACATGTATGTCAACATTGCTCTTATCCAATCTGTTGCTGTTTCTGATCATAATTTTGACCAATATTTTCCTGTTTGATTGAAAGACAAAAATGTATTTGTTTGTTTATGTAGTTTAATAAATATATAAAATGAGCAAAATTACATAAAACAAAAGAAGACTAAGGTAATAGATTGTGCAGAAAACTTTGCAAGATTTATTTACTTCCCTTTCTGCATGCATCTGGTGTCCTCACATTGTCAGTCAGCACTGACTGTCCTTTTCTGGCTCTCCTTGGGTTCTATATATACCCTTATTTCAAGACTTTTGACAGTGCATTATCATCCCATAATATTCACACCTGCCATAATATACCACTGGTATAAATTATTCTATAAGGATGAACAGCTTCTAAAAATGTCAATTTTTTTATCTGTTATTTTAATATTTTATTTTATTTGGGGCAATTTAAATGTTTTAAGAACCATTATTGTTTCCAAACCTGTATGCTGATAATGTGTGTGTGATTTTGAGTAACGTGTGTAACCAATCACATTGCAGTTGCTTCAATGCATTTAGGGGTGTGGTCCTGGTCAACACAATCTCCTGAACTTCAAACTGAATGTCAGAATGGGAAAGAAAGGTGATTTAAGGAATTTTGAGCATGGCATGGTTGTTGGGGCCAAAGGGGCCGGTCTGAGTATTTTACAATCTGCTCAGTTTCTGGGATTTTCATGCACAATCATTCAAAGGGTTTACAAAGAATGGTGTGAACAAGGGAAATACATCCAGTATGCGGCAGTCCTGTGGGCAAAAGTGCCTTGTTGATGCTAGAGTTCAGAGGAGAATGGGCCGACTGATTCAAGCTGATAGAAGAGCAAATTTGACTGAAAAAAACACTATATAGGGCTGGGCGATATGGCCCCAAAAAATGATCACAATATAATTTTCCATATCAGTCGATATCGATAAATATCACGATAAATGTAAAATCTTTATTTCTTTCAAATTTAAAGGCATATTTTTGCTCCTGAGTGAAAGATGTATAAAACAGACAGTTAACTGTGGTTTTAAACTATCCTTTATTGTCAAAACATGACAAACACTTCCCAAACAGGTGAACAATTTATTAAAACTGACCTCAGTTTATTTATTAAAATATTAACTGTGGTAAGCATTTTTTTTTTTTTACTCTACACTGTATATCAATAATATAATTTCTTAATTGTGTAAGTAGTACAACACTATAAATGCAAACGGGGGAAAAAAAAAAGCGTTTTAAGTTAAGAAACATTTTGAGTCCCCCCTCTCTTGCCTCACAGTGGATTTGTCCACTGTGCATCTCTCTCTCTCTCTCTCTCTCTCTCTCTCTCTCTCTCTCTCTCTCTCTCTCTCTCTCTCTCTCTCTCTCTCTCTCTCTCTCTCTCTCTCTCTCTCTCTCTCTCTCTCTCTCTCTCTCTCTCTCTCTCTCTCTCTCTCTCTCTCTCTCTCTCTCTCTCTCTCTCTCTCACACACACACACACACACACACACACACACACACACACACACACACACACACACACACACACACACACAGAGAGAGAGCAAAGTTCAGTATTTGTGGATCTCCGGTAAGGGCTGTCTAGTCTATTTTATTCATTTTAAACATCGGTTGAAATTATTTATCTTTTGATACATGCAATGCTGAGTCATTAATACATCAACAAAGACAAACAATTATGATAACAATGTACAAGTCCGATGTTTTATTGATTATAGTTTGGTAGCGTTAGCTTGCAAGTCACCCACTACAACTAACAAGGTAATAAGCCTGTGTGTGAATGTAGTTAATGTAGATTTACCACTGTGTTGGGCTTAATGTTATATGGAAGAACTTCGAAGAAGCACGATAATTTACTAAGTAAATTCCGTGTGGTGAACCTATGATAAGCAGCCCACGCACGTCGCTCGGTTTTATGTCGGATGGGATCGCCAAAATATCTCCAAACCACTGAAGTTGATTAAACTAACTCGTCAACGATATCTTCGTCTTCCGAGCTGGTCATGAGCGCTGAGTTTCGTCAATATTGCTAATTTTTATCGCTCCACTTCACTCCGATCCTCCAAGCCTGTCAGCCACTGACTGTAAACAACAGCGCGTGCAGCACCCAGAAGCCCGGTCTGCAATATGCATGCGCAGCATTACGCATAGCGCATAAGCATTATATCGGGAATTTATCGAACTACTGTTATCGTTTTATCGAGGAAAATTATATTGTGATAATTATCGTTATCGTTTTATCGCCTAGCCCTTATATTATATTATATATATATATATATATATATATATATATATATATATATATATATATATATATATATATATAATTTTACCAAAGTAACCAAGGCTACCATCAGTAACACACTACGCCGCCAGGGACTCAAATCCTGCAGTGCCAGACGTATCTCCCTGCTTAATCCAGTACATGAGCAGGCCCATCTGAAGTTTATAGAGAGCATTTGGATGATCCAGAAGAGGAATGGGAGAATGTCATATGGTCAGATGAAACCAAAATATATAACTTTTTGGTAAAAACTCAACTTGTCGTGTTTGGAGGGAAAAAAATGCTGAGTTTCACCATACCTACTGTGAAGCATGGAGGTGGAAACATCATGCTTTGGGGCTGTTTTTCTGCAAATGGTAAGCGGACTGCATTTATATAGCGCTTTTAACAGACCCGTGGCCATCCAAAGCACTTTACATGTTGCCTCACATTCACCCATTTACTCTCTCATTCATACACTGACGGCAATGTCAGCCATGCAAGGCACCATCCAGTTCGTCGGGAGCAGCTGGGGTTAGGTGTCTTGCTCATGGTCACCTCGACACTTGATCCGGTGGAACTGGGGATCGAACCACCAACCTTCCACCAATTACCAATTTAGAGTAACTATATTAGCCACTGAGCCACTGAGCCACTTCCGCCCACCCCAATGCAAAGGAACCAGGATGACGGTTCAATGTAAAGCTAAGAATGAATGTGACCATGTATCGTGAGATTTTGAGTAAAAACCTCCTTCCATCAACTAGGGCACCGAAGGGTACTATATATATAATGCCATTTATTTAAGCTTGAGCTTGCCAAATATTAATTGTCATTTTTGGCTTAAATTTTTCTTTGAGGGTAGCTGTACATTGTCAAATGAAACAGTGTTAACTTTGAGTGTTTTTTGTTGTTGTTTTTTCATAATCTCACATTATTTCCATTAGAGGGTAATAATTTAATTTTAGATGAGTGAAGCCATCACTTTAACTGATCAGGGTTTTTAGTTGTCCCTGAAAAGCTGTGTAGCTGTTGGCTGGAACTCTAATTAAAAGATGATAAAGCTTCTGCTGATCATTTTGTCAGATTAGATGTTTTAATAAACTTTGAATCTCAGGGTACTTCACAAACTCCAGAGGATTTCCCTTTAAATAACGGTAAGAATCTAATTTAAATGCTCTTCTGTTCATTTGATGAATTTAATTAGTTGTCTCACACCAGATGAACTAAATCCCATCAGTAAATGCAACTTGGTGAAAAAAAGTCATAGATTATTATGCTCTTACCCATGTTTCAATTTAGTGCTTACAGGATTTATTACAAACATTTCAGAGACATAATCTTATTCTTGATGTGTTCAATAAACATGTTTAAAAGGAAACTTGTCTTTGAAACCAACATTATCCCATATTTATTTACTATATATATATATATATATATATATATATATATATATATATATATATATATATATATATATATATATATATATATATATATATATATATATATATATATGAATTAAAGTGCTATGTTTTCTTAAACCTTACCTTTTAAGGACTTTAAAAATGAAAATTCTGTCAATGTTAATTACTCACCCTCATGCCGTTCGACACTTGTAATACCTCTGTTTATTTTCGGAACACAAATTAAGATATTTTTGTTGAAATCCGATGGCTCAGAAAGGCCTCCAATTGGCCACAATGTAATTTCCTCTCTCAAGACCCATAAAAGGCTCTAAAGACATCGTTACAAAGCCCATCTCACTGGTTCTACTATCATTTTATGAAGCGACGAGAATAGTTTTTGTATGCAAAAAAACCTAAATAACGATGGCTAATTTCAAAACACGCCCTCCTGAAGCCTCGGAGCTTAATGAATCAGCGTATTGATTCATGATTTGGATTGCGTGTCAAATCACCAAACTGCTGAAATCACGTGACTTTGGCAATCCGAATCCTGCATTGATACGCTGATTCATAACACTTCAAGCTTTATGAAGCGGTGTTTTGAAATGGGCCTTTGCTATATAAGTCGTTATTTAGTTGTTGTTGTTTTTTGCACACAAAAACTATACTCGTCGCTTCATAAAATTATTGTAGATCCACTGTAGTGAGAACGGCTTCGTAACAATGTGTAAAATTAAAATTATTTACATTCTTGTTCTGAAGATAAACAAGGGTCGTACGGGTGTCGAACGACTTATTAATGAGGTATTAATGACAGAATTTTCATTTTTGGGTGAACTAACCTTTTAAGTCTAGAGTTTGGAAATATTCTATTGACATGCATTGTTGGAATGTTTGCCATTCCAAATTAAACCAAAAACAACATCACCATTTTACAGTAGTATTTCCATACTGAATTGGGCTTCTTTCATGCATTTATTTGCATACTGGGTTGTGATTGGTCTTTTATTTCTACTCAACCATGCATGTACACTGCAAGATAGTTTCATGTGTAGATGTCCATGGATAGCCAGAAGAAAAACTTTCTTAGGCATCCTTTTACTCATCTTACTTATACCAGCAGCCATATAACCATGAGCCTGGTCAGTACCTGGATAGGAGACCAACTAGAAAAACTAGGTTGCTACTGGTAGAGGTGCACCCCGTGTTCTGTGTGGGTCCTAACGCCCCAGTATAGTGATGAGGACATTATACTGTAGCAAGCATCAATGTCCTTTGCATGAGAGGTTAGACGGAGGTTCTGATGCTCTGTGGATATTTAAATTCCTTGGATGTCCTTCGATAAATAGGGCTGTAACCCCGGCATCCTGGCCAAATGTGCCCATTGGCCCCTGTCCATCATGGCCTCCTAATCATTCCCACATATATTATAACTGATGCTCTGTCTCTCTAACAAAAAAAAAAAAACAGCTATATAAATTTTGAAAGAGGGAACAACTGTATTACTTCAAACAATAATCAGTTACATCAATAAAGAGTTTTTTTTTCTTCAAACCCTTTTGCTGATTAAGTCCATTTGATATGCATATCATATGCATATCAACCATAAAATTATGCAAAATCCACACTTATCAATGACTCAATTCTTCAGAGATCTTCCTTTACACAATATATGAATAACCACTAGTTGAACAGACCTTTTCCAATCAGTACTAAATATAAAAATTAAAATTAAAAATTAACAAGAACACAAATCATACATTGACAGTCTGTTATAGTGATGGAATGTAAAGTACACTTTGGTACATCATGTTAAGACACTATTCCAAGTTGACTCGTTGAACGTGACTTTATATACATTTAGATATTTCTTGACGGATCAGTCAGGCCATCCTTATATTTTGTCACTAAGGACTTAAAACTGATCAGGTCAGTAATTTCCAAAGCTTGCCCATATGTTTAGGCGTTTTTGTTTGCTTATGTGTCCACAGAATGTTAATTCATTTATTTATATGCTAAGTTTTTCCCTGACCAAGTGGAGATGGAGCTGTGTGTTGTTTTGAAGAAATGTTAGGTCAGCAATTGATTTTTGTTTTCTTTTTGTCGCTTTAACTTTTTGCTTGATTTTTTTTTTCTTTTCCCCTCCTCTTTGGGTTCCGTTCTTTGTGCGTGGCCCCCCATTCTTGCCATTTTAATTACACTCTGTTAAATAAGAACCGTGTTAAAGAAACTTTTGCCACCCATATTGCTGAATTTCTTACTCTGAATGATAAGGGGGACATGTCTGATTCAACATTATGGGAATCTCTTAAAGCTGTCATTAGAGGCCAGATTATAGCTCTCCAAGCAGAACAGAAAAAGCAGAGGGGCAAAAAGCTTCAGAAATAGAGTCAGAGCTGCCAGTGCTAGCACATCAGTTCAAACTCCCATCGTCCAATTTAACTTTGGCGAATATTATGACGCTAAAATATGAATATAATACACTCTTATATGACCAAATTAGCCCCTTTTATTAAAGCTACACTGTGTAACTTTTTTAGTTTATTCTTAGCTAAAATCACTTAGTTCTTTCAAAAATATATGTGCTCATTAATGTATATTTACTTCTTTCAAGTAATAATGCATTCTCATAATTTTATAATATACCATTGAAAATACATAAGTGTTGAGGGTTCGGATGGCGGTCGCCATGTTGCTCCTCCATCTTGAAAGTACATTTGCCAAAGAGGGACATACCCGTAAATTCAAGCTTCGCTTTTCGCGTTTTTACACTCGATGGCACCGTGTCGAATGTGAAGAGGAGGATTGCTTGAGGCTGCTATATGATGATGGAGGATCACTCTTAAGCCCCTTTCACACTGCACGTCGGACCCGCAATATTCCCGGAACATTGCCGGGTTGCCTTCTGTGTGAAAGCAACCACGTCCCGGCATTGATTACCGAATTCGAACCGGGTCGGGGACCTAGTAACATTGCGGGATATGTATCAGAGTCGCCAAGGAAGCGGAAAAGAGAATTAAGACGGTAACGCGACAGGCAAATCAACACGACAAAAGTAAATACTGGAGTGGCCTTTCCAAGATGGAAAGAGCTCATGAGGAGCAACGATTTTAAAAAAGAACGCCGACGTTGCCTGCTTTCTTCTCAACAGGTAATATTAATTCAGCCTATTAGTGTATATTGGAAGTTTTATTGTTGCTTGGCTAATTATATCATGGTGTGCTGTGCATAACACTAGAACGACGTCTAGGATAGTTTTCCTCGCGTCAATGATGAAAAAGTATTGTTTACCTTATAACATAAATCCGTGTTCTATGATGGATAACATGAGATTAATATTTTAATTGCATTATAATTTGTTTGCCTTATGCTAGTGGTGTTGTACAATATACAGAATAATGATAGCACTGATAAAAGTTACTTTACTAAGAGCTTGCATTCGTCTGGGAACCTGATAGCTGATGTTAGCAATGAACTGGTTATTATTCAGTTCTATTATTCATTTTACATAGATTAACTTGATCATAGATCATTTGGTAAATTAAATAACTGCAAATTATAATAGTTTTCAAAAATTACCTCATCACTTGAGTTGACGCAACACTCACCGAAGAGGTCGAACTGAAAGCCATGACTAAATCGGCCACCGTAGGAGTTGAAACGAAATCGAAATTGAGAGGAGCAGAAACAATTATTCACTGGATGGTCATATACCTTTTCACCACTAGATGGGAGAAAATATCACACAGTGTAGCTTTAAAGATAAAAGTAGAAACAATTTGAATTAGGTGACAAACCTAATCGCTTGTTAGTTCATCAACTTAGGGGCATAGAAGCTAGTAGAAATGTAAGTAAATATCACTGTTCCTAGACATTTAGAGACCTGCTAAATACTTTCTTTAACAATGACTAAGCGTGTCAATGCAATCAAAATGGTTGGCTTACCCAGGTTTCTCTTTAAAAATGTCCCAATCTTCCTAACCCAGTTATTCTTTAAGACACTTGATTCGGTGATCATGCAATTTCTTTGGGGTTATAAAGTCCATCATATATCTAAAGCAAATATGTCTAAATCAAAAGATGTAGGTCTAGGCCTTCCCTAGCCTGGATGCCAGCCGATCTCAGCCCCGCCCACAACATTTGAGGACGGGCAGTTCGGTCTGGACTCGATCCATAGAGGAGTAATTATGCCCAAAATGAAACTGTTTGGACCAATGAAATCATAAGGGTAGGCTTTAAACGATGACGGACAGATGATAAACAGTAGCGTAATCATGCACGTCATCAAAGGCATTTGGATTATATTTGTTCAAATCCTAAACAGAGAGCTTGTTTGTATATACATTCACCTTCACTATTTCTCTCTGAAATTATCATGTTGGTAAGTAACTATGTATCCTTAAATTATTTTCTTTTTTTTACAACACCGGCAAAGATCGTTTATTTCAGCACGCTTGCAGACAGAGTTGCCAAGTTTTTACAAAAAATCCCGCCAACTACTATCCCAAACCAATCTAGTAGTTCTCATCTTCTCATCTTCTCGGTGGGGGTTCTCCGGGAAAAAATGGCGTTTGGGGGGTAAAATATGTGTTATTTTGGCACGGGCGCCTGATAAAATTTGCATTCATGCATCTATATATCACATAATAGTCGCTTCAACCGCGGACATGGAAAACAACCCCGCGGAAAAATCAGGGACTTGGCAACACAGTGCAGTTGAGCCCTGTTAACATTTGACAACTAACATAATGCGTCACTTCGTTGCTCTGATTGGTTGTAGGTCTATCCAATTGATGTCTTTCCTGGTTCGGTTGAAACACGCCCCATAATCACAGCCCAATGGAGCAGTTTCAGACTCATTCTGACTAGAATTGAGAATGACCACGTCAGGCAAGGCCTTCCCTGTTTTCCGCACTACTTTTGGACAGCCAACCTAAGGGCCTTAAGGTACTGGCATAGTGCATATCCCGAAATATTGAATACCACCATTCCTGCATGGCTCATTATGGAGCGGGATTTTCAGGATTCCTCCCTTCCCACTTTACTTTTTGCAGAAAATAAACCTATTCTAACATTTAAGAAATGTAACCCCATTGTTGTAAATTATTTTATGATTGTATCAGCTCAGAAAGATCTTTACACTTCTTGAAATGTGTTCTCTTACTCCTATAGCTTACAACCATGCATTACCTCCCTCGCCGATAGATAAAACCTTTTTATCATGCAAATAAAAATGATTGTATTAATAGGTGATTTATACATTAACAATTTACTTGCAACAATGTACTTGCTTCTTTCTTCCAGCTTAGACAAAAGATTGGATTACCGCCTTCTATATATATATATATATATATATATATATATATATATATATATATATATATATATATATATATATATATATCCTATACCTATATATATATATATATATATATATATATATATATATATATATATATATATATCCTATACCTATATATATATGTCAAAAGGAATCAAGAGATAGCAGGGGTTCGAAACATCCACCATGTTCTGCCCTAGGCTCACCACAGAGCCCTGAAACAGAGACATGGTATGGTAAGCTGATGTAACTTAAGGAAAGTCATTGCCTCTGTCCACACAAGCTATTTCATTGTCCACAAGTCCAATCCAGTGGGCGGACATTTGTCGAAAGAATGCCCAAGGTGTCTTTTCTAATGGTTTGACCTGGCATTCGATTTGTCAAGCACCTGTTGGCTGTTGTTAATCTCTGTGTGCAATTTCTGATATGTTTGCCTCAGTGATATGTTTGCAATATGTAGAGGTCACCAAGAGAGATGGGCAGCAGATGCACACCGCAGCAAATATGAAGGATACACCCTTAAAGGATAAAGACCTTCCACAGCACAAGTTTCACCTATGAATGCTGTAAGAGCCACATATGACATGTAACCAAATTCAAGTTTATTTTGGCTAAAAGGGGATTATTCATTGTTGGACTATATCAGGCATGTATTTAACCCTCTGGACCCTAAGGCTATTTTGTGGCCCTGATAAAGTATGGCATGATCTGACTTTTTTTTCTTTTTTTTCGTTTCAGTTGCTTTAAAGCAGAGTAATGGCTAAAGTCTGATTACACTATATTCAGCACAAACAGGGCTATACTAATATGTGAGCAACATATACATACATGTTTGAAGTTTTGAGAAAAGAATGTTTATTCTGAGAAAGCTAAAATGTTAAATCACTGAAATAAGGCAATCTAACACACTTTAAACGTTTGTTAAACATGTTGCTTTTCATCAGGCTTGTGGAAAATTCAGAAATTCAGAACTGGCCTCCATTATATGAATGATGAATTCATGAATTGGAATTGACTCAGCCCCACAGGAAGCTGAATTTGAATTTGAATGACAAGAAGTGTCATTAAATTAATGACATTTCAAAGAAATTCCACATAGTCACACCACAGAAAGAATGTGTTGAATCTCACATACATTCAGTGTTAGGAAGGTTACTTTGTAAATGTAATTGCTGACTGTTATAAGTTACCCCTTAGAAATGTGGGTTTGGATTACTTTATTTTGATTACTTTATAACTGCAAATCAATTTCTTTTTAATATGATTAGTAAATAATTAAATTAAACATTTTACCTCAGTAATACAACTAAATACAATTAAATAATTTTTTATAATTTAATAACATAATTTTATTACATATAACTTTAAAACTGTAAAAAAAAAAAAAAAATATATATATATATATATATATATATATATATATATATATATATATATATATATATATATATATATATATATATATATATATATATATATTACACACTATCTACTTGACTGTTTTTAGTGGAATCTACCTGAATAAATTAAGTACAAATTCCTAAATTATTTAGTCTATAGCACATGATGAACTTAATATTATTAGTGGAATGCACTTTTTAAATGTAAGTTGACTTTAAAAATTAGAGTATTGAGTAGAATAAACGGAAATGACAAGTTTATATTTGATTTGAGTTATATTTAATAACTCAATTAATAGACTGTTTGCTGCTAGCACAAGTAGAAAAAAAACTTGTTATTGCACTAACATTAGCTAAATTATTACTCAATGAACAAAGACATACACTCCACTTGCAGTTATTTGCATCACAACCTAGCCATGAGCTCTACTCTTCTGCACATGGTAATGGTCAAAACTTCAACATTACAGAAATAATTTCAAATGTCAAACATAACTGAACAATGACCATTAACAGATATTTCCCTTCATTTAAAAACACATTAAATAACACTTTATTTCAATATTAACTCTCCCTTTTCAGCCATATGCAAAGCATGTAGGCAACTAACAATGGTGTCTAAAACTGCACAACTGAGCTAATTCTCTTAAAATAAATAGGTAACCTTATTTTCCACAATTTTATCAGCTTAGTTGGTTCTTTGATTAAAGCCTCAAAAATGCTTACATTTCCTTTATATATATATATATATATATATATATATATATATATATATATATATATATATATATATATATATATATATATCTTGGTTTTATTAGTGAAATGTTCTCAATATGTGACCCGTCATGGAAACCTGTGACACAAGGCGCTTTCTTGGAGAATCTGTTAGTTGGGATCACGAAGAAGCCTCTCTGTGTTTGAGATAGCAGTATTGGTATATTTAAAATCGTACATTTTGAGGTTGAAATCACCTTGTATTGTCTGTGTGTATTGTCTGTGAGAACTGCACAATCTTTTGAGGCCATTTTCTCCTTTGTACACTTTTTTAAATGCCTACCTTCAAATGGCCACAACTTATCCAAATATTATCAGATTTCCATGTGTTACACATCATTGGAAAGCTTGGAGACACTTTCAGAATCTGTGAATAACTCAAAATGATTTGTGTCCCTACTTTCCATGATTGGCCACTTATTTTCTATACAACACTGAACCACAGTTTTCTTAAAATAGGCACACTATGTTAAATTATCACCTTCATTTTTTGGTGAAAATTACAAGACCCATTATTCATTCTTTACAGTGTAATTATCCAACCATGTATACGTTTTGTTCTAAAATATAGATAATGAACATTCTTAATTACTAATAAAATAAAATTCTTAATTAGCAAAGAAATTACCCCCTCTATGTAATTAGTGATGTAATTACCCCTTTAATTCGTTTTGTTCCAACTTTATTTTCAAAGTAATCAAATGACACAAAGTCTTTGTAAATGCAGTTATCATTTTTTTCCAATACAAAACTCACTGAGCAACACTGTTGCATCTAATTCTCAATAGCTCCTCGGATGTTTTATCATTGAGTTTGCACCATTTCAATTGAATTTCAATTCTGCTTCCTTTAATTCAAATTGTAATTCTAGATCCAGTTTTTGACATCAATTCAAATTCAATTCAACTTCAGAATTTATTCAGGGGTCATTCTCAATTCAATTCTGAATTGTGCACAAGCCTGCTTTTCAGAACTGAATGTTGTTGCCTAGATTTTTTTCTTCAAAACAATGTCAAGTCAAGTCAGTTTTATTTATATAGCACTTTTACAATGATGATTGTTTCAAAGCAGCATCACAGTATTAAACTGGAAAATAATGCAATATAATTTGATTCAGTTGTACAGCCGCTCTGATGAAAACATGTGATGTCATCAGCTCATTTCAATTATCATATAAAGACAATGTGGGCAGATCAGAGATATACACAAACCAAAGGATTATTAGGAACACCATACTAATACTGTGTTTGACCCCCTCTCACCTTCAGAACTGCCTTAATTCTATGTGGCATTGATTCAAAAATGTGCTAAAAGCATTCTTTAGAAATGTTGGCCCATATTGATATGATAGCATCTTGCAGTTGATGGAGATTTGTGGGATGCACATCCAGGCCATGAATCTCCCGTTCCACCACCTCCCAAAGATGCTCTATTGGGTTGAGATTTGGTGACTGTGAGGGCCATTTTAGTACAGTGAACTCCTTATCATGTTCAATAAACCAATTTGAAATGATTTGAGCTTTGTGACGTGGTGCATTATCCTGCTTGAAATAGCCATCAGAGGATGGGTACATGGTGGTCATAAAGAGATGGACATGGTTAGAAACAATGCTCAGGTAGGCCGTGGCATTTAAACGATGCCTAATTTTCACTAAGGGGCCTAAAGTGTGTCAAGAAAACATCCCCCACACCATTACACCACCACCAGCAGCCTGTACAGTGGTAACAAGGCATGATGGATCCATGTTCTTTTTCTGTTTATGCCAAATTCTGACTCTACCATCTGAATGGTAGATTCATCTGAAAAAAATATATATTATTGTGCTTAACCCACTGGCAGATTATTTTGCTTATTTTAAGCAAAACTCTTAATTTTGAGTTATCGCCCCCCTAAAAAAATACAATATTTTTACTTTTTCTAGTAAATGTTTTTTAATGTAAGAATTTTTAGAAATTTTGACTAGAAATAAGACAAAAATACTAAGTAAGAAAAGCATTTTTTTGCATTGAGATACCACAGCACACCTCCAGGGGTCTAGTGAGTCCATACCTTGACAGGTCAGGGTTTTTTATTAGGACAATTTTAGGTCATCCTGTTATGCCTGATCGGTGAAAAATAGTCATGTTGTACAATACAATATATAGAGTGATATTGACAAAATGTTAACTGCAAACCCATGTGTTTCGCTGCCTGGGGTCTAGTTGCTCGTTGTTTCTGTGAATTTCAGAGATCCATTTGCTTTGCTTTTCTATAGCTTGCAGCAGTCTGTAAAAATATACCTCAGATTTCTTGTCAAAGCTGTTTTTACAGTCAATCTCGAAGCTATTTCCCGTTTTAGAAGTTTTTTTTTTTTTTTTTTTTTTTTACGAAGTTCATGCCAAAAACCAATGCTGCCAGTCTTTTTGCCACTCAGTGGGAAACTCATCTAACCGTCCATTCCACTGTAAAACGGGCAACACAGGCTCAATGAAGAAACTTGGTTATACTTTATTTTTTGCAAAACTGGAAACATGTACAATTCATTGCATTTGTAATAATCACTAGTGGAAGTAAGACACCAACAGCTTGTATCCCCGTCCATACAAATTATGTTCACTGGGGCAGATTATCAATTATTAAAGGTTAATTTTTACACAGTTCATTGCACAATACTCTGTTGTGACCACAGGACACTTTTGGGTATGATTTGTTTACTAATACATTTTGATGTTTCCATTAAATAACCAGCTCCATATGGCTTTTCTGACATAGTAATCTTGCTCAGTACCCCACCTGGTACAGCATTTCACTTGTGGACATGACTGGGTGCAAGCGCTGTGAAACACAAATCACAATAAAAGACTTTTATTTATAAGAACTAAATTGTCATGGTTGCTTAAGCAAATGCATGTTTATTTCACATTTGCTTTGGTAACACTATCGGTTAGTTTTAAGTTTTAGTGTAGGTGATAGAGTATTAACTTCTAGAGCTGTTTTTAGAGCCCCTGACATTTATGAACTGCCTTGATATGTTCAATAACCAACATCATAAAACATTTTGAGATTCACATTCATCTGTTTCAGATATTGTAAAACTGAAGATGCTTTCAGCATAACCCGTGAAAGAGGCAACATCATTTAATTAATTAATTAATTTATTTGCAGAAATGACGCCACAGGGAAGGTTTTCCAATGAGTCTGGGTTTAAAATGAACAAGTAACTGCAGCCATTTTTCCCCTTTTTGACTTACTTTTCCTTGTTCTATCTATCTATCTATCTATCTATCTATCTATCTATCTATCTATCTATCTATCTATCTATCTATCTATCTATCTATCTATCTATCTATCTATCTATCTATCTATCTATCTATCTATCTATCTATCTATCTATCTATCTATCTATCTATCTATCTATCTATCTATCTATCTATCTATCTATCTATCTATCTATCGCTAAACTTGACCATGTCTTTGGAAATTGAATCTTTCAAAAAAAATCTATAGTTGCCTGTTGCGGCTGACCCTTTAACTTGGACCAAATAGAGGTGTCACTCCCTATTTTAATGAGTATGGTAGTAGCCAATTTTAGTCATATGTTGTGTGCTTCATGTCAAGTTTAATAAAGCAAGTAATTTTGACAAACGTCAAGATAGATCAATGTAAAAATGTCATGAATTGTCAGTCTATAGCTCCATACTGTATATAGTATGCCGTCTCTGAAACACATTGTGGTTTAGCTGCGGGTGAACGAGTTTAAATCACAGCTCATGGTTTTTTCCAATTCCATCTGCCCTCTTTCTCCCACTTTACTTTCTGTCCACACTCTTCACAGTGCTATCTGAAAGTAAATTGCATAAACAGAAGTTTGAAGAGGCAGAATGTAAACCATATGCATATCCAATTCATTTACACATTAAGAAGTGGACCAAATCGGAACTTGAAACTATTAAACATGCAAAATAAACAAAATAACTATAACCAAAAGCTGGCTGGAAAACAAATTTAATTTAATTGTTTTATTCAATCCCACGTGACTACAGCATTTATGTGTTGCAAAACCTAGTATTAATAAATCAAATAAAATAACATGCATAAAATAAATGCATTTGACAGTTGTGTCCCAAATGAGTACTACTCAACCATCTAGTGTATGAATGCAGCATCAGTCTGATAGCTTGTCCTTTGCCGGTATAAAGCTGTGAATATTGAGCGCATAAAGTGTCCAGTATTCCACATTTTTTTCAATGCATAAAGTGCATCATCCAGGTATTTAAAGGGCACTTTTCCTCTTTGGAATTTTTAGACTAAACATACACTAACTATTCAACAAACACCTAATGAGAAGCACCAGTTTACAATTTGCTTAGGCAACTGAAATCTAATTTCAAAATATTAGAGAGAGTTTTTTCCCCACCCAGCCTGGTCTCATCCTTAATACGTAGGTATTAATACGTTACTTTCAAAGAGACTAAACGTACGTCTTTACGTTTGTAGAAGTGCTAAAATGTAAAATATAGACGTATTTGCAACATTTAAACGTAGTATTATTACATTTTTACAGCTAAAAAACATAAAATATTTACGAATCCATCATGAAATCTTTTTTTTAAGAATACAAAACTTTATTCTGGTAAAAAAATGTTTTTGTTTTGTTATATCATAAAGATATCTATATAATTTCCCTTTGACCATTTTATTAATTAATCTAAAATCCCTTTACACTACCCAAAACCTAAACATACCAATTTAATACAGAATATAAAGAAAATAAAAGGTAAAACGTTGGAAAATGACGATTTTGGTAACAATATAGCATTAAAAAAATTTTTTTGAACGGCTAATCCTACACTTACCCCTAAAGCTACCCATTAGCATTTATTAAAACAACGTAACGTTACTTTTATAAATCAAAGCATAACAGACAGACCAGTGTACTCACAATAATTTATTTATTGCAAAAATGTCAAAAGCGGTACCAAAAGTAGTTCAAATGAAGATTGTGTTGCAGTCGTAGTCCTCTCTGGTGGTATTTAACATTAATAGTTTTATATGAGGTACAGAGCAGAATGTTAGCTATTAATCAATGAAAATATTAATCCGGCTTCTCTCCGTGAAGTTGCGCGTTTCCCATTTCAAATACAAATCGACTGAAACACGACATGTCAAAATCTGTGACGAAGCAGGCGAGAGCCAATGAGCGTTCGATGCCACTGCCGTAAATCATGTCGTAACGCTTCATGAGGGCGCGTTTTTTACATTTGAATTTACGAGCGCGAGATTTGATGTTTGCTGTCATGCTACTGAGAGGAGATGAAGACTAATGGAGATGAAGATCACCGGGCTCAATTTTAGATTTGTTTCTCGCAAACATATGGATTCTCACGATTTGGATTACAGCGAACGAATAAAGTGTTGTGTTTTGTGAATTGATGTTGTGTTTTGGTGTATATTGTGATCGCCAGTTGCTGAATAGGAGAAAATGCCTTTTTATGTCTCACAGCAAACAACAAGCTAAATACTACAAAATGGTTGGCAAGAATGTTATTCATCTGACGGTTTTTAAAATTCAGTCTTCTTTTAACATTATCTAGTCACCCGAAATGAGTTTGTAGTGATGTCACGAGAGCAAAATGTTATTTTATATTTCTGTAATTTTATATTAGGTTGATTAACTTAGTAAAATGCATTTAATAAATGTGACTGAAAACATGTATTGATGTGACTATTGGATATAAAATAAACAATATTAATGCCACGATTTATGGGAGCCGGTGGCTGGCTGCTTACACGTTAACAGATACGTCAATAATTTACATTTTAGTGCTGTCAATACGTCAATATTGTACATTTTAGTGCTGTTAATAAGTCAGTATTGTACGTTTTATTGTGTGTGAAAACGTTAGTAAATGTACGTGTAGTAGAATCACACTTTACGTAAAAATACTCACGTATTTTCATGAGATCACGTTGCCCCACCACGTCTCCCTCAAACTCGACACTCAAGCAGGTTGCCAGATTCAGGACATGCAACAGGAACGAACACAATTGACATTGGAAAGTGATGAGCCTTACACTGTAAGTTGATCAGTTTTTATTGACAACATTTTATTACAATTTACTATGCAAAGTGCTCTGCCAATGTTCTATATAATGGAATTAAAGCATCAAGGTAACAAAGTGCAAGTTATGAAAAACATTTATAAATATGTAAAGGGAAACCCATTAAAACGTGTTAAATTATGTAAAATTAAAACATAAATAAATAAATGTTTTTTTTTTATAATAATGCTCTAAGGCACCATCTAGCTCTCGTTTTCTAAATGCGTAATTTTACGAAATTATAGCATCATAAATAAAAAGGCATGGTTGTTTAAACCCAAATGTGGGTCAAATATGGACAGTCCCAACCATTGGATAACATTTTTTATAATTACTTTTTTTTTTTTACCCAAAGGCTGAGTTTGAGTTTTTATCCTAATCTGGATTGATAAAACTCACCATTTTAAGCTCATTTTAGACTAATGTGCATTGTTTTTTAAAGTACATGAGTCACAAGACCGCTTGTAATACTGACCATAATTGTTTATTTATACATTAAACCACACATTAAGAAAGTTGATTATTGATGTGTACCAACACAAACTGAAAGTTACATTTCATCATGAGGCATTTAAAACGAGAAGAGACATGGACTGGAGCTATTGGTTTATAACTTGCTTATGAATGTATTGTTTTGTCAAGACGGTAAGTAAGAAATTAGATGTTACAAACATACATACTTGTTTTCGATCTTGGCAATTTTCTGTTCCAGAAGGATAGTTTTGTTTTGCAGCCATAGCCATGTCAAGGCGCATGTTATTATCTGCATGACTGCATGGTGTCTGAGTTCAAAACACTTATTGAATAATTATAAATCATTACAAATATTTCCATATAAATATGTGTTTAGTAGACACTGTGCTTATATTTGGATGTTAGATAAACAGGTATAATCTGTGATCTCTTTTTCCAGTTTGTTTGCTCACTTCATTGGCTGTAATGCACTGTGTTTTCCACCAACTGGCAACCCAGAATATTTAAATACTTTTGGGTATATTGGCAGTGGGCCGGATCACATAGACATTCAGACAATAACTAGCTGTAGAATTGCTTTTCAGAGAGATTTAAGCATGTTTCCTAAATCTCTGCAAACATATTATTCTTTAGTCTTTTTAATACAGCAAAAATTACATACAACATATTTAATAAAAACTTGTTAGCAGTGATGGAAAGAGTACTGAAAAAACATACTCAATTAGAAGTGCTGTTGCTTGTCAAAAAAATGTAGTTATAGTAGAGTAAAAGTACCTGTCCTCAAAGTAGGAGTAAAATGTAACCCTTTTAAAAGTACTCAAGAGTAGTGAGTATTATGCCATGAATGTTAATCCACCTTATAAAAATGTTACTCTTTTAGGGATGATTCTCAGTAAGAACAATAAACACGAGATCACCAACAGTATTTCAATATTTCTTTGACTCTTTTTATTTTATTTTTGACTGCTAGCACTAAAAATACAGCCATGCAATATTTGATAAAGTAACCACTAATCTTGTAGAGGTTTTCTTGCAGCTAATTAAAAAAGGTTGCAAAGCGCTGTACATTAACAATTTTACGAAAAAAATAAAATGCAAATCGGATGTTTTATGAAAGTTATTTGCAATATACTGTACAAGGACTACAATTTTAAATCGCCATGTGAGAACACGTTACATTAAAATATGCACTTCAATATACTGACAGAAAGCAAGTTAATGCGTTTACATGTTAAACGAAATCGATGTAAGGGACAAAAACATAGCAGCGACGATCGGTTAAAGCCTAATGTACTTTGAAGCCTGGGAAAAACAATCAAACTAAATAAAGTGTTTCCAGCAGATGGCACTGCAACTTGTGCTGCGCTAACAGAATACGTGCCATTTTTTGTAGGCTTAGGGAAAAACATAATGTAGTGATGGCAGGTTCAGGGAAAATAGCGCAGCATATTGATTCATGATTTAGATTGAAGGCTTGTTCGACTTCACCTAGCGATGCGCAGACTGATCGGCGGCTGACTTAAAGCAGTGCATGCCGGTTAGAAATTTTGTCCGACTTGAGACAGCGCCGACATCACGTGACTGTGACGTATGTCAACAAAGTACCGCGAGAGCGATTCGAGAGCAGCCGGCTGATGCAGCCGCTGCAGATTCTCAAGGGGGACTGCAGGAGGCTGCTCGAGCTCTGATGACGACACAGCTGATCCACGATTGGCCGATTCACCGCATGACAGCGAACACGTGCGTTTCGTGTTTATTCTAAAACCTTACGTTACGCTAATGCTCACAAATCATTTATTTATAACAGTAAAACCTCTTTTCATGTAGCCGCGATGTTATATCATCATGTTTATCAAACTAAAACTGATTAAAACCGTTGACAACACTTCATTGATAGTGTAGGTTTATATGTTGAACATTAATCTTGCCCAAATATATGCTTTATTAAACAGTACATAAAGTATTGAATGAAAATGTCATTTGAAACATCTGTGTATTTGAGAAATATTGCATTTATTTAACTTCAGCTGTGATAAAGTTTGCAAACGCAGTGCAAGCGTCACCACGGGAAGCAGAAAGTGTCCGACTTCACGTCTCCATTTGCAGCTCCTCCCCGCCTGCACTCGGCTACTCTTGCAGATCGCATGCATCCAGCCGCAGCCGATGTCGAACACACCTTGAAACTGCTGAAATCACATGACTTTTGTGAATCAATGAATCATGAATCAATATGCTGATTCATTTCCGTTCAAATCTTTATTTGAGGATTGAAAACAAACCTAAAAGAGAAGTCAATGCTGAATAAAGTCGTAGTTCTTTGTTATTTTTGGACCACAATGTAATGCTTCAAGAGATTCTAATTAACCATCTGATGTCACATGTGGACTACTTTGATGATGTTTTTATTACCTTTCTGGACATGGACAGTATTGTGTGCATACACTTGCATACAATCTTAGACTAAATATAAAATATCTTATACTGTGTTCCAAAGATGAACGGAGGTCTTACGGGTGTGGAACGACATTAGGGTGAGTCCTTAATGACATCAATTTCATTTTTGTGTGAACTAACCCTTTAACTCTTTCCCCACCAAACACGGAAATTTCCGTTATTTGTGAGAAAACGCTTCCAGGCCAATAACGGAATTTTCCGGGTTTCCGTGTTTTCACTGTCAGACGCTAGGGGGTGCTATTGCATCTTCTGAATGAGAGTACTGAATCTCCTGATCAAAACACACGCGAGTAAGACGCAGTGAAACGAACGATCGCATGTAATCATATGCATATGAAAAATAACGTGATTAGATTATCGTCAATAAACAGCATATGAATCAAAACTGCCTAATGTTACTGAATGAAATGTGGACCCAGGACGAGCTACATGACTGTGCAAGCATTAGGAGTGTTGATGGACTCAATCTCCTCCATCTGCTTTTGATCGTCGCTCTGAATCTGATCTGAAAACAGTCTTTCACAAAAATGTGATTTTCTCAGCTTTTTGTTCAAAATTTTGCTTTTTTTATGAAACCTACCCATATTCAAGTGTTGATAAAAAAGGAATGCACGAAGCTATAGAATAAAACGTTTTTTTTTTTTTTTTTTTTTTTTTTTTTTAAGAAGAGGGTCAGCTCTTTATTTTGATATATTGCGTGCTCAGATATTCATTAAACAAAATATTCTATGGGCTATTACATTTTTGTGAAAATTGTCAAAAACCCTGGCGGTGGCTGGCAACTTTTTTTAAAAACGCTGGCGGGGAAAGAGTTAAGCCTCATTTCCACAACAGGAACTTTCCCCAGGAACTAGGAACTTTGGAGTCGTTCTTGGTGTGTTTTGACCGCAGGAACAGGGGGCTAAATAAAGTTACAGTTAACGATTTCACCCTCAAATGGCCAGCTTTCGGAGTGGGAATTGGGCGCTGAACATGCTGATGGGTTAAGTCCACACAGTATTTTATTTCAACTTAAAATCTGTTGCAGTAGCCTAGAAATCTAGACGCACCCTAGCGGCAGCAAATTCAATCTGCGCTTAGCATAATGACGGCCGAGTTGCACTTGCGTGCTTCTAGTAAACACAGAAACTGGCGAATGGCGGTCTTTCGAATCAGCTTTGACCGCAGCTCTGGAAGACTTGGAATTAAACTTTTCTCTGAGAAAAGAACAAAGAACAGGACTGAAGTCATTCTTAAAAAGGGAAAATTGTGTTCAGAGTTTTGCCGACCGGATACAGCGAAAGTTTATTCTGTCAACTAGCTCTGCTTCACCTTCGTTGCTCTGGTTGGTGTAGCGCTATCCTATCGCGTGCAGAGGGAGTTTGAAAGACAACCGCTTATCCCGCCCCTCGGATTGAGCCCTGTCTATGGTGAGTTTCCAGACCAAACATCTTGATGTGGGTCTGGCTTGTAAGGCTACTGTTGCAGTGCATGCATATGTTTTTTGCTATTTGAATCAACAATGGAATTTAAAAAATACGACAGATTATCCGACAACTAGGTTCAGATTTATTAAAATTATATGCAAAGGACGTAATCCAATGGGAACTGGAAAGTCATACGCAGCTTCCTCTGACTAATCTTCACACTACTTTAGACCACGACGGAAACGCAGACAGCAACAGGTCTGGGGGAAAAAAGTGAATAATGGTAAATGAATAATCCTAGGTAATTTTGGTGGAAACAGAGCTTTAGATAAAATTTTGTTTCAACTAATCATAACCACTTCACAACCAAATAACAGGAAGATAAAAGTATACAGTGATTTAGTAGCCTGGATGCCAGCCGAACTTTGCCCCGCCCACAAATTTTTTAGGTCGGGCGGTTCGGTCTGGCCTCGATCCATAGAGGAGTAAATATCTCTAAACAGAAACTGTTGAAATGAAATCATCAGGGCGGGGTTTAGACGATGACGGACAGATGATAAACAGTAACGTAATCATGCACTTCATCAAAGGGGCTTGGATTATATTTGTTCGAATCCTAAACGGAGAGCTTGTTTGTATGCATTCACCTTCACAATTTCTCTCAGAAATGATGATCATGTTGGGTAAGTACTCCGTGTATCATTAAATTATTTTAGTTTTTTTACAACACCGGCAAAGATCGTGTATTACAGCCTGATTCCAGCGTGCGTGCAGACAGGGTTGCCAAGTTTTTACAACAAAACCCGCCAACTACTAGCCCTAAACAATAGCTTCCCGGGATTTCTCCAGGGAAAAAATGGCGTTTGGGGAGTAAAATGGGTGTTATTTTGGCAAGGTTGCCTGCTAAAATTCGCACTCATGGGTCTATATATCCTATAATAGTCGCTTCAACCCGCGGACGTAGAAAACAACCCGCAGAAAAAAACGCAGACTTGGCAACACAGTGCAGTTGAGCTCTGTTGACATTTGACAATGCGTTTGGTTGCTCTGATTGGCTGTAGGTCTATCCAATTGAGTTGAGGTTGAAACACGCCCCATAATCACAGCCCAATGGAGCAGTTTCAGACTCATATTCTGACTAGAATTGAGTATGACCACGTCAGGCTAGTGATTTAGTGCAAAACAGGCTAAAACAGTATAAGAGGTATATGTTTTATATTGAGAAATATTTAGGTCAATAGGGGATAGGGGTCATTGCTCAACATGTGAAAAATATGTCATAAATAAAATTAGCATCAAATCAGCTTACTGGGATAATGTGGAATTTGAAGAATCACAGTTCAGATAGTCTTATAGTAGATGCAGCCTTCATATTACACATTGAAACAATGTTTCAAAGGTCACATTGCCATTCTCTGAGGACCATCCATTTAGTCACTGACTGCTCTCTCTTACTCCTCCAGAAATGGCAACTTACTCGCAAAGGGTGTCTTCAGAACGAAGATGGACATCATTGTGATGTCCAGTTGATGGATGCGCCCTGCTGCAAATTGGCCTTTGTATAACTGCTGAAAAAAAAAAAATGTAGTTGAGGGATGCATTGTGGTTCTTTGCTCCCTTTAATGGTCTGGCTGCATGTTAATGCTGATAGATGAGCTGACACTGATGGAACTCTAAGCCTGTCCATCAAAAAAAGTGGACACTGATATCTGAGTTTGACCTCACGCTTGTTTACAAACGTGAACAATTAATCTCAGTTGTGCTGTGATAGTAATTTCTAAGCACTTTTCGCATGGTGGACATAAGCATCCATCATTTAAGTTTTTGAAGAGCTTAATTTTTTAATGTTAAAATACAAACTTAGTAACATTTCCCTCTGCCTTATATCAGTCTGCATTTTGTGTATGTGCGCACTGAGTCTTAAATTCCCATGTGTGGGGATTATTTTCTGTTTTCTGTTGCTAACAGTCAGTTATTTTGTTTTATTAAGTAATGCTGTGGACGGAAAGGGAGTTTGTGATGAGAGTTCAGCGGGGAATAAAGTGCGATCTGTTTGATGTTAATCACCTCCGTGTTTGCACTCTAGTTACATTAAGTGAGCTATCCGCATTTTTCACTCGGACACAAGCGTTACAAACGCCACGGATGGCGACGCTCCCTGCCGCCCTCTACATGATCTCCTTTCATTACAGCAGCGCCACTATCACCATGGCGACTTCACTCCAATAATCGCAACTAATCATAATGCCTTGAAATAGCAAAAGTACGAAATATTAATAATAAAATATATATGAAATAACTAAAAAATCTTGTTGGGGCGGGGGCTCACTGGCGCCCCCCAGCTGTTGTCGCCCAGTTTGCCTATGCCTAGAAACGGTACTGAAACAAACCATATAATTGAATCTGAATCAAATATATTGAAACTGTGACATTAAATAAGCTCTTAAAAAAAAAAATCCATTTGCAAATAGTAAACAACATAAAAGCAATCAAATGAAGTTGAAATTAAGTTTGCATTTCTGAAACAATATGTTGAACTCCAAAGTTGTAACCTTCCCAAACACAGACTAAACTGAGTTTGATGAGTACAATTACATTAAATTAAATCAAACAAAAACTGAATTAGAATGAATGAATTCATGTCATTGAAACTAATAAACATTATAGTCAAACGGTTCCTGGCATGGTAGTTTTTCTGCAACAAATACAATGTAAGGCAATTAGGGACTACAAGTGGAAAGATATATAAAACTATCTTCTGGTTCTTCAGAGATGGTAAGGTTCGCTTGTTGTTCCTATCAAAAAAAAAACAAACAAAAAAAACACTTAAACTAAACCAGCTGTGTAACATTAAATTAAAATTATATCCATTTCTACTACAGAAATGTAACTTAAAGGGGTACTTCAGCGCTGAGAAGATGAATCTGTATTTAAACTGGGTCATCAATGTAGTAGAAATGAGAAATTATTTTTGAATTTGGTGCTTTCTAGACTGAGAAAAGACAGAAAATGTATTTTTGTCTCATGGGGATGAAAGACTACAATTCCCAGAATGCTTCGCTGCCCTGTGAGGCCATTGCCAAAGCCACCGATACTGGATCACTGTGACTGAGTTAGAGAAGACACTACAGTTAAATACTGAACGCGTCTGTTTAATATAATGAGTGAGTCACCGCGTAAGTGTCACAGCACTGAGCACTAACTGCAGGAGTCAAATTACATTTAACATGCGGCAGTTGCTCAGTGGTTTATGTAGGTTGTCTACAAACCGAAAAGTTGGTGGTTCAATCCCCGGTTCCACCTGACCAAGTGTCGTAGTGTCCATGAGCAAGACACCGAACCCCAGCTGCTCCCGATGAGCTGGATGGCGCCTTACATGGCTGGCATCGCCGTCGGTGTATGAATGGGTGAATGTGAGGCAAAAATGTAAAGCGCTTTGGATAAAAGCGCTATATAAATGCAGTCCATTTACCAACATCATGGGCTGATGAGCTCATGATGAGAACTGAGGTAATCGTGACCACATTCGCGGCATACATTCACAACGCATGTTCAGTCTGGCATATGCTAATTGCTGAAGTAACCCTTTAACTACAGTCCCTAACCCTAACCCCGTCTCGCCCAAGTTACCAGCAGCTGCCTCTTCAGCGGTGGATCGTTTGTGGGGCCTCCGGCAGGACGGACGGCCGCTGGAGAGGTACGTGGAGGAATTCACCAAGCTGGCTTTTTTGGTGAACTGGCCCGATGCCCTGCTTAACGCGGTGTTTGTGATGTGTCTGGATGAGGACACTATTCAATTTCATGACGCTCCTTTTTCGTATTCCCTGGTTGAAACCATCAATTTAATTTTGTTACTCAATGGTCCGCATATGAAATCGAAGAGAGTGTGTGTTTGCCTCGTCAAGACCCATCACCCACATCCGCGGCCGGACCAGTTCGCCAGCAGCCGGGTGCCTCTACCCATCCTTCCAGGTGGCCGGCCGGTGAGGTTGCGCATGCCAAGAAGCCAAGGAAGCTGAGGAGGGCCAGCAGGAAGCTCTTGCCTCCAGCCAAGAAAGTAGCGACCGCACCAGAGCCAGCAGAGGAGGGCTGGCTTATCGATTTCTGGGCCGAACAAATCACAGCCTTTCAAGAGCCTGCTCCTGTCTTTCAAGAGCCCGTGCCCGGCTTTTAAGAGCATGTCTTCTCCCGGCTTCCCAGAGCAGCACCCCGGCTTCCCAGAGCTGCACCCCGGCTTCCCAGAGCAACCCACTCCAGCCGCTCACGAGCCCTCCAGCCAAGCCCCTAAATTTGGAAAACAATTTTTTGGGGGGTCTATATGTCTGTGGGAACAGAGGGGTGGGACGCCAGCCCAGGCCAAGCCTCCAGCCCTGGTCAAGCCTCCAGACCCACCATGGCAACCCAAGGCCCCTGACCCGCCATAGCTTCACCCTGAAGGTCCCCAGCCAGCCAAGTCCCTGCCCCCAGGACTTCAGGGTGCCCGCCCCCCCTCCCCAGTGAACTTTGTAAGGCGAGAGGACGCCCCTATCGGGAGGGGGGAGTAATGTCCACAAGTCTGGTCTTCGTCTGTTGTGTTTTCCCTATGTTCTTCTTGGTTTCAGTTTGTCACATGTTCCTTTGTTCCAGTTTTCCTGCCTCAGTTCAGTCCTTTGTCCAATCGTTTGTTAAGTTATGTCAGCTGTGTCTTGTCATCTGTGTCACCTGTTCCCCCCTGTTATTTAGTTTCCTCGTGTTCACTCTGTCTTTGTCCGGTCTTAATGTTATCTCCGTTATTGTCTAAGTGAAAGTAATTTGTTAGATGTTCCTGGGTATTCCAGTTTATTGTAAATAAAGTATCTTTTGTGTTTTAGAAGACTCTCGTCGTCTTCGTTGGCATCTGCACTCCTCTAACAATAACATTCTTGTTCTGCTATTCTCTCTCTCTCTCAAGTTGACATCTGAAGGGCGGTGCGCGTGTGAATGTGTGTGTGTGCAGTTCACGCTTATATCGTTCGATCTTGCAGGCTATGTGTAATATAAAAATAATAGTCCAATCAATCGTGGTTGGATAATAAATAAATCATTGTGTTTGTTTGATAAAGACGTTTACAAGCCCTGTGATCGTGAAAATCATTCCGGTTGCTGCTTCACCCTCACTTTCTCCTCTCCCTGAACTGACAGGGGAGTTTAAATTCATTAAATATGCAAATCTTATCCAATCCTAGCCGTGGGCGTTTACTTCCAAGTCTCCAGTGCGCCACGCCCATCAGAACCCAGCGTTTTGGAGAGAGCCTCAAAACCAGCGTAGAAAATAGCCGATTACTTATTAGTTATGAAGTTTTTGAATGCAAAAACCACACAAACTTTATTAGTTGACCTCAAACAACAGTATAAGAAATTTTTAAAAAAAGCCAGTTCATAATTTACTCCACAGCATTTGGTTCACTTTGCCCCATAGCTGCCATTTTGGATTAAACTAGCAAGCTTAACAATACAGGCTAATATTTAGCTAAATTATTTGTATAGTTATATAAATTACTAAATCACCAATATGAATCATAAATAATTTAGTCCTGGGGTTGGATTCACAAAACATTCTTAAGAATAAAATTATTCTTAACTGCCAGTTTCTTCGTATTGTATTTTATTTCTTATTTTAAGAAAACATATAATAATATCTTGTATTCCCAAAATATTTTATTAAAAACGTATTTTTCTTATGATTGTTCTTAAGATAAAATTTAAGAAGTATTCATATTCACGAAAATAATGTTCTTAAAAATCACTTTTCATCAATACCCAAATGTAAGATGTTTAACCAATTTATTGGGTTGTTATAAGCCAAATATTAAGCCTTACAACATAACAGTCGATAGCTAAATATAATATTTATAACTAATAGTAGCCTACCATATGGACGAGTATAAAACCCAGCAAAGCTTGCACCAACCGGCAAGACAATAGCAGACGAGAAACTCCACATAATTTAAAAATACTACTTTTATTGCATCACAAACAGTAGTTTTAAGACTCTGAGATAATATTCATCTTGTGAAGATCTAACGGCCGATCATTTGTAACTGAGCAGCGTTCTTGATAAACTGCTAGGCTCTTATAAAATACAGATTTTACCGAATCGGAACATTAAAAACACAAACTTTAGTGATTTACTAAGCCAGTCATGAATAATATACATTGCACACTTATTATGATATCTATGGTAACCAACAGGAAGAGCAAAAAGACAGGCTTTGAAAACGCAATGGTCTTAGATTGGTTAGATGGCCAAATGTAGTTTAATGCATTTTTTATTGGCTGAAGTGCCAAGAACAGGTTGCCGGAAATGCCACGCCTCTTACCATTATGGGTAGAAGTCACATCTGGGGCAGTGTTTATGTTAATAGCAAGGGTTTATGATGTTACCAACCTGGGAAGAAGCTTGTTGTAGTCCATAATGGCTTTTAAAAGACAATATCTCTTAGCTTTGAACTTCCAGCGCTGTAACTTTGCAGATACTGTTTATGCTCGAGCAGCAACATAACACAATAACTAAAGTTAAAAAAGTTAAATTGTATGCAACCACCCCTTTTAAAGATTTTTACGAATTGCACTTAACTTCTTTCTTAAAGGTGCCCTAGAATGAGTTGAAATAATATGTTAAATTGTTCTCTGATATCTACATGGTATGTGGCTTAAGGGCAGAAATTGTCAGTTGACAGTTCCATTTACAACCCTATAAATTGTCCCTAGGATATAATTCTGTTTTTGCCTTATTTGGAAGAGTCATGAATATTAATGTTGAGCTCTGCTCTGATTGGCTTATTTTAGCAGCTCACATCACACAGCAGTTCATTTGTTCAGCGAAGCAGCTCGTGAGTCCTGACTGTTCTGACAGAACACAGGCCGACTGAATGACACTTTAGGCAGAACATCTCAAATGGGGATTTCTAAAATGCAGCTTACTTGTTTATTGGTGTTTTCAGATCATCCGCGCACAAGAGAGAGCTTGCGTGCACATAGTTGCCAGGTTTTACATGTTTAGGTAAAACACCAGATAGTATACGTGTTCTTTTCACAGGAAAGCTCTGATTGAGGGATTTAAATTACTGAAATCTGAAATCTTTTTGTTTTTTTGTTTTTACTTTTTAAACTACATTTTAGACTTGTATTTTTTCGTCAAAGATATTGCATGTTTATATCAAGTTAGTCACAATGTAGGCTACGCAGTGACTGTGATTTACTCTGAAATACAAGCATGCAAAAACATCAAACTTCAGTTTTCAAAAATATTAATATATATATTTTTACAAAATTTATAGCCTTGTCAAATGACTATCGTTTTAACTTATATGTGTCACGGTTCATGGGTTCATTGACTCACTGTGGTGTGTTTGTTGTGAGGCGTGGTTAGGTTGAGCGCTGATCATTATCAGCATCTGCTGTTTGTCATTAAGCACACTATTTAACATGTGTGTTTGCGTGTCCTGTTTGTCAGTTCGTTGCAGACGAGACACTGTCCCGGTCTGGTTCTCTGCTCGCTGCTCTCCGTCTCTTTGGACGGTGTTCTCCATTTCCTGAGTCTTCCTGTGGATGTTCCGTTCTCTGCCTGACCTTCCTGCCCACTGTGGTCCCTGCTTTACCTGCCTGCCTGTGACCATCTCTACTCGCCGGTGCGCGAGTCTAGGCTGACAGTGACTTGTCCCAGTCTGCTCTGTGTGCGACCTAAGCTTGTCGGCTTATAGCCTTCTAGTGTTTGAAGTTGAGTATCTGTTAAATAAACTTCTTTTGCACTTGTACTTGGATCTTCTGTTTCCATCCAGTGTTTCATGAAAATATGGTGGAAAAGTTGACGTTTGCTAGAAGGATCGAGTGAGCGATCTGTATGCAATATATCTACAGTTGTATAATAATTTGTTTTTGTTTTTTTCATTAGACACTTTATTTTTGTATGGTACTTGGAGTTTCCTATTGTTACTGTAATAGCATCTTGCGTTATCTAGACAATGCTGTCTCTCTAAGAAACTTTCAATTTAATGGTAACACTTTACAGTACGCACTAATATACATTAATTCATGCTTAATTAATGCACAGATAATCATGAGTTAATGTATTACTAATGGTGAGCTAACCCATTTATTAATGATTACTGCATCAGCAACTAATAATAATAGATTTTATTTATAATGCACTTTTAATTCCGAAGAATCTCAAAGTGCAACAAAGGGGAGAAAAAAAAACAAAAAAAAAATGAATAACAAGTAAAAATATAGAATACTACAAACAATCAACCAACACAGAAACAGAGCTGATGGTGAACAGAAAACAGCTGATGGTGGAAGTCTCTGTTAGCTCCGCAGCACACTGTGGTCCACTCCATGTTTCAGATTTCTCCCAGCGGCAGTGTCCCGATGACATCGTTGAGGCACGACAGCTGAAGACCAGATGATGGGTCTTCATGACGATTCAAACGATGGGGATCGCCGCAGCACCATGCAGGAGGCAGAACATTTTTCCGGGCACTTCTGTGGACACACCGGGGTCGGCGCAGAAGTCCAAGCCGCTCCACGGCCGCAATGCAGGACGGAACAGCGGCGCAGCCGAGAAGCGGAACATCCCAACATTATGCTGGACGCCGATGACGCTGGCCCGGATGACGCTAGCCCGGTGCAAACTTCAGCCACCATGCAGCTTAAGCCCAAAGGAGACCACCAGTGAGCAGCCGCAGCGAGAAACATCAAATGTCCTCCAAACCAGAACCAACCGCAGCAATTCAAACATAAACATCAGAGAAGCGGTGGAAAACGGCGAAGCGACGAACAACGTCCTCTCAGTGGCTGCCAGCAATCAGCAACAGTCCCAATTGTAGCTCTGACTGTTAGACTAGTCACAAACATAAGGAAATAAAATAAAATCTAAATCTAATAGTACATTAACATGATTTGTGGGTGGAGAAGCGGCGAACAGACAACGCCAGCGTCCTCTCCCCCACGTTCAATGAAGATTCTACATGATTAATATATTAAGTAATCATTAAATTGTTATTAATTAAATTAAATGTGTAATTAAATGATTAAATGTAGTAATTACATGTGTCATAATCATTAGCGTACCGTGGGGTTTCAGTCAGGGCCTTCACCCCCTGACATCAGTGGAGGGTAGTGCGCCGACACATCGCTGGGCCTCTGGGCCGTTCTATCACTACACATCAAAATTTGATTGGCTAATGACCAACGTCAGTTAAAGTTATGGTCCAGTGGAAAATAGCAGCTTCAATGAAAGGCTAGCTATTCTTCTAGTGCTGGTCCTCGGAGCTGTGATGCGTTTAGATGATGACATATGGAAAATACAGCTCAGCCAAAAAAAACAAGCAAAAAAACATTATTTCTGGAAATATAATCGTAACATTATATATATATATATATATATATATATATATATATATATATATATATATATATATATATATATATATATATATATATATATATATATAAAATATATAACATTTTGGCAGGGCCAGCAGAGAAGGCCCTGAAGGTCCTGACAGCCTACCACTGGTCATAATGTATTAATTCCTTAATAACATATTATATTAACTAATATACAATTAACGTGTTAATTACCACAAGAGGTCAAAGCCATGCATTTCAACATCGAGGTGTTTGCTTTAATTAATCATTAGCTAATGATTTATAAAGGTATCATTATGTTAGGACTTTACTGTTGGGGCACATGACTATTAACTAATTCAAAATTAATTCAAAACCCATAACCACAGTTACATATTACTTAATCAATTAGTTAATATTCATGTGCCCAAACAAGTAAAGTCATAACATAACGACGCATGTAAACATACCCTTAACTTTCAATCAAAACCTGAGATGACAGATAATGTTTATAGCATCTCAACCAGTTTAGAATTGTTTGGTTTCATCAGTTTTAAACCTATTCTGAAACTCAGAGTTTGTACCAGGCCACTGTTTGAGTATCCTGACCAGAAACACTGTCTCAGCCAATGGCATGAGTTTGTGATGGGGATATATATTTTTGCTCAACCAATGGCATTCATTATTTTTGCCATACAGATTGTTGACACTTCCAAAACTGCAAAAAGTAACGTTTCATCTTTAATTAAATTTCTTTCCTTGAAGTGCTTGTGCAATATGTCAAGCCTTTTTTAAACAACCTAATTGTCAACTAAAGCACACATGATGCATACACCATAATAATTCCTTACAAAGTATTATTTGTTGTTTTATATAAATACATTAATTAGACAGGCTTATGGAAGGAAAACAAAACCCCATTTTAAAATGGCCTTGTGCAGATTAAATATTTTTCTAGGCACTGCAAGTAAATTTAGTATCTCTCAGAATTAGAAGAAACAATAACTAAACCTTTTGACCCGGTAGTTAGAATTGTGTCTCATTAGTTGATGTTTGTGCTATTCTCACAGGGCCTGAATGCGGCTCACACTTCCTTCAATTAATTCCTGGAAAATACAGTGCAAAAAAGAGGATCCCCATTACATTTATCAGCATTTGAAGGTGACAGGTCTTCTGTGATTAAATGCAAATGGGTAAATGACTTCTTCTATCATCATTAATTAGATGTGCCATTAAACGAACACCTCAGAGTTCTCAGAGATCTTATATATTCATTTCATCCATATCTTCCTGCTATATATATATATATATATATATATATATATATATATATATATATATATATATATATATATATATATATATATATATATATAGCATTAATCATAAACAAGCAGGAAGATATGGTTGAAATGAATGGGTTAGGCTTCACAGGACGAGACCTTTATGGGCTAATGTGGTCTCTGTTATACTACAGTGAGTAATAGCTGTTCATTGTTTCCAATTACTATAATTTACACATAAAAACTGCAGTCTGTCCGTTGAAACCATTTTTTACCATTTGAAGATGGACTTAAGCAATTACTCTAAAAGTCACAACACCTAAACATATGCCACTTTTCTCTTTATAAATAATGTTTTTAGTCTGAATCACTAATGCAGCGTTTCTCAAAGTGTGGGGCGCGCCCCACTGGTGGGGAATAGAGACATGACAAGTGGGGCGCGACAAACAGGAGGAAATGTGTTAATTTTTTGTGCCCATCTCTATTAACCTTTTGAGCGGTCCCACATGGGATTTTTATATGCCCCTGAGAGTACGGACCCACATATGGGATTTAGAATGTTCAGTGACGTGACATCACTGCCAGAATTAAATGGTGGGACGTGCTTCGGCTGGGACTGAGCCAAATGCGGACGCGCTCAGCTCTTGACATACATCATGCAGTTTTCAACCACTTACTGTTTATTTTAGGTTTAATTTAATAGGTAACATTTAAAGGGGGGGTGAAACACTCAGTTTCAGTCAGTGTCATGTCAATCTTGAGTACCTATAGAGTAGCATTGCATCCTGCATATCTCCGAAAAGTCTTTATTTTTTTTATAATTATATAAGAAAGATGCGCTGTTCCGAGTCTTTCCGAAAAAAGCCGAGCGGGTGGGGGCGTGTCATGTGAGCGGAGCTAAATAATGACGTGTGCAGCAGCGCGCTGCAGTGAGGAAAGTGAGTCGCTCTGTGAGGAAAGTGATTCGCTCTGTGAGGAAAGTGATTCGCTCATTGAGGAAAGTGATTCGCCCGCCGCGTGAGGAAAGTGAGTCGCTCTGTGAGGAAAGTGATTCGCTCAGTGAGGAAAGTGATTCGCCCGCCGCATGAGGAAAGTGAGTCGCTCTGTGAGGAAAGTGATTCGCTCTGTGAGGAAAGTGATTCGCTCAGTGAGGAAAGTGATTCGCCCGCCGCGTGAGGAAAGTGAGTCGCTCTGTGAGGAAAGTGATTCGCTCAGTGAGGAAAGTGATTCGCCTGCCGCGTGAGGAAAGTGAGTCGCTCTGTGAGGAAAGTGATTCGCCCGTCGCGTGAGGAAAGTGCTAATACAGATCGACCGCCGGCCTATCAGTGGGTAAGTCAGTAGCTACTGGTTATATCACCTGTTTAGCATCCTACAAGCCAGCGCTTTGATGGGAGTAGCCTGTTGCTTTCGCTCTCTCCCTCGCTCTCTCTCACGCGCTTCCGGTAGAATTGTCCGTAAGGCCCATACAAGGAAATTCCGCCCCCACTAACGTCAATGGGGACGCATGATCTCAAAAAACTTGCCGAAACTTATGACTAACCGGAAGTAGTATTTTTGACAAAGAAATACTCCCATCAAACGTCCACCTTAACTTTTGAAACTTTGTCTATGTTTAGTATGGGATTCCAAGTCTTTAACAGTGTAAAAAGATCAGTATGCATGAAACAGCATTTCACCCCCCCTTTAAATACACAAGTACAAGTAAAACAATACATTTAATGTTAGAGTTTGTAATACACACTAGTGGCTATGGAAGCAGCAATAACAATCCATTCAAATATAATTGGCTGACATGTTTTATTCATATCAGATACACATAGTGTAAGTAACTATAAAGTTTGCTCGATTCTTCTCCCAGTTCAACGGTCACTTACTTATTCCAGGAGAAGCTGATGAATATACGTGCTGTAAATCCAATTGACAGGACTCTGAACTGCAGTGCATTTGTTCAAACGGTTCAATAACGTAATAAAAGCGATACATCTGTCATACAGCGCTTTTTTGGTTGTGGTGAGTCACGTGATAAACATGACGCGTTGCCATTGAAACATTAAGGTGAAACGTTCTAAAATAAAACTCACACTCTAGTCAGCTGACACTTAGTCAGCTAAAATATTTTGACTGTACGCATGAAAGGTTTAAAGGTGATGTTAATAAAATAAATGTTAACAGGCAAACTTAAAAGCCTAGATAATTACCATTTTGTTGGGGTGATTGGGGACAGGTGGGGCTCGGAGCCCTTCCCTACCTCCAAAGTGGGGAATGGCAGAAAAAGTTTGAGAAACACTGCACTAATGAATCAATTTCACTCCATTCTCAAGTCTGCGTTTAGTATACAAACAATTCTTCATTTGAAATGATGGTACTGTAAACAATGTTTGAATGCCATTATTGTCTCCTGAATGTTTCAAATGGCTTTTATGCTTCGAGTTTATAAATGAAACAGCAGATCATTCTCAAAACCCATAACCACAATTACATATTACTTAATCAATTAGTTAATATTCACGCTAAGGATATTTTCTACTGGCCAGTGGTTCAAATTTGTACTTTCCCTGCAAAAAATTTCTGACCCCATCACAAAAAAAGTAATAAAATACAATTAATATTGAATATTTTCCGGATTAACTTTTTTCACTGTTATACGGTAGGGGGCGCTATAACATATCTCCTGAATGAGTACAGAATCTTTATTATAAAGTCTTACTCATAACGGAAAATATTATGAGTCAGGCTTTCTAGAGTCAACCTTATTTATTAATGGATAAAAAACGTCTCGGTTACGTATGGTAACCCTCGTTCCCTGAAGGAGGGAACGAAGACATACATCGGAAGGACCTACGAATTGGAGATCACTTCTGGGAGCCCCTATCAGCTTCGAGATATAGAAAACGGGCCAATGAACATCGACAGGACGTATCTTTATTTCCTCCTTCAGGGAACGAGGGTTACCATACGTAACCGAGATGTTCCCTTTCAGCCGGTCACTTCGACGTATGTTGGAAGGACCGACGAATTAGGATCCCTATGGAAAACGTCACAGTTACTACCACATCCAGCGCCCTGCCAGAGTCCCTTAGACCCCGTCTGAACGGGCGAGGAAATTCCTGCAGGAAGAATCACACTGCTGTTCCACCAGACCCATTCCTGTTCCACAGGACTCAACAGGGTTTGCCATTCTGGGGAACTCGACTGGAGCATATAAGCGCACGTATCCGTTCCATGAGGAAGGGAGTGGCGCAGCAAGACGACACTAGAACTGGCACTCCGGTGCTACTGACTATGGGAAGTGAGTGCACGGGAAGATACCGGCTCTACACGTAGGCTATAGAATCTATCCAGTTGGCCATTCTCTGCTTGGAGACAGCCTTTCCTTTCTGCTGGACTCCGTAACAGACGAAGAGCTGCTATGAGGTCCTAAAGCTTTGCGTTCTGTCCACGTAAGTCCGAAGGGCTCGGACAGGACAGAGAAAAGCCAGGGCTGGGTCTGCCTCCTCCGAAGGCAGCGCTTGCAGGCTCACCACCTGGTCCTGGAAGGGAGTGGTGGGAACCTTGGGCACGTATCCAGGTGGTGGGAATTCCAGGCACGATTCGTCAACCAAAAATGCCTGCAGGTCCCCTACCCTCTTGATGGAGGCCAATGCAGTCAGGAGTACCGTCTTTAGAGACAGAGTTTTCAACTCCGCTGACAAAGGCTCAATGGGAGGTCTCTGCAGTGCGGTCAGCACCAGAGACAGGTCCCAAGAGGGTATAGAGGGGGGACGAGGCCTGGCAATGGGCTGTGTCCGGCCCAGAAGCATCTCCAAATCAGCTGGACCTGGGGATGGAGTCTCCACTCTCCCGGGAGAACTAGCTGTCGTGAGAGCTTGTCGGCTGCACGATTGAGCAGGCCCGGAATGTAAGTGGCACGAAGCAACCTCAGATGCATCTGACTCCATAGCAGGAGGTGGTGGGCAAGTTGTGACATGCGATGGGAGCGTAGACCACCTTGTTTGTTGATGTATGCAACGGCCGCAGTGCTGTCCGTCCAGACCAGAACATGCTTGCCCTGAAGCAGCGCCTTGAAGAGACCCAGGGCAAGACGAACTGCTAACAACTCCAGGCAGTTGATGTGCCATTGCAGTTGAGGCCCCGTCCACAGACACGAAACTCCAAGCCATGGAGACAATCCGTGGCATCCGTGGAGACAATCACATGACTGGATACCTGTTCTAGGGGCACCACCGCCCGTAGAAATACAGGGTCCAACCATGGGCTGAAGGTTTGTCAGCACCTCGGTGTGACTGAGACACGGAGGGACCCACTGTTCAAGCAGTTCAACACCGACTGGACGCGCTCCTCGGTGAGGCGTGCTGTCACGGCAACCAAATCCAGCTCCATCCCAAGAAAAGAGATCCTCTGTGTGGAGCAGAGTTTGCTCTTTTCCCAGTTGACATGAAGCCCCAACTGGCTGAGGTGCCTGAGCACAATTTCCCTGTGCTTGCACAACTGCTTTAATTAATCATTAGCTAATGATTTATAAATGTATCATTATGTTATGATTTTACTGTTGGGGCACATGACTATTAACTAATTCAAAATTAATTCAAAACCCATAACCACAAATACATATTACTTAATCAATTAGTTAATAGTCATGTGCCCCAACAAGTAAAGTCATAACATAATGATACATTTATAAATCATTAGCTAATGATTTATTAAAGCAGACAACTGGAAGTTGAAATGCATGGCTTTGACCTGGTAATTAACACATTAATGTACATTATTAGTTAATATAATATGTTATTAAGGAATTAATACATTATGACATATTTAACTAATAACAATTGTATGATTACTTAATCTATTAATAATGTGGAATCTTGATTAGTTGCTGATGCAGTAATCATTAATAAATGGATTAGTTTACCATTAGTAATACATTAACTCATGATTATCTGTGCATTAAGTGTTACCCCATACATTCATGTCCATGTGATATAATTGTATTTCAAAAGAGAGACCACAAAGTAATTATTGTGCAGTTTAAAACCCTGTTAACCTGCATGAGGACGTGGACGCACTGAAGCACTCTTTGCTTAAATTAGCTCAAAATGACCGTCAGATGTAAGTAATTACCTTGACAAACTAAGACTAACATTACAATTTTTTTACCTCTGTTTTATTCTCAAAGTCTTACAATGATATGTGTCAGGAATTATGAACATGAAAACCGACGTTGTACATTTTGATTGTAGGCTAATATCCACAGCTGCTCCCATTCAGATAAACTCTATGCTCATCCTGACAAATTGCAACAAAACAACATCACTCAGGGCTTTTAGTTGAAAAGTGTGCAGATGTGGCAAAATATTGATAGATTTTCATAAGTTTGTGTAAAATATCTAATATTATTTATTCAATCTTTACCCACAATCCGCAGATGTAGCATTATGAGCGCTGGATACGCTGATCTGCTGATCTTTCAGTTCATACTGGCAGCTTAAGGGTGCATGGTGCACATTCAGTCCGTATATGGCACTCATAAGGAAGAGGCAGACCATGTGACATTCTAGGAACTCCCTGACATAAACAAAGCTTCCAGAGATCGCTAACATAAAGATAGTTACGTTTGAAGACAATCAACACACTCGCAACCATATATGGTTTGTCTGTGTTCTTTATAGCATGACGACATCATAGTCAATTCTAGTAAGAATATGAGTCTGAGGGTGCTTTCACACTTGGTTTGATTGCCTGGACCGAACCCGAGTTCAATTGCTTTAATTGCACTGTGATTATGGGGCGTGCTTTAACCGAACCCGGAATGACCTCAATTGGACCTACAACCAATCAGAGCAATGGAGCAACGCATCAAATGTCAACAGAACTCAACTTCACTGTGTTGCCAAGTCTACGGTTTTCCCGCGGGTTGTTTTCCATGTCCGTGGGTTGACGTGAAGCGACCTCAATTATGTGATATATAGTCCCAGCAATATTATTTAGCAGGCATCCTTGCCAAAATATAATACACATTTTACCCCCAAACGCCATTTGTTCCGCCATTTTTTTCTTCACAAATTTTTTGAAGAAATGCACGCTGGAGTAAGCAATGTTAGAAGAAAAAGATGTGTAAACGATCTTTGCCGGTGTTGTAAAAAAAAAAAAAAAAAAAAAAAAAACGCAATCATAATTCCTGACAGAAATAGTTAAGTTGAATGCATACACAAACAAATTCTCCATTTACGATTAGAACAAATTCAACCAAGCACCTTCGATGACGTGGATGATTATGTTACTGTTTATCATCTGTCCATCATCGTTTAAAGCCCGCCCTGACAATTTCATTGGTCCGAACAGTTTCTGTTCAGGCATAATTAATCATCTATGGATAGAGTCCAGACCGAACTGACCGATCTCAAATGTTCTGTGTGGGGCTGAGTTCGGCTGGCATCCGGGCTATGTTCTTTATGCCATGTTCGGTGTTTTCATATTTATAATTATAATGCAATTCTATTCGGCTATTCAGTGTTAACATGAGCTCACAGAAGGTTATATAAAGCATTCGACTTAGGAAGTAAGTGATATAAAGTACGTTTGGAATAAAACATGATTTTATTCTTATAAATTGTTGTTTTGACAGTGTGCTAAGCTAACCTGCTAGCTTGGGCTAAGATGCACCTGCCACTGAGCATACCTGATTTTTATGAAACATGTTGAAATGTAAAACTACTGAAATGTTTATTTTCAAGAAAGGCATTTTAAAGAGTCTCAGAGAAGGTGAAGTGAGAAGTTTTATAAAACAAATGAGGTTTGAACAGAACAGTTTAAATATAGTCATTAGAAATTACAATGAAAACAAAAGGAAGAATAATTAGAGCCATAACCAGGACGGAGAGGTGTGAATGTGTGCTGGGCAGACAAACTGAATGGGGCAGTTTGCACTTCTAAACAATAGAGGCAATACACTGAATGAAAGTGTAAAAGAGATGGCAATAAACATCAGTTAATATTTTAGAAAAAACTCAAAATAAAATCACATGATATGATCTTGTAAAACATTTAATACAATTCCGAGTTTTAGACGTATCTTCAGTTTTGAAATATAACAGACTTTTTTCTTCGCAGTTGCGCTAAAAACAAAAACAAACTTGTACGAATAGTTAGACTGAATCATGAGTTCGATTGCTTCCCCCCACACTAAAAGTGCTACCCTGCATCTCAATTTGCATACTATCCATACTAAATAGTATTTGAAAATATAATTAATATGTCCTAAATTGTAATATGTTGAGAAGAGTATTCATTATTGTAAGAATTGACAATAATGTAAAATGTGTACCTTGAATGCAATGTAAGTCGCTTTGGATAAAAGCGTCTGCCAAATGCATAAATGTAAATGTAAATGTAAATGTATTCCAAAGATACCCGGATGGTTTACTATTTCCGGTCCGAATTCGAAGTATGGATTGATGTGCACTTTAATGGCTGATATTGCCCACAATCTATTGCGAGTTCATTTAGAGGATTCAATTAGAACTACAAACGCGGATGCAAAGGGTTAAAAAAACTATAAACATAACAGATGTGCAAGTCCTACGGTTAAGTAGAGGGGTTAGATAAAGGGGTTTGAGTGACAAACTATCAGTATTTAACCTGACAAAAATGAATTTATTCAGTGTTGTCCACATTATATTTCACCTGCAGCAGCATTGTGATGACACCTTTGAGCATTAACTTTTAAATGCATTATTATTTTTAAACTACAAATATGAGCAGAGTTTCTGCATTAAAGACCCACAAATGGCGAATCAATGTGCGGCTACATTTATCTCCGATACGGTAGGAAATCCAACTGAATGTGGAGGATTTGAACTGTGTGATGATTGTCAGAGCAGTGACAGGATACACGTAACTAAGAGACATAGTCAGTTAAAGATTACGAAGTAAGCTTGCATACTTTTCTGCTACACTCTCAAAAGTATATACTTTTTCTTCACAAAAAGAGTACATACTTTTAGGACGTAGTATAAGTAGGCGAAATGGGACGCAGCACTAGTGTGAAACTCCCATAGTCAGTGGTTCCCAAACATGTCCTAGGGATTCCCCACCAGTGCACTTTTTTTGCCTCATCTAACACAACTGATTCCACTTACCAGCTCATTAGTAGAGACTGCAAGACTTGAATTATGTGTGTCTAATGAGGGAGACATAAAAAACTGCTCTAAGTCAGGGTTAGGCAAGTTCAGTCCTATAGAACTGATGTCCTGCAGAATTTAGGTCCAACCCTACAAAGCCATCACAGTATAACACTCATGACTCCCAGCAAGCATTGCGGCATAAGTATGTCACCATTGTTCAGAATCATATGCTGATTCTTGATATCTGTATTTGTACTTTTGGTTTGACATAACTTGCAATTACAAGTTTATCTCTTGCATTTCTGACAAAAAAAAAGTGCAAAAAGAAAGTTGCAATTATGTCGTGGTTTTCTTAAGGGGGGGGGGGATACAGTTTCATGCATACTAAGCTTTTTACACTGTTAAAGACTTGGATTCCCATCCTAAACATAGACAAAGTTTCAAAAACTAAATTGGATGTTTGATGGAGTATTTCTGTATTAAAAATACTCCTTCCGGTTTCTCACAAGTTTCTGAGAGTTTTTTTCGAGTATGAGTCTGCTTGACGTCAACAGAGTGGAAGGTCCTTTTTTGGGCCGTACAGGCCCTTCTCCTGGAAAGGTGCGCGCGCGCGTCACTAGATGCACGCCACCCACACTGCTCTCAGGTGCAGCAGATCCGACATCAAGCGACTTCAACGCTTCAGCACAGCATTCCGGGAAGGCAGCGCTGCATTTGAACCGATTTGAACGCAGAATTGACGGGAAGCATCACAACATACGCTTCGGTCGCAAAAGTGGATCTCCACGGTCTCTGCTGTCAGGACTTCACGAAATCAACAGTTAACTTACCAAAGAAGTGTGTTTTTGATGGAGCGGTCCCAGCGATAAAGGTTCACGGTCCTGCTTTGGAAACAGCCGGTGAGTAAAACTGCTTCAAATGTCTGTTGTTGGCTATCGTCGCTTAAGTAAACAGCTTTCCTATAGCTCAAACAGTAGAGCATTGCGCTAGCAATGCAAAGGTCATGGGTTCAATTCCCAGGGAGAGCAAGATGTAAAAAAAAAAAACTGTGTACTTTGAATGCAATGTAAGTCGCTTTGGATAAAAGCGTCTGCCAAATGCATAAATGTAAATGTAAACATCAGTAAACAACACAATCGTGTATAATGTAAGTTATTTTATCAATGGAGCATGTGATCTATGGTGGGTGTTTAAATACATTTGTTTAGCTGACCAATATAGGTGTCAGTTTGTTTACATTTACATTTACATTTAATCATTTAGCAGACGCTTTTATCCAAAGCGACTTACAAAAAAGGGGAGAGTAATAGAAGCAACTATGTTTTTTGTAAAACCACTTAAACATAAACCTAGCGTTCTCACAAAGCGTGCTTCGTCATTCAAATGCACTAACGGTTACTCCATTGTTGTTCTATGTATAACGTTACACTAGTCTGACTTGCAAAACCGTTTTGCTTGCTACTGCTAAGGTTTAGTCGCATACAATAGTCCATAAACCGAATCATGTCCTCATAAACTGCGAGTAAACGCACACAAATGTTGACAGGCCACTAAATACAGTACATACCACAGAGATGGACGTCCTGCTATTGCTGTTTCTCCTGTTCAATTTATTTCAGCCTCTGGATCTGATTCTGGATCATATATGAATCTGATAGCCATGATTTATTTAGGGTAATGTTTTCATCTCCACGCTTGATGATGTCAGCTTTCAGAAGCTCTCATGCTTTAGCTGTGTGCTCGTCATTCTTTAGCTCCGCGCACACGATACGCCTCCAGGCGCTCGTTTTTTTCCCCAGAAAGTCTCGGTACAGCCCATATTTCTTTTATAAATATAATAAAACTAAAGACTTTTCAGAGATATGAAGGATGCAATACTATTCTATAGGTACTCAAGATTGACATGAGATTGACTGAAACTGAGTGCCCCCCCCCCCCCCCCCCCAATCATTATCAGGATTGTGCTGTAGGTGTTTTTTACTTGTGGATTTAGCTGTTGTGCATTTCTAGATTGCTACAAGATTGCTACAATTTTATTTTCATAATGATATTTCATACACAAACATTTCTAATTACTTTACAAAACTTTTGAGCTTAAATAGCTATATGATTTTATATAATTCACTTTACAGTAAACTGCCAAGTGTCTGCTTTCAAATTAGACTATACTTATGCTTTTAGTGTAAAGGATTCATGAACTGTATCTGTCCCTGTTTACAAGTACATGGTTATTTTGAAAAACAGAGACATTTCCCTTCCTTTGCACCCTTTGTTTACACGCAAACTGAGAATTCGCCTCTGAAAATGAGTCTTTCTAAAAAATACCACTAGAGTGGAACTCTTCGTTTACACATTTGTATGTAAACTGAGACAAACGGGTGTTTAGCCTGCCAACGTCACAGTATGCGCCAGAGCTCGCATCTACGTCAAAAATGTGACCTATGTTTACATGTGAGTAGTAGTCCATTCATTTTGGTGCAAACTCTTCTCGTGTGTTTGCATTTGCAAATACAGCTGATCAATTATGTCGAGTGCTCGGAGATCAGAAATTTTGCAA
Organism: Pseudorasbora parva; assembly: GCF_024679245.1. NCBI lineage: Eukaryota > Metazoa > Chordata > Actinopteri > Cypriniformes > Gobionidae > Pseudorasbora > Pseudorasbora parva. The sequence continues at coordinate 37,806,510 of NC_090182.1, read as the reverse complement.
CAACTTCTCCCTCCAACACGAAGAACCAGCCCGCGTCACCGCCAGGGCTGCCACTATTTTCAGGATTCTGATTGGCTTAAGTGGGCTTGAGCTTCTCGTTACACCGCCACCTACAGATTTGGCATGCTCTTGACGGCATATATACACGAGTATGTGTAAATTAACACTTTTCTGAAAACTGACATGTGTGCACAATATTTTTTTTTAAACCTAAAGAGGTTGAAATGGCCGTTTATGAAAATAGCCGCCCACATGTAAATGTAGCCTGAGTATGCCATTTCTTAGGATAGAAAGTTGGAATTATCTCAATTATTTAGTGTTTTTCTTAAGTATTATCTTATTATCTAATTATTATTAGATCCGTGCTGTAGTTGTTTTTTACATTCCCCCTTTTTAAATTAAAAATATGAAATGTTTTGTTATTTAAATATTGTATTTGTACATAAATAATGACATACGTAAGTCTTTTTAAAATTTTCCAAATTTGAATTTTTTATTAAATATAAAAAGAACGAACGATACACAGATCATTTTGGACATGGCGAGCTTGACTGTTCCAATTAGAATCATGTGTCTGTTATCAAATGAGACTGACAACATTGATCTGCCACTGTCTAATCATGACAAGCTGCCATATTGGAAGAATCAAATCAGGATAACACTGCATATTCAAAGCCTTGAGCCTATTAACATCATTATTGCAGTTTATGTGTTTTTCCCCTGCTTTCCAAGGTTTCTAGTCTGTTGGCCAATTAAAAAAAATATAAATAAAAAATAATTCCTAATTCTGGGAACCTATCCTTTAAACTGAGCTTGAGGAGAAATGATGTGAACATGATGCTAATGAGGACTCCCATGAAAATGAACCGCTTTTCTGTCAGTGGACACACAAGTTTGGAATAAAACTCTGCAACTTTGAAGGTTCGCCCATAATAATTATTGCAGTCTGCTGTCTCGAGTGTCTGCAACTCACTGACTCTGGCCTAATTAAACTTAGAAAGACATTCACATGTGTTGAAATAGATGATCTGATGAGCACAGAGATGGCACTTTTGACCCAGACAGTTCTGTTGGATGAACTTGCGAACTGACCCCACAACCAAACTCATCCCACGCTGACTTCGAACTGCTGCTTGCTTTCATTTAGCACAGCTTGCTGTCAAGCAACACAGCTGAACACTGAATGGAATTACAAGGAATGATCAAAACTGAAGGAAGAACACAACTCCCTGGATGAATCTGACTCATAGCTGCCACTCACTGAATAAAAGTGACACTGATGTTATTTTTTTGTTGCATAAACAAGCTGACTATCGAAGTATCTCTTTTTTTCTCTGTCTCCTTTAATGTTAAAAATATGAGCTTGTTTAGTTTACCATGATTGTGTTAACACTAGAAGCGCCAGAATTCCAAAACTACTAGAACAGCCGTGAGCGGTCATTTTGACCGCTATATTATAAACTCTATAATCTCTAAATAAATTGCCCAAATGAGAGATTAATGTATTAACTGTGTTATGATATATTTAAAAAAAAAACAAATAACACTAACATGTACATTTTTTATTTAGTTAAAAATGATAATTATACATTTAGAAATATTTGCATTATTCCATGGTAAAATGTCATTATTACTTATTCAGTTTTTCTCTGTATTCATTTTACATAACTTAAAACAATAAAATAACATTTAAAATTATCTATTTGATTATGTTTTTTATTTTATTTTTACAACATTTATAATACAGAACATAAGCTGGAAACAAGCAGCTCTACAGTTAAAAAGAGTCACAAACTAAGTTTGCAACCATAAAACAATTACTCTACAAATTGTATATTAAATAAATATATCTATATTGTGCTCGGCTATTTAAGATTTACAGTCAACACAAGTTATTTTTGTTCTTCTCGCACAATTTCCACACACGGGTTTGTGGCATTTGCAGCACGTGTCGTGCGTTTTATTTTCTTCGCAGATTCTCCGCACCTGGCACTGTCTCTAGACATCCATCCCATACCTACTTGGTGTTGTTGTAATAGGTCACAGTCTCCGGCTTTGCTTTTGGCCCATCGGTGATACCAACGCTTGTGTGCACAGAGCTTAAAATGCACACATTCTTCCTCGGCTTTCCCTGGTATATCGTGAGTGTCGCATCCGCACATTTTAGCACTTTTGTGTTATGCAACTCCTCTTGCTCTTTTGCAGAGGGGGCAACTCACGCTTACTTTTTCCCATAGTGCCAACCAGGCTGTACTTCTTGACCTGTAAGGTGGTGGCATGTTTTAGTAAAGTGAAGAAATTATCCATATTTCCTACCGTACACAATAATTTTTATGTAATTTATATAAAATCTATTGTAAGTAAAAATATAAACACTTTTAGGAAAAGTCACAAATCAGCAAGATTGTATTTTTTTTTTTTTTATTCAACAGTTATTTTACATATAAATTTCAGAACGGTCATTTTGACCGTCATGGCAGTTAATAAACCATGCTTAATTTGATATTCTCTTCCAATTACATGTCTAGAACACAATAATACTTTCACATCCTAATTAAAGCACTTGTTGATCACACTTCTGATTAATACATTGCCGCCTGCACCTTGTCACAAGTTCATGTTTTTTAATATTTTATTACTGGAAACATAAAATGAGCCGTCAAAGAAAGAGTGAAATTAATTGTCCATGCAGCTATCATTTGTAAATAAGCTTGGATAAACTTTTATTTGTGCCTCTCTTTCACTTTTAGCTCTTTCTGAAATAACGGCCCACTCTCATTGAACACATGAACAGATGACTGTTGCTGAGGCATGGACTCCACTAGACCTGTGAAGGTGTGCTATGGTGTCTGGCACCAAGATGATAGTAGCATATCTTTTAAGTCATGTAAGTTGCGATGTGGAGCCATAAATTCATAAATCAGACTTGTTTGTTCAGCACATCCCACAGAAGGTCAATTGGATTGAGATCTGGGGAATTTGGAGGCCAAGTCAACACCTCAAACTCATTGTTGTGCTCCTCAAACCATACCTGAACCATGTTTGCTTTGTGGCAGGGTGCATTACCCTGCTCAAAGAGGCCACAGCCACCAGGAAATACCTTTCCAAGAAAAGAAGTGTACATGGTCTGCAGCAATGCTTAGGTACGTGTCAAAGTAATATCCACATGGATGGCAGGAACCAAGGTTTCCCAACCAAACATTGTCCAAAGCATCACACTGCCTTCTTCCTGTAGTTCATCCTGGTGCCATGTGTTCCCCAAACAACCAACGATGCTCTATTGGGTTAACATCTGGTGACTGTGGGGGCTGTATTTTAGTACAGTGAACTCATTGTCCTGTTCAAGCAACCAATTTGAAATGATTCAGCCTTTGTGGCATGATGCATGTTGTAGCCTATCTGTCTCAAGGCTGTGCATGTTGTGGCTTAACAAATGCTTTGCTGCATACCTTGGTTGTAACAAGTGGTTATTTCAGTCAAAGTTGCTCTTCTATCAGCTTGAAACAGTCGGCCCATTCTCCTCTGACCTCTAACATCAACAAAGCATTTTTGCCCACAGGACTGCCGCATACTGGATGTTTTTCCCTTTTCACACCATTCTTTGTAAACCCTAGAAATGATTGTGCATGAAAATCTCAGTAACTGAGCAGATTGTGAAATACTCAAACCGGCCCATCTGGCACAAACAACAACGCCACGCTAAAAATTGCTTAATTCACAGTTCTTTCCCATTCTGACATTTCGTTTGGAGTTCAGGAGATTGTCTTGACCAAGACCACACCCCTAAATGCATTGATTGGTTGATTAGATAATTGCATTAATGAGAAATTTAATAGGTGTTTCTAATAATCCATTAGGTGAGTGAATATATGAACAATACATGGACTACAGCTTTCAAAAACCCATAGAGCTGTTCTCTGTTTAAAAATTCCGACACTCAAAGTGAAGCATTTACGAGACTGGTAAGTGAAGCTTCATTTTTCACTGATCACGTGTTTCGTGAAAACAACATGCACTCCAACACAGAGCTTCATGAGAAATTGTGCTGCATAGGCTACTCAATACACACTTTGAAGCTTCACTCTCACATGTAACATCACTAATGCACACAGTTGAGTGCAGTATGTTACAGTAAATATTATAATGTGGTACGTTTCCATAATAAAATTACACTGAACCATTAGTTATGCTTTATTGGAATATTGTTTTGTGTTGCTTTTAACAGTTACATCAAATGTTGATTTTCATTTGCAGTTGTTCAAAGCCAAGAACGGCTTGGCTTTTCTGAGACATTTCAGTGATAATTAGAATGGCCTTTAAGTCAAATGGTGTCCTATATAACCCTCAGCGCTGCCAATGTCATGGATGAAAAAGCATTTATTCATCAAAGCACTTTTCAAAGCACTTTGCGGCCCTCTGTTCTTGTTGGCTTTTGGTTTGGACATGGAATGAAAGAAAAAATGGCCTGTAGTGGCTTGGTTGTTGAAGCCATTTTATTTGAGCCTCTTTCTCTGATAGAAAATGCTAGGAACATTATTCACATCCATTACAACTTCCATTACTTTTGCACTACAGAAAAATAAATATAAATAAATAAATATATGAATAAATGGATTGAAACAAAAAAAAAGGTCTAGTCTGTAAAGTTCCGTGTAAAGTGACAAGCTCAGTATCCATTTGCTTTTATTATACAAAAAAAAAAAAAATTAAGCTGCGAGCCACGATGACTGGCCCAAGCTGGTGGCACCACCACCCCGGGGGCTTCAGGGAAACTGTGCAAGACAGGCAATATGACCCCAAGCCACACCCATGATGTCATATAAATACGGTGAGGAAAATAAGTATTTGAACGCCCTGCTATTTTTTGCCACTTAGAAATCATGAAGGGGTCTGAAATTGTCATCGTAGGTGCATGTCCACTGTGAGAGACATAATCTAAATAAATAAATAAAAAAATCACAATGTATGATTTTTTAACTATTTATATGTATGATAGTTGCAAATATGTATTTGAACACCAGAGAAAATCAATGCTAATATTTGGTACAGTAGCCTTTGTTTGCAATTACAGAGGTCACATGTTTCCTGTAGTTTTTCACCAGGTTTGCACACACTGTAGAAAGGATTTTGGCCCACTCCTTTTTGGTACTCATAATTCTTCTTCCTCCAAACATGTTTAGTGGAATTATGACCAACAAGTTCTGTTTTGGTCTCATCTGACTACATGGCTTTCTCCCATGACTCCTCTGGATCATCCAAATGGTCATTAGCAAACTTAAGATGGTTTAAGCAGGGGAACCTTCCATGTCATGCATGATTTCAAACCATGACGTCTTAGTGTATTACCAACAGTAACCTTGGAAATGGTGGTCCCAGCTCTTTTAAGGTCATTGACCAGCACCTCCCGTGTAGCTCTGGACTGATTTCTCACCTTTCTTAGGATCATTGAGACCCCACGAGGTGAGATCTTGCATGGACCCCCAGTCCGAGGGAGATGTTTACATGACAGTCATGTTTAGCTTCTTCCATTTTCTAATGATTGCTCCAAAAGTGGACCTTTTTTCAACAAGCTGCTTGGCAATTTCCCCGTAGCCCTTTCCAGCCTTTTGGAGGTGCACAATTTTGACTCTAGTGTCCTTGGACAGCTCTTTGGTCTTGGCCATGTTAGTAGTTGGATTCTTACTGATTGTATGGGGTGGAGAGGTGTCTTTATGCAGCTAATAACCTCAAACATGTGCATGTAATTTAGGATAATAAATGGAGTGGAGTTGGACATTTTAAAGGCAGACTAACAGGTCTTTGAGGGTCAGAATTCTAGCTGATAGATGTAACGGATATCCACTGAAGGGCGAGGTTGATGAACCCAAATGCAGCTTTATGTGAACAAATTAAATCTAAAACATGAAACAGACTTGGCTTGGCAAAATAAACGAAAGACTCTGCTTAACATGACCTGACCAACAGTGGATACAACTACATCTACTCACCGCTATCATTCAGAGTCAATGAAGAGCGAGCAATTATGCCCGAATTTTATGCAGCTTACGATTGCAATAACGCAATATTGATACCAGATGTATCAATTCCAGCATGGGATTACATTTCACAAGTAAGGTTGAACAATAATTTAGGTTATTTTACAATTTATACATCATTATCATTTCATGCTTGTGTCATTTGTGGTATCTGTAGGCCTATTTCACAAAGTAAGGCTGCAACACATCACAAAATGTATGTATATATATTCTAAATAGAAAACAGATATTTTAAATTGTAATATATAATAATTATATATATATATATATATATATATATATATATATATATATATATATATATATATATATATATATATATATATATATATATATATAAACTTTTACAATATTACAGTTTTTACTGTTTCAAATAAATGCAGCCTTGGTGAGCATAAGAGACGTATTTTCAAAAACAGTCAAATTTGCTTTATTAACCTATTTTAGCCATTTATAATGGCAAAATCCGCAGTAATTAAACATAACTACTAGCTTATTGTTCAGTTAACTTAACAGAATGGCACAGAAATATAATTACATCACTACACAAAAATAATATATGGCTTATTAAGTTGTATATAATGGCTAATATGCCTTTTCTATTATGTTACGTTAATCATTAATTACTATTGTGTCCATGCTTAACTAGTGCATAATTGTGAACAAACAAATAATTAATTACTAGTTTAACTAATGCATAATTAATGTTAAATTAATCATTAATTACATGTGTGTTCGTGCTTAACTAATGCTTAAATGTGAACAAGTTAATCTTTAATTAATGTTATTATTCTAGTGCATTATTCTGGACCCTTAAAATAAATTGTTACCCAAAACACTACTGTCCTTTTACAGACACCAGATGCACATTTCAAAAGATTTTGGCCAGATCATCGCAGTGCACATCTGATCTAAATTCCATGAAGATTTAAATCTTTAAAACCGCCTCACAGATTCATACCCTGTACACTGTGGCCTGGCAGCGGCCTCCATTAAATTCCCTTTCAAGTTCTCAATGCATTCTTTTGAAACAAGAAATGACATTACCCTGTTCAAAGAACACTTTGGGAAAGATGGGCCATACAAATCATACTGTCCGCAACATTAAGACCTTATACTGTGGTCAGAAAAGATCAGCTCTTTTGAGGACAGAGGTTATTCAGCAACGGAAGATAATGCATATAGCCCACCTTCGTATTTGATTTTTTTTCCCTTTGAAATAAGACATTTACCCTGTAATTTTCCCCAGCTCAACTCTCTGTCAATAACTCAAGAGGCACCTGCGAATAAATGTTCCCTTGGCATTTTCACCGCTTTTTGTGATTACATTAAAACCTCACACTTTTAGCCGGCTGCAATTCAATATCGACGCGACCCAGCCAAGCAATTTAAATACGCCTTTCTACAGCTGATGGGATTTGCCGCCTCTGCTCGATAAGCTCCCCCACACCCATTGGAGGTGTTATCTGTCGCCTCTGCGGCGGTTCGAATATTTGGACATCATCATCTATCATAGGGCAGCAGGCAGCAGGGTCAGGGCGGGGGTCTCTGGGCCCCAGCATCCCCAGCTGTCTTTTAGGCAGGGCGGCTGCAAGCATCTGCTGATATATTGCGGGCAGTGGAGGGTGAGGCTTGGAGACAGCTACAGTCACCTTGCACATCCTGCACCGTTGCAGGCAAGACTAATGCATGCGGCATTTAGACAAGGTAACAAACCACCCACTTCATGAGGCGGCCGAGTGGAAAGCTAAGTGAATTTGGGTTTGAATGTTTGGCTTGTAATCACAGAAATCAGGTTGATTTGACTTGATGATCAAGGGTCTTGGGGTTAGGACGATTCTAAGGACCCACACACTTTTGGGTCCCCCAGAGATCGGTTTATTTAGTAGTAACAGTACTAGAAGTATTGTAATAGAAATTGCATGGTTCTGTCCCATCATAGTCACTGAGTGAGATCAGTCCCATCATAGTCACTGAGTGAGATCAGATGGTAAACTGTCAAATTAGAGAAGTCTTCGATTTCGAGGAAGTATAAGCCTAGTCATAAAACGAAGAGAGTTTATAGAGGGCAGAGAAAGAGAAACCTGCTGAAAATGACTCACCCAGTTCTTCAAAAAGAAACGTTCAAGTTCCATTTATTTATAAAGTGCTTATAAAACAGCCACACGACTGACCAAAGTGCTGTACACAGGATCAGATAAAAAAAGAAAAAAAGTATAAAACGAAAAAAAGCTAAAACAAAAAATGAGTCAGACCCCAGTTTAAACAAACTAGATGAATATAAAAAAGAAACCACTAAAAACAAGGTAGAGACATTTAAATATAAAACAAAAAGAACTGTACAGAATAATTAATTACAAGCTATGGAAAACAGGTGCATTTTCAACCCACGCATGGGCGGTGGGGTCGCACTCACAGCTCAGCTCGCAGCTGCAGGCATTCATGTAAACAGAGCTATGTGGAGCAAAGTAAGTGTTTCAACTTCTCAAATTAATTCCTATGAAACTTGAGCTTCCAAAGGCATGAACTGAAAACACGCTAGACTGTACACGCGCTGTGAAACGGCTGGAAGCGGCTAACCTAATTGCTGGAGGCAATTTTTTCCACAACCGAGGCCCATCCACAGAAAACGCTCTATCCCGACAGCGTTTGAGTCTGAACGCCCACGCCGTTTGAAACATATACACCAATCAGGCATAACATGATAGGTGACGTAAATATCACTGATTATTTTTATTTTTATTTATTTTTATTATTTTACCATCAGTACTTTTAGTGGTACCGTATTGTTCTGTGAAGTGCATAATCTTATGTACAACCTTTATTTTATTTTTCCTTTATATTTATATTGAAAGGCTATGGAACCACTTTGCACTGTGTTGTGTTTGACATATCTACATTTGTTCCCCCCACATACACACACACACACACACACACACCAAATACCAAATAAGGTTGGAGGTATAACATGTTATGATGAAATCATTAGCCTCGTTTCTACTGTCGGGCCAAAAGCGGGCTAGTGTGTGCCAGGGCCAGTCATGTTCCCACTGTCACTTCTGGGGCTTGATCAGGTTTTTTGATACAAACTGCCAGGGTTTTTTGGCCCGCCAGCTAGTTAAAGAAGTGGTTACAAACAAAGGTTGAGTTTATTGGAGTCAGGAGATGGCAGTGCCGGCACTGCACATTATTTCATATACTAACATTAAAGGCTTTTCAAATCAGTTTAGCCCAAAACTAGCTAGTGTTTGAATAACTTCTGGTTGTGATCCAATGTTGATTTTAAACATTGTATAAGGCAGAAATATTTATATGTCATGCAAAAGACTGCAACCATTACTAGAGTAACATGGTAAACATGATCGCTTGAAGAAATCAGACAAATCATATAGGCCATAATATTAATTAATTTGATCTGTCAGTGCATCTTATATCTTTGTACTGGATTGGACTGTCTGATATCTATATTTATTTCTGCATATGTCATAAAATAAAGCAACGGGGGCTTTCGCTGTTTCTCTGACTGAAAATACGTATAGTAGTGTCACTGGAGAAAGTTCTAAAGCTCCTCAGTATGGCTGAGCAATTTTATCGATTCTGCGATATAAATCGAGGTAACAATTTAGAATAATGGTCCAATATTAATAGATAACTATGCAGAAAGTAATACAGGACTAATAAGTAGCATTACATTAAAACTTCAGCTACTACTAATAACTAATATAGAAACAAGCTGAACTAATCAGTAAGTAACATTGAATTCAGGACTAAGATAATTCCTTATTAGGTAATTAATAGTTACTGAATGAGACTGGCGTCACTAATAACTAATAGGTAACAAGGAAAATGTGTAAAGAATTACTTATTAATTCCTAATCACAACATTAACATGTCTGAGATGTGAGAAATTGTCTTTTTTTACTCTTAATGTGGTCATAAAATGCATCACTAATTACTCAAGTACCCAATAACTCTTCAAGGACTACTGGTGATCTGGACCATTATTTTAAAGTGAAAACAAATATTTTCCACTTTAAAATAATGGTCCAGATCACTAGTAGCTCCTGCATATTGACTAGGTAACACTTAAGTAATTAGTGATGCATTTTATGACTTTATTCAGAGTAAAGACTATGATTAATTACATGTCAGACACACAATAATTTGATAATTGGTCAGTTAGTTAATAGTTATTAATGAGGCTAATCTCAGTCAGTAATTATTGATTACTATCTCCTAAATTCGATGTTACTTACTGATTAGTTCAGCTTGTTTCTATATTAGTTAATAGTAGTAGCTAAAGTGTTAATGTAGTGCTACTTATGATTATATAGCACTTTTCTAGGCACTCAAAGCGCTTTACATAGAAGGGGGAATCTCCTCAACCACCACCAATGTGCAGCACCACCTGGATGATGCGACGGCAGCCCCATATTGCCCCAGAACGATCACCACACACCAGCTGATTGGTGGAGAGTGATTAAGCCAATCATTATATGGGGATTATTAGGAGGCCATGATATACTGGGGCCAATGGGCAAATTTTTTAACGACCACAGAGAGTCAGGACCTCGGTTTAACGTCGCATCCGAAAGACAGTGCTCTTTGACAGTACAGTGTCCCCATCCCTACACTGGGGTGTTAGGACCCACACAGACCACAGGGTGAGGACCCCCCGCTGGCCTCACTAACACTTATTAGTTCTGCATTCCTTCCTGCTTAGTTATCTATTAAAAACAGACCACTAATCTAAAGTGTTACCTATATCAATGTTTTTCCCCCAAGAAAGTGTCGATTTTTAATCGATACATAAGTCCCATTCAAATTGTCACAGTTCATGAATTCGCCGTCTCTCTTCTCTGTGTCTTGTGAGGTTGTGTTGGAGGCATGGTCACTGATTATGGGACTCATCACCTTCAACTAATGCACTCATCATCCACACAACTTAACCTGGTCTCTCACTGGCACCCATTGTCAGATCATTTCAGGCGCTCCTGGTGTGGCTTGCCTCAGCTTCTGTTCCCCTAGGTGATTTCTCTGTTTCGGGTCCAGGATTTTGGCCTCTGGTTGTCCCCTGCATCCCTGCTTCGCTGTCTCGCCTGCCTGGCCGCCTGCACCAGACCTTTGCTGTGGTTCGCCTGCCTGTGCCTTGGAGCCTGTCTCTCTGATACTTTTCTGCCTGATTATTGAGTCTTGTTTATTGTTGACACTTGCCATCCTTTGTACAATAAACCTGTTATCATTTTGCTATTGGATCCTCCTGTCTCTTCTTACAGCCCTGACAGAACGATCTGACCATTATGGATCCAGTGAAGATGAATGAACTACAGGAATATCTCAATGTGAACAGTCTACGGATGGATCGCCAGGATCAGCAGGCGACCGCCCCCACCCAGCCATTACAGGTGATGGTGGAGCAGGTGTCCAAGCTCTCCACCCAATTAAAACAGCTACGTGTACCCGCTGTGCCCCCACCATCGCCGCTGCTTCCCCAGCCACCAGCTAACATCAACCCGCACGAGCCCCGGATTCCCACGCCCGAACGCTATGCTGGTGAGCCTGATCTTTGTATATCATTTCTAACAAGATGTTCATTGTTTTTCTCTCTGCAACCCACCGCTTTCGCCACAGAAACATCTAAAGTGGTGTTGATTATCAATCTTCTGACGGGCCGTGCGGCACGCTGGGGAATGACGGTTTGGGAGAATCGCTATCCGTGTTGTTCCTCATTTCTCACACTCACGGAAGAAATTAAACTGAATTTCGACCGATCCGCCGTGGGCCGCGAGGCTTTTGCACCCTGGCCGCTGAGTGTGGTTGGAATGAGGAAGCGCAGTGGGACCGTTTCCTGCATGGGCTGGCTGACAGTGTACGGCACAAAGTATTTGGACTTACCAACTGATCTCAATGGACTGATGAGCACTTCGAGTTGACACACGCCTAGTATCCCACTCGCATATGAGGAAGACATCTGATTTCCTCGAGTTCCAGTGCCAACACTGTCAGCCCCGCCAACGTTTCCGAGCCCATGCAGGTGGGTAGAGCTCGGCTTTCCCAGGAGGAGAGAGAGTGTTGCAGAGCGGGGGGTCTCTGTCTCTACTGTGGCGTGGCGGGGCATTTCCTCAACCAGTTTCCGGTGAAAGATCGAGCCCGGCAGTAGTGAGGAGGTTACTCTCGGGTGGAGCTGCATTGGGGAAAGCCTCATCCGTGACTCTCCTTCCAGGAAAATTGCAGTGGGCAGCCAGTTCTTACATCTGCCAAGCCCTTGTGGATTCCGGAGCAGAGGGTAATTTATTCGATCAGACACTTGAACAGCAACTCAGGGTTCCCGTCACCCCCTTTCTAGTACTATTGCTGTTCACGCCCTCAATAGCCAGACTATACTAAGCTATCAGTGCTATACCTCTTGTCTTGTGTCTGCCCGTTCGTCTATGTCTAGTTCTGTGTTGCAGGAGGAGACGGTGGATTTATCTTATGTGCCCAAGGAGTATCTCGACCTGAAGGAGGTGTTCAGTAAGTCCCGGGCTGCTTCTCTCCCTCCTCATCGTCCCTCTGATTGTGCTATAGATCTACTTCCAGGCAAGTCTCCGCCTAAGGGCAAAATATATAAACTTTCTACTCCTGAAAAGGAGGCTATGGAAAAATATATTTCTGATTCTCTAGCTTCCAAGTTCATCCACCCTTCCTTTTTCTCCAGCGGGGGCGGGGTTCTTTTTCGTGGGTAAGAAAGATGGTTCTCTGCGACCTTGTATTGAGTACTGGGGTCTGAATAACATCACGGTAAAGAATACCTATCCTTTGCCCGTTGATGTCTTCAACCTTCGAGAGGTTACAGGGAGCATCCATATTCATGAAATTGGATTTATGCAATGCTTATCATTTGGTGCGCATCAGGAAGGGTGATGCATGAAAGACTGCATTTAACACCCCTAGGGGGCACTTTGAATATTTGGTCATGCCCTTTGGGCTGTCCAACTCTCCCGCAGTCTTCCAGGCACTAGTCAATGATGTGTTGAGAGACATGGTAGATCAGTTCCTTTATGTCTATCTGGATGACATACTGATTTTTTCTTCTTCTCTCCAGGAACATGTCCAGCACGTCAGAGTAGTGTTACAGAGGTTGCTAGAGAATGGGCTTATTGTCAAGGCGGAGAAATGCGCGTTTCATGCACAGTCTGTATAATTTTTAGGTTATATCGTCTCATCTGAGGGAATGTGCATGGATCCTGATAAGGTTAGGGCTGCGATAGATTGGCCAAGTCCAGATTCCCTTAAAGCCCTACAGAGGTTTCTGGAGTTCGCCAATTTTTAACTGCGCCTCTTACCACCTTGACCTCTCCCCGAACGGCGTTCAGGTGGTCGGTTGCAGCAGAGACTGCATTTACCAACCTGAAGAGCCGTTTGGTAGAATCGAAGGTCAAGACGGCCTTAGAAGGGGTAACGCCTCCGCCGGGTGGACCACCAAACCGATTATTCGTTACGGAAGGAGTTTGGTCCAACGTTGTTCGATGGGGGCACTGCTCCAATATCACTTGTCATCCAGGGGTTAATAAAACAAAATTTGGTTAAGCAACAATTCTGGTGGCCCGGTTTGGCTCATGACATCTGAGATTTTGTTTTGGCCTGTTCAGTCTGTGCAATGGGGAAGACATCTAACCGCCCTCCCAATGGGCTCCTTCAACCGCTGTCCGTCCCTTCGAGACCCTGGTCCCATATCGCTCTGGATTTTATTAGCGCCCTGGGAGTTGTTTAAACCGTAGTGGACGTATTCTTGAAGAGGGTACATTTTATTCCCTTGCCCAAATTACCTTCTGCCAAGGAGACAGCGGTAACTGTCATTGATCACGTCTTTCGTTTACATGGCTTTCTGATGGACGTGGTTTCCGACAGGGGACCCCATTTTGTGTCTAAATTTTGGCAAGAATTTTGCAAACTATTAGGGCTGACGGTTAGTTTGTCTTTGGGGTTTCATCCTCTAAGCAATGGCCAGACTGAACGGGCCAACCAGGACCTTGAGAGAGGGTTACGATGTTTGGCCTCCATGAATCCTTCCTCCTGGATTTAACTCATCTCATCGATTGAGTGTGCACATAATTCATTACCAGTGTCAGGTACAGGCCTATTAAATGTAGTTTAGGGTACCAGCCACCTATCTTTCCCAGTCTGGAATCCGAAGTCGCAGTCCCCTCCGTTCACTCTTTCGTCCAGAGGTGTCGTGACACTTGCAGTAGTGGGGACATAATTGACAGGTAGGTCCTTCTGGGAGCTCCAGGAGGCGCTCCTAGGGGAGGGGTAATGTCACGGTTCATGAATTCACCATCTCTCTTCTCTGTGTCTTGTGAGGATGTGTTGGAGGCATGGTCACTGATTATGGGACTCATCACCTTCACCTGCTGCAATCAATATCCACACTACTTAACCTGGTCTCTCACTGGCACCCATTGTCAGATCATTTCAGGCGCTCCTGGTGTGGCTTGCCTCAGCTTCTGTTCCCCTGGGGACAGAGGGGTTTCTCTGTTCCAGGGTCCAGGATTTCAGTCTCTGGTTGTTCGCTGTGTCCCTGCTTCGCTGTCTCGCCCGTCTGGCTGGCTGACCTTTGCTGTGGTTTGCCTGCCTTTGCCTTGGAGACCGTCTCTCTGATACTTTTCTGCCTGATTATTGAGTCTTGTTTATTATGTTACACACAAATAACTATTTGATTGTTTCAATATGCATTGATACCGAATACTTTATTTGAATGTTCCCTTAATATAACATGACACAGAGAAAATGTATTAAAGAGCATAAAAGAAATGCATAGTGACATCATTGCATGAGACGTCAAGAACCTATGATTCTGCTTTTTGAACCGGGTCATTGAGCTGAACTGTCCGAGAAGAACTGGTTCACGGAAATGAATCAGACTTTGCATCACTACTTCATATCACTTTATACTTCATAAGTTAAGTGTTTTATATAACCTTCTGTGATCTCATGTGACTTCAGGTCAAACAATCTGACAGAAAATACACAATGATAAAAGCTATGCCGAATAGCATTGCATTATAAAATATAATCTATTATGAAACCAACCAAACATGGCATAAAGAACACAGACAAACCATATACTGTATTGTTGCGATTGTGTGTTTGTCTTCAAACGTGTCTGTCTGCATGTTAGCGATCTCTGGAAGCTATGTTTGTTTATGTCAGGGAGTTCAATGTCACATGGTTGGTCTTCTTCATGGGTGCCATATATGGACTGAATGTAACACACGGCGCCCTCAGGCTGCCAGTATGAACTGAAAATGTAGCACATCAGAGTCTACAGATACATATGTGGATTTTGGATAAAGATTGAATAAATAATAGCTCTCTGTATAGCAATTTAACTCAAACATTAGATAATCTATCAATATTTCTCCACATCGGCACACTTTTGAACTAAAAGCCCTGAGGGATGTTGTTTTGTCACGGCAAGTCTTCATGACGACCACATAAGAGTTTTTCATGAATGGGAGCAGATGACACGCATATTACAATCACAAGGTACAGATGCCATTTTTTATATTTATAAATCCTGACACATATTAACACATTACGGTCACTATAATACTTTGAGAATAAAACTCCTTTTTTTTTTTTTTACTCCATTGTTAATTGCAATACTGCAGTTTATTTGCTTTTCAAAGGCTTAAGCTACAGTTTGCACTGTTTCAATAAATGAAACTAATTTTCTCAACACATCTTTGATTCATTTTATCCAGCATTTGCAAGCTATAGACTCTCTGTCCAGTCGGAGACATCATTTGATGTTTTTAGTTTTCAGTTCAATTAATTCAATCGAAGTAAATGGAACACTCACAAGATGTCCCCTTTAAATCTTTTAGAAAATTATGTAAGTGTATAGAATTAAATCGAATCATACCGTGAGCTGAATATTGTGTATCATATCATGAGATTAGTGTATCGCACAGATCTACTCCTCAGGTCATATTTTTGTTGGAAAATATGTAGAAATGATTGTTCTTTCTAAATGTGATAAACTGTCCCGTGACTACAAATAAACAGAAAAAGAGTGAATAAGTACGCGCATCCTCTTTCTTTTGTGAAATAATGGTAAATACTATGAATACTAATACTAATGAATCACTTATTATTTTAAAACAATGGTAAAAACATTGATGCTTGGGTTTAATCTTTAAGCAAAAAACAAAAATGCAAACACCACTTTCATCATTCTTATTTTGTGATCTCGCTATTTCCAATAATTTATTTCTGATTAGTTTTCTGATAAAACATACATTTGTTGGTGAAAATATGAGTTTGTGTGATGTTGTTTCAGGGAGGCGTGTTACGGGCGGATTTTAGTGGCCCTGGCTTGCACTGGCCCGAAAGTGAAATGCAACTATTCTGTCCCATTTCCATTTCTTCACTCTTGATTCATAATTTGTGATTTTGGATGTAGAATAACCCTAAAATCTGTGGTAGATAAATACCACTGATCTATCACTGTGTAACGAGGACTCAGGTGGATTGGGATCCATGTGCAGTTTATTGGAAACACACAAACTCACAGTAATAACAGGCGGAGGTCGGTAGCCAAGAATTAACAGTAGTATCACAGGCAAGGCGTAAATCTTAATCATACCAGGCAAGGGTCAGGGCAGGCAGCAAACAGTCGAATAACCAGAGTCCAGGCAAACACAGGTTAAGATGGCAGGCAGCAAGAATCAGAGTCGATAAACAGGCAGGTTCGTAAACAGGCAGATCAGAAATAACAATGGGAAAACGCTCAGAAATGTCGCCGGGGCAGAACAAGACTTCGCAGTGTGTGTGTGTGTGCTCAGAGAATATATAGGCCAGTTGATGGGGAACAGGTGGATGGTAATCAGTCCCGGCATGTGGGATTATGGGAAATGAAGTCCGTGAGTGAGTTAGTACTCTGGTGAGCGCGACCTCTGATGGCCGACGGTGGGATCTCCACCAGCGGTTGTGACAGAGCCCCCCCCCTGCGAGCGGCTCCTGACGCGGGCGCACATCCGACGCCGGGGTCTTCCTCGGGGTCGTGGGGCCGGTTTCTCCGGGTGGGTCCTATGAAAGTCATTGATTAGGTTGGGGTCCAGAATGTCCTCTGAGTTGACCCAAGACCTCTCCTCCGGGCCGTACCCCTCCCAATCGACCAGATACTGGATCTGCCGCCCCCGGCGTCTGGAATCTAGCAACTCCCGCACGGAAAACGCCTCCTCGCCATCCACGATCATCGGTGGGGGGCCTGCTTCACTGGACTCTTGCTCCACCCTCGGACCATCAGCCGGTTTCAACAGAGACACATGAAAGGTGGGAGAGATGCGGTAAGTGGCAGGTAATTCTAGACGATATGAAACTGAGTTAATCTGTTTGACTATTTTGAATGGACCCACATACCTGGGACTGAGCTTCCTACACGGTAGCCGTAATCGTAGATCCCGAGTGGATAACCACACCCACTGTCCTGGTGTATAGTCAGGATGAGGACGGCGATGACGATCCGCTTGTTCCTTGACCCTGTTTATTGCTCGTTGGAGATGTACATGAGTTTGGTTCCAGATGGTCTCGCTGCGTTGAATCCAGTCGTTTACTGCAGGAACCTCGGATGGCTCCCCGGACCATGGGAATAGTGGTGGTTGGTATCCTAGGATGCATTGGAATGGCGTTAACTTGGTAGCAGGTTTGAGGATAGAGTTTTGCGCATACTCCGCCCAGGGAAGGAAGCGACTCCAGTCTGTTTGGTTCTGCTGGCAGTACATTCTGAGGAATTTGGATATCTCCTGATTCAGGCGTTCAGTTTGTCCATTAGACTGTGGGTGGTAACCAGAGGTGAGGCTTATATTAACATTTAACAATTTGAAGAAAGCTGACCATACCCTTGACGTAAATTGAGGTCCTCTGTCCGAGACAATATCCTCTGGAAGACCATAGTATCTGAATACGTATTGAAGCAGGTGTTCAGCAGTTTCGAAGGCTGTGGGTAACTTAGGTAGAGGGATTAGTCGACATCCTTTGGAAAACCGATCAATCACAGTTAGTATAGTGGTGTTACCTTGAGATGGCGGTAGATCAGTAACGAAGTCGATAGCTATGTGAGACCATGGACGCTGAGGGATGGGTAGTGGTTGAAATAGACCTGCTGGGAGTTGTTTTGGGGTCTTTGCTGCGGCGCATGTGTGGCAAGCATTGACGAAGTCTGCAACATCTGCTTGTAACGAGTCCCACCAGAATCGGTTCCTTATTAGCCTGGTTGTCGTGGTGATTCCCGGGTGACCGGAGCTTGTAGAGGAGTGTACCCATCGAATTACCTTCTCCCTGAGCCCTGGCGGCACAAAGGTACGATCGTTGGGACATGCAGCGGGAGGCGGGTTCTGCTCGTGTGTTTGTGCAATCTCTGACATGATGTCCCATTGAACTGGAGCGACGATGAGGGTGGGTGGGATAATTGGGTCTTGCAAGGTATCCTGTGGAGCGCTGTCAAACTGACGTGACAACGCATCTGCCTTGATGTTCTTGGAACCTGGAATGTAGGTGATAGAGAAATCAAATCGGGTAAAGAAGAGTGCCCATCTAGCTTGCCTGGGGTTTAGTCTCTTGGCTGAGCGCAAGTACTCGAGGTTGCGATGATCCGTCAGCACCAGGAATGGATGTCTCGCTCCCTCAAGCCAATGACGCCACTCCTCAAAAGCTGCCTTCATGGCTAGAAGTTCGCGATTGCCCACGTCATAGTTTTGCTCCGTTGTTGACAGTTTTCTGGAATAAAAAGCACAGGGGAATAATTTAGGCGGGTTACCTTGCCGTTGTGAGAGAATGGCGCCAATTCCCGTGTTAGAGGTGTCCACCTCCACCACAAAGGGTAGTTGAGGGTCCGGGTGGTGCAGGATGGGTGCCGATGTGAATCTATTCTTCAGGTTACTGAATGCTTGCAAGGCCTCGGCGGACCATCGTAGCTTGTTGCCTCCTCCTCTTGTCATGGAAGTGAGTGGTGCGGCGACTGAACTGTAACCTCTGATAAAGCGCCTGTAGAAGTTGGCGAACCCCAAGAATCTTTGGAGCTCTTTCAGAGTGGTGGGTTGAGGCCATTCCACGACTGCCCGAACCTTTCCTTCATCCATCGCCACTCCCTCTGGGCTAATGACATAACCAAGAAATGTTACTGAGGTTTGGTGGAACTCACATTTCTCTGACTTGGCGTACAGCTGGTGCTTGATGAGGCGCTGCAAGACCGTTCGTACGTGTTGAATGTGTTCTTCCATGGTGTTTGAATAGATGAGGATGTCGTCGATGTATACCACCAGACATTGATGCCACCAGACATTGATGGATGTATACCACCAGACATTGATGTGGTGGAACTCACATTTCTCTGACTTGGCGTACAGCTGGTGCTTGATGAGGCGCTGCAAGACCGTTCGTACGTGTTGAATGTGTTCTTCCATGGTGTTTGAATAGATGAGGATGTCGTCGATGTATACCACCAGACATTGATGCAATAGGTCTCGAAAGATGTCGTTGACGAAGGATTGGAACACCGATGGACTGTTGGACAGGCCGAAGGGCATGACGAGGTATTCATAGTGCCCATTACTAGTGGAGAATGCCGTTTTCCATTCGTCACCCTCCCGGATGCGAATGAGGTTATAGGCAGACCGAAGGTCCAACTTGGTAAATACTTTGGCAGATCTAAGTTGTTCTAAGGCAGCGGGTACCAGTGGCAGAGGATATCTGAACTTCACCGTTATATCGTTAAGCCCACGGTAGTCAATGCAAGGACGAAGGCCTCCATCCTTCTTCCCCACGAAGAAGAATCCCGCAGCAGCAGGTGAGGTAGATGGTCGGATGAACCCCTTGGCCAGCTCCTCTTGAATGTATGTTTTCATTGCTAGATCCTCCGGTTCGGACAGAGGAAAGATGCGACCCCTAGGCGGAGTGGTACCAGGTAGCAGTTCGATGGCGAAGTCTTCTGTAACAAGGACTCAGGTGGATTGGGATCCATGTGCAGTTTATTGGAAACACACAAACTCACAGTAATAACAGGCGGAGGTCGGTAGCCAAGAATTAACAGTAGTATCACAGGCAAGGCGTAAATCTTAATCATACCAGGCAAGGGTCAGGGCAGGCAGCAAACAGTCGAATAACCAGAGTCCAGGCAAACACAGGTTAAGATGGCAGGCAGCAAGAATCAGAGTCGATAAACAGGCAGGTTCGTAAACAGGCAGATCAGAAATAACAATGGGAAAACGCTCAGAAATGTCGCCGGGGCAGAACAAGACTTCGCAGTGTGTGTGTGTGTGCTCAGAGAATATATAGGCCAGTTGATGGGGAACAGGTGGATGGTAATCAGTCCCGGCATGTGGGATTATGGGAAATGAAGTCCGTGAGTGAGTTAGTACTCTGGTGAGCGCGACCTCTGATGGCCGACGGTGGGATCTCCACCAGCGGTTGTGACACACTGTAGGAACTCATCTGACTCTTGTAAGATATGGAACGGAGCATACATCCCAGATAGCAAGCGGATGTGGGCCACTTCAGGCAATGATGCGGCACTGCAGGCCTTCTTATGGCCCGGATAAAATGTATGTGAGCCTGATGTGGCCCACAAGTAAAATGGCAAATATGGCCCAAATATTTTAAATCACATGTGGGCCTTTTTAGGCAAAGATGCGGCACTCATGGCAATGTGTAATCTGAATATGAGCCTAAAGTGGCCCATATGATAATTAATGAATATGGCCCAAATATCACACACCAAATGTGGGCCACCTATGGGAAAAATCTGGCAAAACCGACAATGACTAATCTGGGTGTAAACCAAATATGGCCCGCATATGTTGCAGCAAATGTGGCCCAGTTATGTTATAACATATCTGGGCCAGTTTTGGCACATATGAGGGACAGTAATCACTGGCAAATCTGAATGTGAACCTAAAGTGGCCCACACTTGGCAAAGAAAATAAGGCCCGAATACTTTACATCAAATTTGGGCCACATTTGGCAAATATATGGCAAAGTCAGCACTGGCTAACCAGTGTGTGAGCCTAAACTGGCCCACACATAGTGCAGCAAATAAGGCCCAATTATGTTAAAACATATCTGGGCCATTTTTGGCAAAGGTGAGGGACAGTAATCACTGGCGAATCTGAATATGAACCTAAAGTGGGCCACACATGGAATTTGCAAATATGGCCTGGATACATTATACAAAATTTGGGCCACATTTGGCAAATGTATGGCAAAGTCAGCACTGGCTAACCAGGGTGTAAACCTAAACTGGCCCACATATAATGCAGCAAATGCGGCCCAATTAAGTAAAAAACACCTGGCCCAGTTTTGGCAAAGTTGAGGGACATTGATCACTGACGAATCTGAATGTGAACCTATTGTGGCCCACACATGGCAGAGCAAATATGGGCCGAATACATCACAGCAAATTTGGGCCACATTTGGAAAATATATGGCAAAGTCAGCACTGGCTAACCAGGGAGTGAACCTAAACTGGCCCACATTAAGTGCAGCAAATGAGGCCCAATTATGTTAAAACATATCTGGGCCAGTTTTGGCAAAGGTGAGGGACAGTAATCACGAACAAATCTGAATGTGAACCTAAGGTGGCCCACACATGGTATAGCAAATATGGCACGAATACATTACATCAAATTTGGGCCACATTTGGCAAATATATGGCAATGCCAGCACTGGCTAACCAGGGTGTACACCTAAACTGGCCCACATTGAGTGCAGCAGATGAGGCCCGATTATGGTAAAACCTATCTGGGCCAGTTTTGGCAAAAGTGAGGGATAGTAATCACTTTCAGATCTGAATGTGAACCTAAAGTGGGCCACATATGGCATAGCAAATATGGCTCGAACACATTACACCAAATTTGGGCCACATTTGGCAAATTTATGGCAAAGTCAGCACTGGCCAACCAGGGTGTGAACCTAAACTGGCCCACATATAATGCAACAAATGTGGACCAGTTTTCTTAAAAAATATCTGGGCCAGTTTTGGCAAAGATGAGGGACAGTAATCACTAACCAATCTGAATGTGAACCTAAAGTGGCCCACACATGGCATAGCAAATATGGCCTGAATACATTACATCAAATTTGGGCCACATTTGGCAAATATATGGCAAAGTCAACACTGGCTAACCAGGATGTGAGCCTAAACTGGCCCACATATAATGCAGCAAATGTGGCCCAGTTTTCTTAAAAACATATCTGGGCCAGTTTTGGAGAAGGTGAGGGACAGTTATCACTAACAAATCTGAATGTGAACCTATGGTGGCCCAGACATGGCATAGCAAATATGGGCCGAATACATTACACCAAATTTGGGCCAGATTTGGAAAATATATGGCAAAGTCAACACTGGCTAACCAGGGTGTAAACCTAAACTGGCCCACATTAAGTGCTGCAAATGTGGCCCAATTATGCTAAAACATATCTGGGCCAATTTTGGCAAAGGTGAGGGACAGTAATTACTGGTGAATCTGAATTTGAACCTAAAGTGGCCCAGACATGGCATAGCAAATATGGCCCGAATACATTACACCAAATTTGGGCCACATTTGGAAAATATATGGCAAAGTCAACACTGGCTAACCAGGGTGTAAACCTAAACTGGCCCACATTAAGTGCTGCAAATGTGGCCCAATTATGTTAAAACATATCTGGGCCAGTTTTGGCAAAGGTGAGGGATAGAAATCACTCGCAAATCTGAATTTGAACCTAAAGTGGCCCAGACATGGCATAGCAAATATGGCCCGAATACATTACACCCAATTTGGGCCACATTTGGAAAATATATGGCAAAGTCAGCACTGGCTAACCAGGATGTGAGCCTAAACTGGCCCACATTAAGTGCTGCAAATGTGGCCCAATTATGTTAAAACATATCTGGGCCAGTTTTGGTAAAGGTGAGGGATAGAAATCCCTCGCAAATCTGAATATGAACCTAAAGTGGGCCACACATGGCATAGCAAATATGGCCCGAATACATTACACCAAATTTGGGCCACATTTGGCAAAAGTACAGCAAAGTCAACACTGGCTAACCAGGATGTGAGCCTAAACTGGCCCACATATAATGCAGCAAATGTGGCCCAGTTTTCTTAAAAAAATATCTGGGCCAGTTTTGGCAAAGGTGAGGGATAGAAATCACTCGCAAATCTGAATATGAACCTAAAGTGGGCCACACATGGCATAGCAAATATGGCCCGAATACATTACACCAAATTTGGGCCACATTTGGCAAAAGTACAGCAAAGTCAGCACTGGCTAACCAGGATGTGAGCCTAAACTGGCCCACATATAATGCAGCAAATGTGGCCCAGTTTTCTTAAAAAAATATCTGGGCCAGTTTTGGCAAAGGTGAGGGATAGAAATCACTCGCAAATCTGAATATGATCCTTAAGTGGGCCACACATGGCATAGCAAATATGGCCTGAATACATTACACCAAATTTGGGCCACATTTGGCAAAAGTACAGCAATATCAGCACTGGCTAACCAGGATGTGAGCCTAAACTGGCCCACATATAATGCAGCAAATGTGGCCCAGTTTTCTTATAAACATATCTGGGCCAGTTTTGGAGAAGGTGAGGGACAGTAATCACTAACAAATCTGAATGTGAACCTATGGTGGCCCTGACATGGCATAGCAAATATGGGCCGAATACATTACACCAAATTTGGGCCACATTTGGAAAATATATGGCAAAGTCAACACTGGCTAACCAGGGTGTAAACCTAAACTGGCCCACATTAAGTGCTGCAAATGTGGCCCAATTATGTTAAAACATATCTGGGCCAGTTTTGGCAAAGGTGAGGGATAGAAATCACTCGCAAATCTGAATATGAACCTAAAGCGGGCCACACATGGCATAGCAAATATGGCCCGAATACATTACACCAAATTTGGGCCACATTTGGCAAAAGTACAGCAAAGTCAGCACTGGCTAACCAGGATGTGAGCCTAAACTGGCCCACATATAATGCAGCAAATGTGGCCCAGTTTTCTTAAAAACATATCTGGGCCAGTTTTGGAGAAGATGAGGGACAGTAATCACTAACAAATCTGAATGTGAACCTATGGTGGCCCACACATGGCATAGCAAATATGGGCCGAATACATTACACCAAATTTGGGCCAGATTTGGAAAATATATGGCAAAGTCAACACTGGCTAACCAGGGTGTAAACCTAAACTGGCCCACATTAAGTGCTGCAAATGTGGCCCAATTATGTTAAAACATATCTGGGCCAGTTTTGGCAAAGGTGAGGGACAGTAATTACTGGTGAATCTGAATTTGAACCTAAAGTGGCCCAGACATGGCATAGCAAATATGGCCCGA
Organism: Pseudorasbora parva; assembly: GCF_024679245.1. Classification (NCBI taxonomy): domain Eukaryota; kingdom Metazoa; phylum Chordata; class Actinopteri; order Cypriniformes; family Gobionidae; genus Pseudorasbora; species Pseudorasbora parva. The sequence goes on along the minus strand of NC_090182.1, from coordinate 37,782,107 downwards.
ATACATTACACCAAATTTGGGCCAGATTTGGAAAATATATGGCAAAGTCAACACTGGCCAGTGGCTAACCAGGGCTTGAACCTAAACTGGCCCACATTAAGTGCTGCAAATGAGGCCCAATTATGTTAAAACATATCTGGGCCAGTTTTGGCAAAGGTGAGGGACAGAAATCACTTGCAAATCTGAATATGAACCTAAAGTGGGCCACACATGGCATAGCAAATATGGCCCGAATACATTACACCAAATTTGGGCCACATTTGTCAAAAGTACAGCAAAGTCAGCACTGGCTAACCAGGATGTGAACCTAAACTGGCCCACATATAATGCAGCAAATATGGTCCAGTTTTCTTAAAAACATATCCAGGCCAGTTTTGGCAAAGGTGAGGGACAGTAATCCCTCGTGAATCTGAATATGAACCTAAAGTGGCCCATACATGGCATAGCAAATATGGCCTGCACATAATACACCAACTTTGGGCCACATTTGGCAAAAGTACGCCAAAGTCAGCACTGGCTAACCAGAGCGTGAGCCTAAACTGGCCCACATATTATGCAGCAAATGTGGCCCAGTTTTATTAAAAAATATCTGGGCCAGTTTTGGCCAATAGGGACAGTAAATCTGATTGTGACCCTAAAGTGGCCCAGACATGGCATAGCCAATATGGCCAGAATACATTACACCGAATTTAGGCCACATTTGGCAAATATATGGCAAAGTCAGCACTGGCTAACCAGGCTGTAAACCTAAACTGGCCCATAAATAGTGCAGCAAATGAGGCCCAATTATGTTAAAACATATCTAGGCCAGTTTTGGCAAAGGTGAGGGACAGTAATCACTGGCAAATCTGAATGGGAACCTAAAGTGGCCCAGATATGGCATAGCAAATATGGCCCGAATACATTACACCAAATTTGGGCCACATTTGGTAAATGTACAGCAAAGTCAGCACTGGCTAACCAGGGTGTAAGCCTGTTAATAGTTAATAACATTTACAGCCATGTTTGCCAAATATACAGTACAGTTGACATGTAGCCTGACAAGCCAGACCCACATCAAGATGTTTGGTCTGGAAACTCATCATTGACAGCTCAATCAGAGGGGCGGATAAATGGCTGTCTGTCAAACTCCCTCTGCACGCGATAGGATAGCGCTACAACCAACCAGAGCAACGAAGGTGAAGCAGAGCTCGTTGATAGATTAAACATTCGCCGTATCCGATCGGCTAAACTCCGAACACATCATCCCTTCTTAAGAATGACTTCAGTGCTGTTCTTTGTTCTTTTCTCAGAGAAAACCTTAACTCCAAGTCTTCCAGAGTCGCGGTCAAAGCTGATTCGAAAGACCGCCGTTCGCCAGCTTCTGTGTTTACTAGAAGCACGCAAGCGCAACTCTGGCGTCATTATTTTAAGCCCTGCCCACCAACTCTATACACGATGTGATTGGCCTGACCAGAGTTTGGCGTTTACAGCTCAGAAGGGTATTGAGAGTTGCTAGACGACACTCGCGGCAGATTAGATTTGCTGCCGCTAGGGTGTGTCTAGATTTCTAGGCTAGTTGACATGGAAAATATGCCATAAATATAATTGCAGTTAATTTAGATGTATAGCTAAAAATGCCCACATTTGAAAATATGGCATAATACTTTGTAACGAAATTGGGCTATGTTTGATAGGATGCAACTCTTAATTGTACAGTTTAATCTGGACAAAAAGACTATGTCAGTTGTGGATTGGCCTGCCTTGTGATAAAAAAAAAGTACATAACTTTAATTGTGTGTGTGTCTGTGTGTGTGTGAGGTGTGTGTGTGTAGGCATGTTTTTGTTAAATATCAGGACACTGATTAAATGTGTATTATGACATGGGTATGACACATGTGGGAGAGGGTGAAATATGAGGACATTACCCATGACCTCATTTTTCAAAATGCTTATAAATCATACAGGATGAGTTTGTTTTTTTTGTTGAGAAAATAAAAATGCAGAATGTTTCCTGTGATGGGTAGGTTTATGGGCAATGTGTGTGTGTGTGTGTGTGTGTACTTGTTTATATTATATTGTAGGGACCAGACAATGTAATATAAACCTGAGATCACCAGCCAGCGGTCCCCACAATGTAAACGGATTCATAAACATACTATGTTTTTTGAAAATGTAAAACTGCAGCATGTTTCCTGTGATTAGGAGTAGGGGCAGTGTAGGGGGATAGAATGTACAGTGTAAAATCCATTACGCTTATGGAAAGTCCCCACAATTCACACAAAAAACAATGTGTGTGTGTGTGTGTGTGTGTGGTCTAGGTAAACCCTATGTTATGGGGACACAAAACTGGCAATATTTGAAATCCTTGTCCATGTGGGGATGTTTTTGGTCTCTATGAAGAAAACTAAATTAAAAATTATGCTTTTTGAAATTTAAAAAAAAAGTTTAGATTTCTCTATGAAGGGTAGAAGTTTTAGGGGTAGGTTTAGTGTATGGTGATACAATATACAGTTTTTACAGTATAAAAATCATGTTTGTGTGTATACAGTGTACACACAGACAGCTACAGTAGGTTGAAAATATGTGTGTGTGTGTGTGTGTGTGTGTGTGTGTGTGTGTGTCTGATTATGAATTGTTTGCAACAGGTCAAATTTGTGAACTGTTTTCAATGGTCCTGACTTGAATATTTGGCTGAGATACATTTTGAGTTGCTGTATGTGAAAATCTTTGTCATGATTTTAAGTAGGACATATTCCTGGGTCAACATATGTATATATTTATCCTGGAACACAATTCCTGTCATGAAACATAGTCCTAACCCCCTAACCCTAACCTAACCCAGAGGGAAATGATAGGTAAATAACTAGCACCAAACCCTGCATTTAAACATAAACTTGACATAAACTTTAAGCTTGTCACTGAAATATGATTTGTTGATTGGAATGCAGGATTAACAATGTTATAAATATCCAGAAACAGTCTTGTTGAAATCACATTCACCTGTAAATGTATGGAACTGTAAGGCAGTGTCATCTTATAAACCGCTTCAAGTGACCCTGATATTCTAAATTATTATAAATAAAATACTCAATTTGTCTTTCATTTTTGCTAAATATTGACTTAAATATTGAATATTATCTGTATCATATATGTCCTGTCCTATAACCTGTCAGTATATTAATTGAGATATGCATTTAAGAGTAGGCTAAATGAATGACAAATCAGCAAAACCTGCTATGAGAACATTTTATTGTTATTTTGAAGCCAACTTTTTTCAACCCTTTTTTTTTGTTATGCTTTCATTACAAAAAACATTTTTTATCCCTTGCTAGAATATATATATATATATATATATATATATATATATATATATATATATATATATATATATATATATATATATATATATATATATATATATATATATAAAATCAACTGGTTCGAGTTCCTATTTCCGGCCCTTTAAATTTAAAAAATAGCCGCGGAAAAGGCGCCCAAAAGACGGAGCTGCAGAGGAGGATAATTGTTTGGAGATTTGACGGTGGAAAACGGCAAAGAAAGTTAAGGTAAGATTTAATAAAAAAAATATTGCTTCGTTTTGGGGATTGCTTCGTTATATTCAGGTAGAATAACTTACTGCATGTTATGTGATATTAAAACGTTAGCTAATGAAAGCTACAATTGTTAGCTATCAAACATTAGTTATTTTGTCGATTCAAAACTTTTGCCATTGCCTGAAGGATTTTGTAAGTGACATAACGTTAGCAATTCAAGTTGATTATCGTTAGTTCACCTCTCTTTCATACATTTGTCACGTGATTTTTGATAATTACTAACTGCTAAATAAATGGTGATAAAATATTAATATCTGTCTGTTTCATGTACTAGTCTATGCGACAAAAGTATGAACAAGGCCTAACGTTACCAAAATAACCTAAATGAATCATCTGTTTCTCATAATTTGTTATTTTGCCTGCAATATGTATAGTTTTTATTATCATTATTTTATTATTTATTTTAAATATGAAGTTGTTATCAAAGTTTGCGCTACTTGACGTGATTGCTAAATGATTTAAAGATCCAAGTCAGTAAAATGATCTGATCTTCCCATCACTACAAAGAAGTCCTTCGAACTGAAAATCACATTGTCTTCTGCTGAAAACAAAGCATAGACCAGCATGATTTCACTTTCACTCAGGCCCTGTCCACACGAACACGGGTATTTTCAAAACCGCAGCTTTTTCTACGCGGTTTGGCTGTTCGTCCACAAGCAAACGCTGTATCCGGTTACTAAAACCGGACTTTTTTGAAAACTCCGGCCAGGGTGAAGATTTTTAGAAACGCCGGTTACAGCGTTGTCGTGTAGATGGTGAAACCGGAGATTTCGGCTTTTTAAATTGAAGTGCGCGCCGTTCTTTCCTTTGTTTGATATCAGATTTTCCACATCTCCTTTTGATTTACGTGAGTCGATTCTATGCGGTGGACTCCACTAACAGCGCTAATCACACGTATATCCTACAGATACATGTTCAGTTATTTCATTGTATTGCAGAACAAAGGCGCCAGAATGCAATAATACAAAATAGTAAAGCAAGTGTGTGAAGCTATTACAGTCCACTTCGGCCCTGCACCTGTGTACAGTTACCTGTCACTGAGTCCAAAGCAAAGGAACTTGTAGGAAGTGTTTCACTTGAGCCCATGGCATCCCTCAGTCAGTGCAATGTGCATCGGTGCAGTGAATGGGACCCATATGGAAATCAGGCAGCCAATCATAGCGTAGTTTTGCGTTCTCATGTGGACGGAATTTTTTTTAAAACCGTGCTTGTGTGGACGCGATTGTTTTTTAAAACGGAGGAGGAAAAACTCCGGTAATAAAAATTCCCGTGTACGTGTGGACTAGGCCTCACTGTATACCAACCTGCATTCAGTTCTGTATGGTCAACGTATTTTCCCAATTATAATGTTATAATTATAATGTATAATTTGAAATTCATCTATGTATAAATTTGACATTAAACTGCACTAACTAGTTGTATTACTTGTATTACAGAAACAACAGGATCACAGAGCAAGCGAGTAAGCTGTAGAATCCCACTTCAACAGATGGCTTCAAATTGCAAGTGAGACAGAGGGAGAAGAGAAAAGGAGTAACGAAAATGGACACGCAAGTAATTTACACGGTCTATTTTACTAATTGTTTGTAATCATTTGGAGTAAATCCGGGACTGCACTTCACTTCACTTGTTAGGTCTATCTCATCTATTACATCTTTGTTAATAAAAATTAGAAGAAATATGCAATAAAAAACAGCAATAGAAACTGTATATATATATTTTAGGGATGCAACAATACAGTTAGTCCATGGTTCAATACATAACCTTACTTTGGTTTTTAACCACGGTTTTCCGGTTCAGTTCGGGTTTTTTTTTTGCTCTTCTATTCTTAGGTGACAGGAACAGAAAAAGGTTAAGGAGAAAATGGTTTTTATTGCAATACTCTTTCTTTATTTTACTTAAAAGACTTGAAAACCCTTACTTAAACTTAAAACTTTACATAAAAAAATGTATACACATTCCCAGTGTATTGTATATTATAAAATAAATATATATAAAGATTTACAGTGGCAGCTCAGAGATGTACAGTAGCATTTAAGTATGAAATTGAATGAATAAATGTAGAGTATAAACGTAAATGCGGGTAAACACCCTTAACTTTAGTGCATATGATTGGATATTTGCTCAAATCAGCACATAGACTCAGGCAAACCATTAAAAAAAGAGCAGAATAAATAAAGAGGAATATTCAAGGGGGTAATCTAGCGCTCGGAAAGCGTTCCACCCATAGGGTGTTTAAATATTTTCTCCCGTTGCTTTTGGCTCACTATGGGCTTCTCCCCATTCTTCTCCCTTGACTTGATCAGACCATTGCTAACCAAGCCATCACCTGCTGTTAGCATCCCATTGACTCCCATTCATTTTGGCGTCACTTTGACAGTGAATAACTTTACATCTGAGACGTTTAAAGACTCCATTTGTCCATTGTTTATTTCTAAAGAAACACGACAATGTATAAAAGGCTCCATTACCTTGTATCTTACACTATCGCCCTGCAGAAGCTGTTTTTGTAAAAATAGGCTAACGATTGCGTCATAACCAACGCGACTCTGTCGCACAGTTGAGAAATTACCGTATAGACCTGAGGAGACGCTCGCAGGCAATCTTTTACTGTCTATGAGACAGTCGGGGGGACGTGGAGACATAAAGTCTGATAAAGTCAAGGGAGAAGAATGGGGAGAAGCCCATAGAGAACCAAAAGCAATGGGAGAAAATATTTAAACAATGTGATTCAGCTTTCACTTTCCACAACTAATAGAAGACTCACAGCTGTCCGACAGGAGGCTCACGTCACATCTACGTCCTCAAGCTCAGTCTGAGCCTGCGCAGTTCGCTCCGCCATCAGGAAGTGAGTGCCTCTGATTGGCCTAATTTTTCCGCCGTTGAAGTCAATGGGATAGCTCTGTCCATTTCTTTTACTGTCTATGGGAATATTTCAAACGGGGGGGAAATGGAAATAAATAATTAAATGCAAAACCGGAAAAAAACACAATTCACCAGCGCATATTGAACCATGAATGCGTACCTAACGGTTCAATATTATATTGAGTATTGTGGCATCCCTAATATATATATATATATATATATATATATATATATATATATATATATATATATATATATATATATATATATATATATATATACAGCTCTGAAAAAAATTAAGAGACCACTGCAAAAAAACTAGCCCTCAGAGTTGGGGAACATTGTCAGAGCAGAAGGAAGCATGTTTTCTTCTACACTCTAAACACGCTGGGTTAATAACAACCCAAGTTGGGTTGAAAATGGACAAACCCAGAAATTGGGTTGTTTGAACCCAGTGAATGGACCTTTTCAAACAACTCAATGTGTGGGTTTGTCCATTTTCAACCCAACTTGGGTTGTTATTAACCCAGCATTTTTTAGACTGTAGGACAACCTTGTACGTGGTTTAATTCATGTGTCCTTCACAAAGACAAGTCTGCCCAATTCAAGCATTGCTGAAGCACTCCCAGATCATCACTGATCCTCCACCAAGTTTCACAGTGGGTGTGAGACACTGTGGCTTGTAGGCCTCTCCAGGCCTCCGTCTAACCATCAGAAGACCATGTGTTGGACAAAGCTGAAAATTGGACTCATCAGAGAAGATGACCATACTCCAGTCCTCTACAGTCCAATCCTTATGGTTTCTTGCAAACCTCAGCCTGGCTCTTCTTTGCTTCTCATTGATGAAGGGCTTTTTTCTAGCTTTCCACAACTTCAGCCCTGTCCACTGGGAGCCTGTTTCGAACTGTCCTCGCCGTGAACTTCACCCCAGCTGCCTTTTGCCATTCTTTTTGTAGGTCACCTGAGGTCATCCTATAGTTGTTGAGTGACATTCGAATGAGTTGGTGGTCATTCCGGTCAGTGTAGAGTCGTTTTCGCCCTCTGCCAGTCTGTAACTTTGTTGTCCCCAATGTCTGCTGCTTGACCTTGTTCTTATGAACCGCCGTCTTTAAAATTTTAAGGATGGAAGCAACCCGACGCTCACTGTATCCCTATGCCAGTAAAGCCAGAAAATACTTGTAGGCTTCCATACTTGTAGAGATGCTGATTTAAGAAAAAAATTGCAGTGGTCTCTTAATTTTTTTTTCTCCCAGAGCTGTATAGATATTGTAGTGTTTTACTTATCTAAACTTTTTAGGGAAGAAAAACAAATAATCAAATAAAAAAAAAATCAATGTTTAGTCTTTAGTGTGTTTGTTACAAATGAATTGATCATTATTAAAGCTACAAATGTAGTTCAGTTAAGAACAGTGAGTGATTACCTTTTTTCTTTTATTGTTTCATTAACATAAATATAAAGACCTAATTCACAGATCTAATATAATGTTAGACATCGTTTCCCCAACTGCTCCCCAAATGTTCACTTAAAACTGCATTAAGTTAGCCTGACAAGCCAGAGCCACATCAGGAAGTTAGCTCTGGGAACTCACCATTGACAGGGCTCAGTCCGAGGGGCGGGATAAACGGTTGTCTTTCAAACTACCTCTGCACGCGATAGGATAGCGCTACAACCAACCTTCTCGGAACCTTCTCTGCCGTCATTATGTTAAGCCCCGCCCACTGGCTCTACACACAATGTGTTTGGCCTGACCAGAGTTTGGTTTTTACAGCTCAGAAGTGTATTTAGAGTTGCTAGACTAAACTCATGGCAAATTAGATTTGATGCCGCTAGGGTGCGTCTAGATTTGTAAAATAGCATTATGTAACATTTGCAGTAAGATATCCCAAAACCACTAGGCCAATACTACATATTTTGTTCAGTTGAGAACCTTCAATATCCCAAATGTTTCCAACTATTTGTAAATCGTGAGAAAATTGCTATTTTAACCAAGGAACCGGGACGTGTGAGGGCGTCGCCTAACGATGTCATCATATCTCTTAACCCTCGGTTTCTGGTTTTATTCTGCTGATGCGCTTTACTCCGACTGTAGTGTTAACAAGTGTCACAGCAGCCGCTGAGTGAACGCACAGAGTAACGTCATAACATAATTTAAAACTCACTCAAATGTGTTATATGATAAACAGAGCTGCGTTACCTCATACTCATTACCAGAAAAGCAGAAATAGTGCCGGCGACTATGGCATAATCAAAGTTTTTCGCGCTGCTCGTGAGGCTTGTGTTGTTCATCTCATTAACAATCACTCCAGCAGCCTTGCTCAGCTCCACAACACTCGCTCCTGCTCTGCTTCACACTGCAGTAACGTTAATAGGGATGTAATGATAAATTGTTATATCGCATTAATAAAATGTGACTATATGTATCGTTGATGGAAACGATATGATTTGCAATATAGTTGTTTTATCCAAGGCTCAACTTGCTGTAGTAAGCCTATTTATAAGGTACAATTTACCCAGACACAAATTTACAAATGTACCTCAAATGTAAATTCTGTCATAATTCTCACCATGATGTCGTTTTTCGTTTAACTTCCTAACACAAATGAAGATATTCTTTATGAAACCCATTTTTAAAGTCCATTACTCTGAAACTTAAACGATGCAAAAAATAAAGTAATCAAGTGGTCTAATCCAAATCTTCTGAAATCTTCAAGTCTTCTGAATAGACACAATGGCTTTATGTGGTGAAAATATTTAAAGCTACACTGTGTGATAATTTCCCCCATCTAGTGGTGAAAAGGTATTTGACCAACCAGTGATTATTAGTTTCTGTTCCTCTCAATTCCGATTTTGTTTTAACTCCTACAGTGGCCAATTTAGTCCAAGATTAACATGGCATCCAGTTCAACCTCGTCCATGAGTGCCATCGAGTGTTAAAACGCGAAAGGCGAAGCTTGAATTTACGGGTATGTCCCTCTTTGGCTAATGTACTTTTAAGATGGAGGAGCAACATGGCGACCGGCATTCGAACCCCTCACCCGTATGTATTTTCAATGGCATATTATAAACTTACGAGAATACTTTATTACTTGAAAGAAGTGCATTACATCACATTACATACATTAATTAGCACATATTTTTGAAAGAACTAAGTGTTTTTAGCTAAGAATAAACTAAAAAAGTTACACAGTGTAGCTTTAACACAGTGAACATTCTGTAGTAAATACAGACGTTCAAATGATTGTGTGACGTGCGAAAACAACATGAAAGTGAGGTAAAATTCTTGGATAAGCTAAACATTTACAGTTTGAGAGCGGCCATTTTGACACACTTTCTTGCGATTAGAACTGTGATTGATTGCATTGATCATCTGAAATGCATGCACTGCTGGAATGACCCTCTTCAAAGTGAGAGCGCAAACATTATTTAAAGTGGCACTCCTCCAAAGTCAAAGCGCAAACACCATTTAAAGCGGCAATCCTTAGTGAAAGCGCAAACATAATTTAAATCACCAGATCACATTTAGTTTTAGTAGTATGATTATTCAAAGCAGTTTAGATGGTTCATTCTTATACTGCATTAATAGCAGGAACAGCAGGACATAGCGAGCATGAGCAATGCTGCCTGCATTGAAAGTGCGAGTAATTCGTGAGGGATTTTTGTTTTTTAATTTACAGAGTTTCAGTGACACTATTACATTAATAATCTCATTACATAGAATCATACAATGACAAAACATAATGTTAAATATAATTAATAATAATGCAATGGGGGAATATTTGTGGGTCCTGATAATAATACACAAATAATAATATAACAATAAAAAAGTACAAAATAAAAATAAAAACTTTATTTCGGCTTATCGGGATACATATCGTATCGGGATACATATCGTGTCGGGAGTTCAGTATCGAGATACATATTTAACCGTGACACGAGTGTATCGTTAAACCCCTAAACGTTAATAATCACTTCCATGAACATGATTTCTGAGTCCTATCCCGATTTTTTTCCTACCGGCTGTGAGGTGAAGACCACATGTCCCAAGATCTTTCCCAAAACTGACCTGATTGTCGCTTGTGCAGATTAATATTAAGATCTGTTTGATCTTTCTGAATTGTAGAAATTAACCAAATGATACAAGGATCAGTAGTTGTTTCTGCACTGAAAGTAAATCCAGACACGATTAAAATCAACGTTTGGGAAGCCAAATTTTCAGTATTTTTTTGCACAAAATAATAAATCATGTCAATAAAATTTTAGTGTTTAGGATGTTATAATCTATATACATAAAAGTGACATACACATTTTTATATAAATATGGCAGCGATAAGGTACAGTAATGGTTTTATTTGGTGTATTCTTTGCTAACAATCTTTCATTCTTATCCCGAGGTTACCATTGTCAGCTGGATCTGCTCCAAATCCAGATCAGATGGTGGACCTGCACCTAGACATCAACGCAGCCCTAAATGTCAACAGATAACATGTCAACTAGACAACTCCTAGAGATGGATCCCCTGTGAGGAACTTGCTAACAGCCATCAACACAGATCCTTTGTCCTCTGCACAGACCCCTAAGGCCAGCTTCAACTCCATGTCGGCATGTTGTATCCTGATCTTCAAGCTGGTGGATCTAGATGAAATATTCTGAATTATTGCAATCCATAGTCTGACTTGTAATGCAGCCTGAATCATATTCACACCATGTTCGTTGGCCAGAGACAACTGGTCCCCCAACTCAGCCTGGTTTCTACCAAGGGTTTTTTCTTCTCCATTTCTGTCACCTGATGGATTTTGGGTTCCTTGCCACTGTCGCCTTAGGCTTGCTTAGTTTGGGACGCTTAATATTCTACAATAGGGGTGGGCTATATACTGGTAGATATGATTAACTGGTAGAATTGTATCAACTGCTACTGATTTTGGACCATCATCTCTATCGTAGTTACGTTGCTGTTCTGCTTGTGTGGTAATGAAATCTTATCATCTGCCTGCATTTTTAAGCATTATGGTTAAAAAACAAGGGATTTTAAACTGCTAAAGTGCAGTAAGCAGTGAAAGACACCTCATTTGGCGACTTGTGCACGCTGTCAGAGAGACTGTTTCTAAGCACAATTTTTTTGTATCATTGGCAGCAAGAATTACAAAATGTCTATGGTATTTCTAATGTCTATATAATATTGATTTAATTGCACTGATGCTATTGGAGGAGAACTGAACTGCGCTGGATCATGTTTTCTGCAAAGCTGCTTTATAGCAAATTGAACTGATTTCATAATTGATGAACCTTACACAGTTATTGAACAGAACTGAATCAACACTGACCTGACTTCAGCTGTGACACTATTTTCTTTTTAGGGCTGCTTTACTGCAGAATTTAACTCTGTTTGAATAATTAAATAATTATTTTCATGTTTATTCCTGTAAATCTGCTTTGAAACTTTATAAAGCATTAACAAAGAAAGGTAACTTGAATTGTGCAATGGCCTGATTGTGGACCAGATTTGGCAAACAGCATGTGGGCCACATGAGGATTGTGTAAAAGGCCAACTGTGGCCCACATTAGGGTCAGTTCTGGTTTATATCGGCCAAAGCAAGGTATTAGATCTGGGCCTGACCTGGGCCAGAATTAAATTTAACTGTGAGCCATATGTGGGCCATTTCTGCTTCATGTGTTTTGTTCATGGCTGACATGTGGCATTGCTATTGCTTGATTGTGGCCCAAATCTGGGAAAAAAAAGTGGACCACTCAAGTGCCATCATTTCACACGGTATGTGGGCCAGAGCAAGGTATTAGATATGGGCCAGACCTGGGCCAGAATTAAATTTAACTGTTAGCCAGATGTGGGCCATTTCTGCTTCATGTATTTTGTTCATGGTTGACATGTGGCATTGCTATGGCTTGATTGTGGCCCAAATCTGGCAAACAAGAGCGGACCGCCCAAGTGCTATTATTCCATGTGGTATGTGGGCCAGAGCAAGGTATTAGATCTGGGCCGGATCTAATACCTACACATGAAGCAGAACTGGCCCACATATGGGCAACAGTTGTGGGCCAGTTCTGCTTCATGCGTTTTGTTCATAGCTGATATGTGGCATTGCTATGGCTTGATTGTGGCCCAAATCTGGCAAACAGGAGCGAACCGCCCAAGTGCCATCATTTCACACAGTATGTGGGCCAAAGCAAGATATTACATCTGGGCCGGATCTGGGCCAGAATTCAAATAAACTGTTGCCCAGATGTGGGCCATTTCTGCTTCATGCGTTTAGTTTATAGCTGACATGTGGCATTGCTATGGCTTGATTGTGGCCCAAATCTGGCAAACAGGAGCGGACCGCCTAAGTGCCATCATTTCACACAGTATGTGGGCCAAAGCAAGGTATTACATCTGGGCCGGATCTGGGCCAGAATTAAAATAAACTGTTGCCCAGATGTGGGCCATTTCTGCTTCATGCGTTTTGTTCATGGCTGACATATGGCGTTGCTATGGCTTGATTGTGGCCTAGATCTGGCAAACAGGAGTGGACCACCCAAGTGCCATCATTCCACGTGGTATGTGGGCCAAAGCAAGGTATTAAATCTGGGCCGGATCTGGGCCAGAATTCAAATGAACTGTTGCCCAGATGTGGGCCGGTTCTGCTTCATGCGTTTTGTTCATGGCTGACATGCGGCGTTGCTATGGCTTGATTGTGGCCTAAATCTGACAAACGGGAGTGGACCGCCCAAGTGCCATCATTCCACGCGGGTAGTGGGCCAGATGAAAGTGTCAAGTATGGGCCGGATCTGGGCCAGAGCAATTTTGCTATCTGGGCCAGATGTGGGCCAGTTCTGCTTCATGCGTTTTGTTCATGGCTGACATGCGGCGTTGCTATGGCTTGATTGCGGCCTAAATCTGGCAAACGGGAGCGGACCGCCCAAGTGCCATCATTCCACGCGGGTAGTGGGCCAGATGAAAGTGTGGGCCGGATCTGGGCCAGAGCAATTTTGCTATCTGGGCCAGATGTGGGCCAGTTCTGCTTCATGCGTTTTGTTCATGGCTGACATGCGGCGTTGCTATGGCTTGATTGCGGCCTAAATCTGGCAAACGGGAGCGGACCGCCCAAGTGCCATCATTCCACGCGGGTAGTGGGCCAGATGAAAGTGTAAAGTGTGGGCCGGATCTGGGCCAGAACAATTTTGCTATCTGGGATGAGTGTATTAGATTGACAAACAAGATTGATTTTCAAATTCAGTCCTGCTTACAAAAAAAGAAGTGACAATGCAGTTGGGATAGAAGCACTTGTATCAGTCACAATCGCCCCACCTTCATCTCTAAGACTTGAGGCAATGGGCTGGAATTGAGAAATTACCTAGGTTTGGTAAACTCATCATTATATCCAGACCAGGTTTAGCAACATCCACTGTCAGTTGCTCCTATACATCATTGAATGTGCTTTGAATTCAAAGAGTCACACCTTAATTCCAAACCACACTGCTGAGTAATTGTTGTGCATTTACATTTAGTCAATTAGCAGATATTTAAATCCAAAGCAATTTACAAATGAGATGAGAGAGAAAAAAAAGAAAAATCATGAACAATTTATCATGCCGGACATCACAGTCTGCAATAGAGATTTCCGATGGTTGAACCAAAGTAGAAAAAAATAAGTAGAGCAGAGTTATAATTGTAGTTCCATGTATGTTTTTACCAACCTGATCTCATTTTACGAGGTGGCAAATTCATATTTTCCTCACCATCATTCTATCCCAACCCGTAAGACCTTAGAGAAGAAGAATATCTTCCTTTGTGTTCCGATGATGAATGGAGGTTTGGAAAGACGCGAGGCAGAGGAATAATGTGTGAACTATCCCTTTAATGACCATGTAATGCTGTTTTACTTACAGTAGCCAGTTGTTAATATATTTATTATATTTATATAGCCAATATAGTAGCCTATATAAATACTTGCCCGCTAGCCATCAAGCAATATGACGGAACAACATGTTTATTTGTTTCATAATATAAGATTAATGTTGGGAAACTGTGAAACCATCTATATATAAAGTAAATCAGTGAGCTAAACAGATCACGCTACTGTAAACACGCAAGGGTTCACAATTATATATACCGATCGGGCAGGCCAAGTAATACAAAAATAATATCCCAATCAATTGCGGGTGGATGAGAAATAAATCATTGTGTTTGTTTGATAAAGACGTTTTGCAGGACCTGTGAGAGAATCATTCCAGTTGCTGCTTTCAAAACAATCCCTCCCTCGTGAACTGACAGGGGAGCTGAAGCTCATTAAATATGCAAATATTTTCCAATCCTAGCCATGGGCGTTTACTTCCAAGCCTTACAGCCAATCAAAACTGAGGGTTCAGAAGAGAGCCTCAAAACCAGTGTAGAAAATAGCCTACTTATTCATTATGATGTTTTTGAATGTTAAAAACAACCTGAAAATTATTAGTTGACCTCAGACAACAGTATACAAAATAAAAAAGCAAGTTCATGACACCTTTAAGAGACTAGGTACAACCCTTATGGGATTGTGCCTGGTCCTGGTCCACCAACCGTGTGTTGTTGTTGTTGTTGTTGTTGTTGTTGTTGTTGTTGTTGTTGTTAAACTAGCAAAAGTGGATTTGGACACACCTTAAGTGCACCTGCACCATGCGCTTCAGACCATGAGCTCAGATCATTAAACTAAGGCCCATTAAGTTCATACTAGAGGGTTAGTAACCATAGTTGAAAAGTACTCATCTTGTCTCTGAGATAGCACTTTCATTAACGAAAACAAAGCTTTTTCATAACTCTCTCCAAAGTGGATCCACTTTGTAGTGTGGACTGTAAAAAACAGAGGAATTTGAAAACAATGATGCATGCTTAGTCATGTGATGCAAATTGCTTAGAGAGATATTTATGTTTATTGTGTCTGTTATGTGCTATTTACACTGTTGCTAAAATATGTAATTTGCACATTCTTCATAGTGACCTAGTCCGACCTGAATGAATCAGTGAAGTTATTTTGCTACATAAAATTATCCTGCCAGAAGAATAGTATGTCTTGTTCTGTATCATCTCAGTGAGCTTTTACACATGTGCAGTAAGGAGAATGTAGCGTTTTTTTGGGGTTTTTTTTTTTTTTGGAAAACCCTTAACCATAGTGTGGATGGAGAGCATTTTGAAATTAAAATGATTATTCAAATGTATCCGGATTAATGTAGACATAGCCTCACCTGGTTCTTAATGTAACCTTTCCCACTTAATGAGCTCTCAGGCATATCATGTATAGAATGAACCAGCAGTCAAGATGACTTTGGTACAAAAGCTTTTACACAGCAGTTTAGAACACCAAGATACACCATAGATATACGGTATGTACACTTATAAACACCTTTAAAAAAAAGCCAGGCGCAAAACACTGAGGTGTGGAGTGAATAGTAATACTTCAAACTAATAATTAATTTACCACAGCATTTAGCTACTATGTAACCCTCACACCAAACCACTGCATCCACAAAAACACCACACGTGTGCCCATTCCCCATTGAGTGCAACAGCCTGGAAAAACCTAAAAGGAAATGAACACAAAAAACAAAGCAAAACACTCAGCAGTTACCACTCCTTCTTATGCAATCCATGCTATGTCATTACCTCCCAATACACATATGAAAAGAGGGACTCAATAAATGCTAAGCACACTAAACAAAGCAAGTTAAACAACTATTTTAAACACCACATTAAATAAACAAAGTAAAATACAAGACTCAATTGGGCAGTCCCCCTGTCGAAGATGCATGCTCTTTGCTGCTAGATTCATTGTAGACAGAAGTTCACTCGGCTCCTGGATCTGTGTATGATTATGTCTTCTGTAACATACTACTCTGAGTGACCCAGATAGAGGATCCAAATGCAGCTTTACTGAAAGGGGTAATCCACACTTGTAATCAACAAACAGGCAATAGTTCATAACAGGCAATCGTATAATCGCTCATAACAGGCAATCGCTCGTCACGGAAACTAGTGACATTAGTCAGCAGCACTACTTTCAAGCAAAATGAGAAAGAAGCGTTTTTTTTTTTTTTTATTGGAACATTTAGGCACACTGACCCAAAGACATACTTCACCATCCACAGTGCATAATATCATTCAAAGATTCAGAGAAGGCCGGAAAACCATACTGGATGGCCGTGATCTTTGGCCCCTTAAACGGCACTGCATCACATACTGGAATTCTACTGTAATGGAAATAACAACATGGGCTTAGGAATACTTCGAGAAAAATGTGTGGGTAAACACAATCCCCCGTCCCATTTACTGTTGCTGGCTAAAACTCTATAGGTCAAAAAAGAAGCCATATCTAAACATGATCCAGAAGCCAGGCATTTTCTCTGGGCCAAGGCTCATTTAAAATGGAGTGTGGCAAAGTGGAAAACTGTTCTGTGGTCAGATGAATCCAAATTTCAAGTTCTTTTTGGACAACTGGGACACCATGTCATCCGGACAAGAGGACAAGGACAACCCAAGTTGTTATCAATGCTCAGTTATGAAGCCTCTATATCTGATGGTATGAGGTTGCATGAGTGCATGTGGGATGGGCAGCTTACACTGTAAAGGCACCATCAATGCTGAAAGGTATAGCCAAGTTCTAGAACAAACTATGCTCCCATCCAGACATCGTCTCATTCAGGAAAGACCTTGCATTTTTAAACATGACAATGCCAAACCCATGGGCGTAGATTACGCAGGGGACGGAGGGGGGGGACGTGTCCCCCGCACTTTTAATAAAATGTATTTTCGTCCCCCGCACTTTTACTGGGTCTCACCGATCTTAGTCGATTTGCTCTGAGACGGGATTCGAACCAACGTTACGTTACGCTGCGCGGCAGCGGGCAGGTTAACAGGGCTTTGTCTAAAGACAGCTTTCTCTAATCTCGGTTGATAGAGCGCTTTTTGAGGTCACGGGCAAGTGTATTTACATAGAAACCAATGTGAATACATTAAGATAAATTCAGAGACAAAAAAATCTTCTATGCATGATCTGTCATTTTATTCATATCTAAATATGAGGAGGGCGCTCTCACAGAAAGTCCAAAAGGGGATTCGTTGAAACTTACTGTCACGCTGGAGCTGCAGCTGAAGGAAAACAATCATTATGAGAGGTGAAACGTGACGACGACAATCAGACGGTTGCGACAATATATG
The DNA here is from genome assembly GCF_024679245.1 of Pseudorasbora parva. NCBI lineage: Eukaryota > Metazoa > Chordata > Actinopteri > Cypriniformes > Gobionidae > Pseudorasbora > Pseudorasbora parva. Next base: position 37,764,463 of record NC_090182.1, on the reverse strand, counting down.
CTTTAAGTTGTGTTTTTCAAGCCATCTCAATGTAGCCTATTTATTGACAATAAAGTATCTGTCACGCCCTCACAATCATCAGTCACTGCCACGCCCACTCGTTCCCCATCACCATCATTCTGAACACCTGGGCATCATCACCAGTCACCACTATAGACACCACTATATCACCACCACCTGTCCTGCCTAGAAGCCTTCACCTATCTTCGTCTTCATCATCATCATCGTCGTCCTCTTCGTCTGGACCTTCATAGTCTTCACCATCATCATCCTTCATCTGAGTGTCACCATCACCTGTGTCTGAAACCTCTGAATAATAAACCTTGCACTTGCACTTATCCCTCTGTGTCCTCGTCTGTGTCTGAGAGTATCATATAAATAATGCAGCCTTTTTAATGTTTAGTATCTTCTGCTCACCAATGCTGCATTTATTTAATCAAAAATAGTTAAAACAGTAATATTGTGAAATATTATTACAAATTAAAACAGATTTTTCCCTACGTGAATATATAGTAATTTATTCCTGTGATCAAAGCTGAATTTATCATTACTCCAGTCTTCAGTGTCACATGATCCTCCACTAATCATTCTCATATGATGATTTTATAATCAAGAAACATTTATGATTATTATCTGTGTTGAAAACAGTTGTGCTGCTTAAAAATGTTGTGGAAGCCATAATACACGAGCATTTATTTAATAATTTATTATCTTTTGTAATATTAAAAATATCACGTGATCAATTTAATGCATGTCTGATCAATAAAAGTATTAATTGCTCTAAAGCATCTTTAGAGCAGCACAACTGATAATAATCATAAATGTTTGTTGATCATCAAATCCTCATATTAGAATGATTAGTGAAGGATCATGTGACACCGAAGACTAGAGTAATGATTATAAATTCAGCTTTGATCACAGAAATAAAGTATATTTTACTATATAATCACATAGACAACAGCTGGTTTACAGCAGATTCATTTTTTTTTTTTTTTTTTTTTTTTTTTTACATTGCATAAAATCTATGCACAAGTGTTTGTAGTATATAAACTAATCAAAAAATTGGCATAAAAATAGGAGAATAATATTATAGATATTAGAGGTTATTGTTCAGCAGTGTATTTGATATCTTACCAAATTGAAAGCAAGAGAAGCGATAAATTATAAAAAAAGATATTACGGTAAAAAAAAAAAAAAGATATTACGACATTTCTGTACCCCTCACTTCTGAAAAGATAGCTACGCCCCTGGCCAAACCACATGCTGCTTCAATTACAACATCATGGCTGCGTAGAAGAAGGATTCGATTTCTAGCCAGCCTGTAGTCCAGATCTTTCATGCATAGAAAACATTTGGCGCATCATAAAGTGGAAGATGCGACAAAGAAGACCTAAGACAGTTGAGCAACTAGAAGCCTGTATTAGACAGGAATGGGACAACATTCCTATTCCTAAACTTAAGCAAATTGTCTCCTCAGTCCCCAGACATTTGCAGACTGTAATAAAAAGAACAAGGGATGCCACACATTGGTAAACATGGCCTTGTCCCAACTTTTTTGACTTTTTAAACTTTTTCTCAGTTTAAACATTTTATATATAATCTATGTTGTATTCTGAATAAAATATTGACATTTGATATTTAAAAATAAATAAATATTGAAAATATTGAAATATTACAAATATTGAAATTTAAACAATTGCATTCTGTTTTTATTCACAATTTGTACAATGTACAAAACTTTTTGGAATCAGGGTTTTAATTTATTTTGTTTTGCCCCATGCAAATTTCGAATTAATACATTTAAATTGATACAAAAACAAAAATTTGCACTTTTAAATGTGTAGGCTCAATAAAATTAAAGTAACCTCGAAAGCAAATTTGTACCTCATTTTGACTGAATATTGTGGATACTCTCTATATTTCATTTTAAGACCAGTTTCTAAATTGTTATTCAGGATACTTCAAGTTGGACGTGGCAGTATTTAGTTATACAGGCCAATATGCATGGAATAGTCTAAGAGTGGATTTTCAATAGCCTAACTGCACAGCCATTATGGCTGAGCAATTATATAACCTCATCATCGCTCAGAATATGCCCTGCACACTTGACCTTGAACAGGCCACGGAGACCTTGTTCATTCATTAAAAAATTCCTATGAGTCTACAGCTTTCGCCTTAATTAGCATAGGGCTTTTTTCAGCACATACGACAGCAGCAGGAAGGACAGGAGATATTCACCTGCCTGTGTTTGGCACCTTCACAGCACGTTGACAATGTGCTCCGACAGATGGTACCATTAACAAAGCTCTCCATACTGTGATGCCCATATTCCTTTTTATTATCTCCCGCCTGACTGGATCTCGTCCCAATTCACTCTTCTGATTTTAAAACTCACTAAGTACCTGACCTGGGGTCTACTTTAGATGTGTAAGGATCTATTCAAAACCTCTCGGCAAGCCATACAGGTCCAAACATCACCTTTTGAATTCAAAGCTGGAAAGTTCCTCTTTGACTGTTCAAACGCCCCTGGAGATTGGGGGCGAGGACTTCTGTGGGCATTATAAGCACAGGAAGCGAGCAACAGTGGGAGTTAGTTTCTTGTCAATAGGTGCTTTCCTCTGCTATTTGGATGGCCGCCAGCCTCCATTGGTTTTGGCCAAATGTAGGTACGCATGAAAAGTCACTATGTTTTTTTTTTTTTTGAAGAAGAAGAAGAATCACAGTTTCCTTGCTGACACTTTATGAATAATGATTTATGATGGAGGTGGTTGAGTTTTGAATGGCCATTCATATTTTGTAAAATACGCTACACACACTGGCCCCAAGAAAGTACAATAGCTAATGGAAGCAAAGCTCTTAAAGCGTTGATTCTTGGCAGAACCCATGTCTGACACGTTTAGCATGAAAAATACACAGGAATGCTAATAAGGTGGCAAGAAACGCTCCATTCCTCTCTTATTTTTCTCGCAGCAGCTGGTGGCTAACCAGTTTAATCAGAGATAATTCTATTTAGCTCATGAGCTCTGGAGCAGTTTTGCACTGTTTACCCAAGGAGTAATAATAATACGATCCAAAAATGTTCCTTCGGTTCAGCAGGCTTGTCTGTTGTTTTTCTTTCCCCATGAGGCAAAGCGGTGGAAATGCAGCAAGACATGCCTAAAGACGTGACTCTAAGGGGGGCGGTGTAATCGTAATTATCCATTCACTACCTCATATGATTCTAACGATTCTATAAAGCAGAATTCTAAAGTATGTGCTTGTGCAAACGTTTTGCGATTAGTCTTCTGGTGGCACCTCATAATTAACCCTCTTAAATTGAGCCATTCGCCATCTAGCGAGGCACCCACGTAGAGTCCCTCCGGAGCAGAAAGCTGCTTTGGGCACTTTCATTACACGCTTCACTTCCGCATCTGCACTTATCCCTTTCTCTCTTTGTTCAGAGAATGAGATCAGAGGTCTGCTTGAGGTGTTCTTTTTTTACCTTACACTATCTTATTCATCTATAAATGCAAATGTGGCACCAAAAAATCTCAGAGTTCTCAGCTACTTTTTATCAACTTTTCCCCAGAAGTTTCTCTTTAAATTAATTACGAGAAATAAATCTGAATTAGACAATTGTTGACATTCATGACATAACACCATGTCTACACCATATGCGAATGACATGACAATGCAAGAAAACCAAAGATAATCCATTACAATAACTAGATTTACATGCACTGATTTTCATCAATCAGAATTAATCTTATCTTAATCTTATAAATTAGTGTAAGACCGCAATCCCTTAAAAGCACAGATGGGAGTAGAATGTTGTTCATGTGATTTACTGATGATGAGCATAAACAGACACAGACAGACCATTTCCATTATGACCAATGCAAGAGCATTCTACATTCAGCGCAATATATATATATATATATATATATATATATATATATATATATATATATATATATATAACCCCTACTGTTCGGACCGGGACTCGAACCCGGGTCCGCCGGCATGAGAGTTGGATGCTCTAACAAGGAGGCTAAAGGCTGCAACCTCTAGCGTCTGTCGCTAGGGCGTCTATATATATATATATATATATATATATATATATATATATATATATATATATATATATATATATATATATATATATATATATATATATATATATATATATATATATATATATATATATATATATATTTTTTTTTTTTTTTTTTTTTTTTTTTTTTTTATATATTTACGATATATATCGTATATATATATCGTATATATTACGATATATATCGGAATTACGATATATATATATCGTAATTCCTCAAATAAAGACCGGGGCCTTTATTTACCTGAAATGCTGATGGGAACCGGCTTTTATTTGAAGCAGGCTTTTATTAGGGGCCAGCCTGGTTTTTTTTAATTCCATCTGCTTGAAATATAATTGCTTTATGTAAACCGTATGCATTTTTTGTAATTCCGCGCGCAGCTCCGCATCCGAAGATGAACGAGTTCTCAGCGAATCTAGCCGAGCATGATGTCTCATCACACCGGCCCCCAGTTTGCACATACAAATTAGGTGCTTATATTTACTGAAGGAGCCTACAAAAGGAGAAATAAGTCATTTTAAATAAAGATCCAGGTTTAAGCAAATAAATAAATAAATCATGACATTAAAGTTTAGTGAAATTAGGAAATATTTAAGAGATTGTTAATTTAGTGCATATTTTGTTCTCATGTCACAAGTAATAATATCAAGCCAAGGTTTACTGAGTTTTTTTACATGATTATTTTGTAGTATGGTTTTTGATGAAATATATATACAGCAATCAATATTCACATATGACAGTGTCCACGGGGTTTTTAAAAAGTATTAAAAAGTGATAAATCAAAATTGTCAAATTTAAGGCCATTAAAAGTGTTACATGTGGTCTCAAAGGTATTATTTTAGTCCAAATTAGGTATTATTTTTTCAGACTATCAGGTGTCCTATTCTGATTGAAATTCTATCTGCGTTCGCGTTAGTTCGTTTAAAAATGGGATTTAGCATATTTGGGCACATAATCAAATATCGTTCGTCTCCGTCTCAACGTATGTTTGATGCTGACATCATATTCAGTGGTCGTTCGGCATCATCTCAGAACACTGCGCTCAACAGAAGTGGCTGGCTTACGTTTTATTTTAGACTTGCTTCAAGGCATATCTTTAACGACTGGACAACCATTGTCGTCGTCATAGGCAAATGCAAGTTTTCTAATAGCTGGGTTAATGACCCAGCATTTAAGGACTGGCTCAGGCCTTTAGTTGGGAATAACAGGCAGGCTTATTGTTCGGTGTATGCACTTCGCTCGCATATGCAATCCACTAAACATAAAACTCGAATGCGTGCTCAGAGAGAGCAGGTAATTCTACCAATCTCAGCTATCTGGGCGGCTGCACCTCCACCATCACCGCCGCAAATTAGTCCCACTGTAGGCCTACTGGCCAACGCTACGGCTCCAGCAACATCTGACCTCCGGGTGGTCATGGGCCCCACACCAACACTGCGCGCAGAGGCTCTGGGGTGTCTGAACACTGCAGTTAATCACCACTCATTGAACTCCAATGAAGGAATTTAGGAGCTGTTTAAAGAAATGTTTCCCGACTCTGACATCGCAAAGTCATCAACTTGCAATGAATGCCAGCCAGTGTGCTGGAACTATCCATTCTCTCCATTGCACATGTTATGTAGTTTGTTTTATTTGTATTTACTAAGTGAAATAAATGTGCAATATGCTGTCAACATCAGTCTCTAAATCTATTCTTTTTTGTATGTTATATATGTCAAAATCTGTGTAAATAATAGAAAGGTCGCTGATTGCATCGTTGCAATTCAGTGTTGTGATGGTTTTAAAAAATATTCTGAAGGTAGTAAAAAATAATTAAAAAGTAGTAAATTTAACTTAAGGATTGAGATGTATATACCCTGTATGATATTCTGCCTAGCAACATAAACATACCATTTCCCATGTCTTCAACTCTTTTGAACTACTTAAATATGCTTTGGTATTATTTAAAGGGTTGGTGAAACACTCAGTTTCAGTCAATCTCATGTCAATCTTGAGTACCTATAGAGTAGTATTGCATCCTTCATACCTCCGAAAAGTCTTTAGTTTTATTATATTTATAAAAGAAATATGGGCTGTACCGAGTCTTTCCGGAAAAAACGAGCGCCTGGAGGCATATCGTGTGGGCGGAGCTAAAGAATGACCATCGCGCAAAGCGGCAACGTCCTCAAGCGTGGAGAAGCCCTCAGCTAATAGATATATGATCCAGAATCAATTAAATAAATTGAACAGGAGAAACAGCAATAGCAGGACGTCCGTCTCTGTGGTATGTGCTGTATTTAGTGGCCTGTCAACATTTGTGTGTGTTAATTCGCAGTTTATGCGGACATGATTCGGTTTATGGACTATTGTATGCGACTAAACCTTAGCAGTAGCAAGCAAAACGGCTTTGCATGTCAGACTAATGTAGCGTTCTACAAACAATGGAGTCCGTTAGCGCATTTGAATGACGAAGCACACGATCGTGTCGTTTACTGATGTTTACTCACGCGACGATAGCCAACAGCACAGACATTTGAAGCAGTTTTACTCACCGGCTGCTTCCAAAGCAGGACCGAACCTTTATAGCTGGGACCGCGCCGTCAAAAACACACTTCTTTGGTATGATTTGGTGAAGTCCTGACAGCAGTGACTTGCTGTGCTGAAGCGTTGAAGTCGCTTGATGTCACAGATAGGAATAAAGTGGAGCGCAGCGGGAGTGTATGGGCGTGCATTTCCTCTCTCGCTCTACCGGGAGAAGAGCCCGTACGGCTCATACAAGGACCTTCGACTCTATTAACGGCAAGCCGACCCATACTCGAAAAAAACTCTCCAAAACTTGTGAGAAACCGGAAGGAGTATTTTTGACACAGAAATACTCCATCAAATGTCCAACATTAGTTTTTGAAACTTTGTCTATGTTTAGGATGGGAATCCAAGTCTTTAACAGTGTAAAAAGCTCAGTATGCATGAAACAGCATTTCACCCCCTTTAATGTATCATATGAATGCAAAATAATATTTTTGAGCATAAACTGTACAATAAAAATAATTTGTGCTATGGATTTTTTTATTTTAAATTTATCACATTTTTTTTAACTATACCATTATCATCTACGTGTAAACTATAATCTGTGAATTCGGGAAAACAGTGATGGCATGCATATTACGTGTTAAATCTATAGGTAAAATTTCAATTAAATATCCAAATCTATTTGGATAAAATTAGTAAACAAATTCAATTATTAAACTAAATCAACTATATCAACTAAATTACTGATCTGCCCACATTGTCAATTTATGATAATTGAAATGAGCTGATGACATTACCATTTTCTCAAGACTGGCTGTACAGCCAAATCAAATTATGTTGCATTATTTTCCTGTTAACACAATGAAACTGCTTTGAAAAAAAAACAAACAAACAAACAAACAAATAAAACAAAAACAACGGCATTGTAAAAAGCGCTATATAAATACATTTGACTTGATTTGACTATAGGAGCATATTGTTTCTTTACAAAGTGATATCGCCATCTACTGGCCTGGCACCATAATAAAGCATTTCATTATGGTTTCGGTTTTGTGGACCGATGTGAATGGAGATGTCAGTAGTAGTCTCTGACAACCAACACGATCTTACAAAAGTGGGTATCTATAGTACAAATTGTATTTATCGTAAATCTTTTCGATAGGATAGTGTGGGTATGTACATATTACACGCCAAAAGAAATATGTAATATATTACTGTGTATCATATGCACGCAAACATTTATTTTTGCGTATACATTGCAGTGCATTACTGCTATAGAGACGCTCTTTCATGACATCGGGCTATGGTTTTCAAAGTGCACATTTTTGTAAACGATGCCATTATTGTCTCTGTGTTGTAACAAAGACAGACTCAGGATGCAAGTGCAAAGATGCTTTATTAAGCACAAAAAACAGCACAGGCGGGTCAGACAGGTCACAAGCTTGGTGGTGGGTGACGCAGGGACCTTGGTCAGGGTTGCCAACTTTTATGTTCAGGTTGGAGTGAGATTTGTATTTTATTTTTTTTACATGACGTAGTGTGTGTGTGTGTGTGTGTGTGTGTGTGTGTGGGGGGGGGGGGGGGGTCTATTTTGAACTTAATTTAGTAGCAATAAGGAAACATTTGTTTGACTTAGCACTATTTTAAAAGTTTCTTGGGTCAAATTAAATGTGCTTGCATTCATTAATATTCAGTTTTTTATGCTTATATAAGTATCATTATTCATTAAAATTATTAGGATGCTAAGTCCTAATATGATTCATAAGTTATTAACGTTTTAAAATTTCACTTTTAAAGAAAACTAGTGTTTGATCATATCTAAATATTTATTAAAATGCAAGACTGTTTTTGAGCAACTAGATTAGAGCCATAAGGCACCTACTGGGTTATGGCATTACAAATTAACATTATTATTTATTAGCAACAAAATAACTCTAATTTACCTCTTTGAATTGGAATTCTCAATTTTAACCTTAATTACTACACAAATTAAAATATAAATAATACAAATATTAGAAGAAATACATTTTAAGTGGTCATTAATTGACAATAATTATTGCACAAATAATATTTGGTACCAAAAGATCTCTTCAAAATGTTCAAAAAATATTATTTAACTAAAACATAGAACACTTATTTAATTGAAAAATGGTTACAGTGTATGGTCACATTTTACCATCAATGAGTATGAGTGTGATCAGCGAGGATCAGTGACCACACCCACAGACACAACACGAGAGAGAGACAGCGGATTCATGAACCGTGACACGTGTAAAACTACAAATACATTAATTTGTCAAAACACTGACGGCACGTGCATGCGTATTACATGTTCAGTATATAGGTGTATATTGCTTCTTTACAAAGTGACATCGCCATCTACTGGTACCATAATTAAGCAATTTTAATAGTTTTCGCTAATATGTGTGAAATGGGATAAATTGACAACATTGTCATCTTTAGTCTGTATAAAAAAAAATGCAAAGGAAAAACTGCTTTTTGTACAGGATTGTCACCATGGAAAATAGAATCTGATCTACAGCAAGCTAAAAAGAAAGATGAAATAGAGGTCTGAAGGGCTTTTTGACAAATATTTACTAAATATTCAATCTCCTCCACTAACCAAGGTCCAAACCTGCTCCAGGAGAGCTACTGCCATGCAAAGTTTAGATTAAACTTCCCTCAAAACTCCTGCTTTGAAGTTTCTAATATGCCTAAGAACTTGATTAGCTGTTGCAACTAACAACAATATTGACATGGTGTAAGAGTATACACTATACAGAGGTGGACAGTATTGAAGTAATTTTATTTTCCAAGTAATTTTGTTTTCAAGCACTTTATCGTTGTTCTTCTTTGAAAAACGTTTTACTGTACTTTTTATTGTAATACATTTCATATAGAATATTATTTAATACTTAATTACATTAATAATCTAGTACTGTATACTTTTACTCAAGAAAAAGTAATTTAAAGTTTTACTTCAGTAAGTTTTACCAGTAAAAAGGTACTACATTTTCAATGTAATTAAGTATTAAAGGCAAGGAAACAACAACTTGTATTCATGAAATGTAGTGCAGTAAAAAGCATGACATTATATATTATGCTTTGGAATCTAGTGAAGTAAAAGTTTTCCAAATAAAAACACTGATAAAGTAGACTTAAAAATGTACTTGAATTGAATTTACAGGCTTTGGCAAATCTTAGCTGAATTTGATAGATTATCTGCATTCAAAATCTCCAAAATAGAGATAACAACATTGAGATATCTTCTGAATATATAAAAGAGACATCAGATTCGAGAGACCTTTTTTCTTTGAAGAAAAACCTGAATCAGGAGAGTAAAAAAAAAAAAGTTTTTTTTTCACCTTTAAGTCTCATAGCCGTTCAGGCCTTTGCATTGGGATATTCAGGAGATCTCACTGGTGATTTGCCTTTCCTATGACGTTTGCTAGTGCATGTGGTAAAGCTTGTCTAGTTTAGAATTTGTAGAGCCTGATATAAAACAGACAAAATTAGATATGGATGACATATATCTCCCATTTAATCCAGAGAGGGACTGGATGCCTTTTTTGGCTTTGAGTCGCACTGTGGTTATGATTGGACATTAATTCTAACGGAATGAAGTTCCAAACTAGGTCTCTCTCTGAAGCCATATTCATGGCGATCATGATTCAGGAGGTCCCAAATCATATTTAATGCAAGATGAATCATTTAACTATCAATTGAGTCATTCTGTGGCAATTCCCAGCTGCTTCTCACTTTACATATTCACCTGGAAGTGCCTTATTCATCAGGAATATGGGTGCCCTTGTTATTGAAAAGATCAAAGCTTTCCTCCTCAAGTTTTAAGGGATTCAATTACTTGGAACACCAAGAAGCAACTTCCAACTGAAGAGTGACTCACTGTTTCTATCCCTCCAGAAAAGTGATGTACTGAAATAGCCATGCTAAGTGCTAACTGAAACTCACTGCTGTAAGGATTTCATTAAAACGTCTACTTTGAATTGCAAACAGATTTTTTCCACCTCACTTTCCACCAAAACAATTCCTTTTCACTTTGTTACGGTCTCGTTAGTTACTCAGCCTTACCTCAAACGAACGTTTCTTTGAACGTGTCGTTTCTGCTTGGCTTAACAGTATGTTAAGTTGCATAGGCAATGATGCATGCAACACTGAACATTAAACTAAACTGAAAAGTCTGAAATTTGAGTTCAGCATAATTAAAAGAGCAGATAGGTCACGCACATCTCCCTCACCATACCTGTAATGGTCTCAACTTGTTCTTATGGTCCCCAATCAGTTGCTGTCCTCTTCGTTCAGATCAATGCTGTGTGTGTGTCATGGTTGCCAAAATCCTGTTTGATTGTACTTAGATTTTCTTTCCCTTGGCAGGAGTCTAGTGTCAGATTTACATGTGGTTCATGAATATTGCATGACTTCTCTGCAACATGGTAAGTGCAGTGCACAGCCCTAACTGGTTTGTTTAATTAATAATCTGTGTTGAAATGACACTTGAGTTTAGAAGTAGAGCATTACTCACTTTAAAGTGACACACGGGTCTTGTAAAAAAAAAAAAAAAAAAAAAAAATAAAAAAATATATATATATATATATATATATATATATATATATATATATATATATATATATATATATATATATATATATATATAACATCAGATCTTAGAAATAAAGTTTAAACCAGTTTCTTAACAAAACATATCTCCTCAGTATTTGAAGATTATATAATATGAAGATGTATAGAGCTGGCTAGGTATGGCAATTTATAACTGCATAAGTAGTCTAAAAGTAGTAAATTGTTTCTCTCTCTGTCTCTCTCTCTCTCTCTCTCTCTCTCTCTCTCTCTCTCTCTCTCTCTCTCTCTCTCTCTCTCTCTCTCTCTGCTAACATTTTATGGTGGGGCCAATGTAGGTGTCATATGGGCTTGAAGTATGGGGGGGGGGGGGAATGCTATTTCATGCATACTGAGCTTTTTACACTGTTAAAGACTTGGATTCCCATCCTAAACATAGACAAAGTTTCAAAAACTAATGTTGGACGTTTGATGGAGTATTTCTGTGTTAAAAATACTCCTTCCGGTTTCTCACGAGTTTTTTTCGAGTATGGCTCATCTTGACGTTAATAGACCGGAAGGTCCTTGTATGGGCCGTACGGGCTCTTCTCCCGGTAGGGTGCGCGCGCGCGTGACTAGAGCGAGAGAGGAAATGCACGTCCGTAAACACTTAGGTGCAGATCCAGTCGATCCAGGCGCCGCGCTCCACTTTATTCCTATGGGTGACATAAAGCGACTTCACCGCTTCAGCACAGCATTCCGGGAAGGCAGCGCTGCATTTGAACCGATTTGAACGCAGAAAGGACGGGAAGCTTCACAACGCTTCAGTCGCAAAAGCGGATCTCCACCGTTCACTGCTGTAAGGACTTCACCAAATCATACCAAAGAAGTGTGTTTTTGACGGAGCGGACCCAGCGATAAAGGTTCGGTCCTGCTTTGGAAGCAGCCGGTGAGTAAAACTGCTTCAAATGTCTGTGCTGTTGGCTCGTCGAGTGAGTAAACATCAGTAAATGACACGATCGCGTGCTTCGTCATTCAAATGCGCTAACGGACTCCATTGTTTGTATAACGTTATACTAGTCTGACGTGCAAAAGCGTTTTGCTTGCTACTGCTAGGTTTAGTTGCATACAATAGTCCATAAACCGAATCATGTCCTCATACACTGCGAGTAAACACACACAAATGTTGACAGGCCACTAAATACAGTACATACCACAGAGACGGACGTCCTGCTGTAGCCGTTTTTTTCCTGTTCAATTTATTTCAGCCTCCTAATGATTCTGCATCATTATTTGTATTAGCTGAGATCGATAGCGATGGGTTTCTCCTCGCTTGAGGACGTCACCACTTTGCGCTCTCGTCATTCTTTAGCTCCGCCCTCACGATACGCCTCCAGGCGCTCGTTTTTTTCCGGAAAGACTCGGTACAGCCCATATTTCTTTTATACATATAATAAAACTAAAGACTTTTCGGGGATATGAAGGATGCAATACTACTCTATAGGTACTCAAGATTGACATGAGATTGACTGAAACTGAGTGTTTCACCCCCCCTTTAATGGATTTTCCCATGGGTTCTATACCCCAGTATTGGGCCAACATGAAATTCATAGACATGTAAATGTATTAATTTAGCAGACGCTTTAATGCAAAGCAACTGATTCAGCTGAAGAATACAACAAGAAACAAACTTAAGAAGGCAATTGACATGCCATAGAAAGTTTCAGTCATCATTCAAGATAGTATAAGTGTAGAAAAGGGTAAAACAATGAGAGAATAGACAAATAGTGAAACAATGGGAACAGGAAAACATTTCAACAAAATTGCAAACATACATTGGTCCCACCATGAAATGTTGTCAAACCCGATTCCAAAAAAGTTGGGACACTGTACAAATTTTAAATAGAAAAGGAATGCAGTCATTTGCAAATCTCATAAACATACATTTTATTCACAGTATAATATAATATAAATAAAACATATCAAATGTTGTAAGTGAAACATTTTGAAATAACATGCCAAATATTTAAAAATGGACTGTGGCAAAGTGGAAAACTGTTCTGTGGTCAGACAAATTCAAATTTGAAGTACTTTTTGCAAAACTGGGATGTCATGTCATCCGGATTAAAGAGAGCAAGGACAACCCAAGTTGTCTCTGTTGGTATGGGGTTGCATGGGTGCGTGTGGCATGGGCAACTTGCACATCTAGAAAGGCACCATCAATGCTGAAAGGTATATACAAGTTCTAGAACAACATATGCTCCCATCCAGACAACATCTCTTTCAGGGAAGACCTTGCATTTTCTAACATGACAATGCTAGACCACATACTGCATCAACTTATTTCTCCCTTAAAATGATACATTTTCTCAGTTTAAACATTTAAAATATGTCATCTATTTTGAATAAAATATTGAAATCACTACCCGGCAGAGCTTAGTTGGGGGTGGATTTGAATACTTTTTTTGGTATGCGAATAAATTCGACATCGACTATCAGAAAATTCCTCGGAGGAGGCGACCCGCCCCGGGGGTGGGAGCTGGGCACACCACACTCCAGACCATACCAATGAACCTCGGTAGTGGAACACTGAACTGCAGTCTGTACCCTTTGCCCACGGTACACAGCTAGGGCCCAAGTAGATATGTTCGGGAGGCATAACCATGCACAGAGATACTCTACTAGGGGAACCATCCTCTCGAGTGACCTAGATCACTCTCCGGAAGAGGAGGCTTCATCTAACTCAACAGGGCCGCAACGGCTTAGGGTGGCCACTGCAAATAAATCAGTGGCCAACCTAAGCCACAATGCAGATAAATCCCATTTAATTCCTCAGAATAATCACCAGGCAATACTGTTTTAATATTTATTCATATTGAATCGTGATCTACACACTGCCTCTGCAAACGCAAGATTAGATCCGTTTACAACATATTTGGCTTTCATTGCTCGAGAAGAAAGACCACAGGTGCGAGGCTGAACCACCCGTTAAACGCAGACGGGTCTTTGACCGTGCAGCAACGGGTCGCAAGGCGGCCCGTAAACTCTCAGACTTACGCCAAGGCAGGCATTCGGTGTTGGAATATATGATTCAGTTCTATACATTTGCCGCTAGATGCGAGATGCGAAACTGGTTTACCCTTGTCAGAGAACCTCCTGAGCCCGTTGAGTTCCCGGTGAGAGACACGGTCAGCCCATCCAGCGACACTGAGCCCATGCAGGTGAGTCGAGCTCTGCTTTCCCGGCAAGAGAGAGAGCGCCGAAGAGCTGAGGGACGATGTATGCACTGTGGTTCGGCGGGGCATTACCTCAATAGTTGTCCATTAAAAGATCTTGCCGGGAAGAGTGCAATGGACAGACCAGTCACACAGCTGCCAGGTTTTCGTGGACTTTCGTGAGGGGAATTTTATGGACCGTTCACTGACCACCCAGCTCCAGATTCCCACGCACCCCCTCAGCACTCCTATTGCTGTACACGCACTCAACGGACAGACACTCCCCACCATCACACACACCACGGACCCTGTCACACTCACCATCACTGGCAACTACACAGAGACTCTCACCTTTTACATGACCACTTACATACTGTGTTACAGGAGGAGGCGGTGAATTTGTCTAACGTGCCCAAGGAGTACCTCAACCTCAAGGAAGTGTTTAGTAAGTCCAAGGCTGCTTCTCTTCCTCTTCATCGTCCCTATGACTGTGCAATAGATCTCATGCCAGGTACGTCTCCGCCTAAGGGCAAGCTATACTCACTTTCTATTTCAGAAAGGGAGGCCATGGAGAAATACATTTCTGATTCGCTAGCCAAGTTCATCTGCCCCTCTTCTTCTCCGGCGGGGGCGGGGTTCTTTTTTGTGGGTAAAAAGGATGGGTCCCTTCGTCATGGTTAAGAATACCTATCCTTTACCGTTGATGTCTTCAGCCTTTGAGAGGTTGCAGGGAGCATTAATATTCACAAAACTGGATTTACGTAATGCTTATCATTTGGTCCGCATAAGAGAGGGGGTGAATGGAAGACTGCTTTTAATACCCCCAGGGGGCACTTTGAATATTTGGTCATGCTTTTCGGGCTGTTCAGCTCCCCAGCAGTCTTCCAAGCACTAGTCAACGACTGGCTGGGAGACATGGTCGATTAGTTCATTTATGTCTACCTGGATGACATTTCGATATTTTTTTTGTCTCTCCAGAAACATGTCCAGCACGTTCGACTAGTGCTCCAGAGGTTGCTAGCAAAAAGGCTTTTTGTCAAAGTGGAGAAATGCGCTTTCCATGCACAGTCTGTTCCGTTCCTAGGACACATCGTCTTGTCCAAGGGAATGCGCATGGATCCCGACAAGGTTAAGGCTGTGATAGATTGGCCAACTCCAGATTCCTGCAAGGCCCTGTAGAGGTTTCTGGGGTTCGGCAATTTTTATCGACGTTTTATTCATAATTTCAGCCAACTAGCCGCGCCTCTGACAGCGTTGACCTCCCCTAAACTGACGTTCAGGTGGTCTGGTGCAGCCGGAACTGCATTTACCAACCTCAAGAGCCGCTTTGTTTCGGCTTCCATTCTCATCGCTCCTGATCTATCACGTCAGTTTGTGGTGGAGGTGGACGCTTCAGAGGTGGGGGTAGGAGCGGTTCTTTCCCAGCATTCTCCCTTGGACGACAAGATGCATCCTTGCGCGTTTTTGTCCCACCTTTAATCGCCAGCCGAATGTAATTACGACATTGGTAACAGGGAACTGTTGGCAGTTAAGCTTGCATTGAAGGAATGGCGTTATTGGTTAGAGGGAGCGGGGGTTCCTTTTATCGTTTGGACTGACCATAAAAATCTGGAATATATCAGATCTGCCAAAAGACTCAACTCAAGACAGGCTCGGTGGGCTCTCTGTTTCGGACGTTTTGAATTTACTCTATCGTACCGCCCGGGTTCTAAAAACATCAATCCCGATGCTTTATCTCGATTCTTGGACCGCTCGAAATGCCCGTCCACTCCTGAGTGCATTTTTTCGGAGAGACTTATCATCTCGGCACTCACATGGGAGGTCAAATCGGCCTTAGAAGGGGTAACACCTCCACCCAGTGGCCCACCGAATCGTTTATTTGTGCCTGAGGGAGCTCGGTCCGACGTAATTCGATGGGGTCATAGCTCCAATGTACCTTGCCATCCGGGAGTTAATAGAACCAAGTTTTTGGTAAAGCAACGGTTTTGGTGGCCTGGTATGGCTTGTGACATCCAGGAATTTGTATTGGCTTGTTCAGTTTGCCAAATGGGTAAGACTTCCAATCGCTCCCCAGATAGGTTACTCCAATCGCTGTATGTTCCTTCGAGACCCTGGTCCCATATCGCTCTAGATTCCGTTACCGCCTCGGGCCCTCCCAGGGCAAGACGGTCGTTTTGACCATTTTGGACAGGTCAAAAAGTGTGGCTTTCTACTGAGAACATTTCTTTGGGCTCGGTAAGTAATAAGCTCGCTCCTAAATTCATTGGCCCGTTTCCTGTCACTAAGATCATTAGCCCGGTGACAGTCCGCCTCAAACTACCTCCAGCGTACGGGAGGATTCATCCCGCCTTTCATGTCTCCAAATTTAAACCTGTTTTTCAGTCCCGCATAATTCCGCCAGTCCCGGTACACCCCCACCCCCTTCTGTTCTTTCTCACCAGCGCACACAACAAAATGAACTAGGTTAATGACCTGGGTTACATGTACACTGATCGCGTGTATTCAATCTTATTGCATACCCATAATCTATGTGCTGCCTTGGCAACGCGAGATCGAGCCTTACATTATGAAGTGGCATTACATTTACATTACTTACATTTTAGTTAATAATAATAACCTTGACCTGGAATTATGGTACTTGTTGTCTCCTAAAAAACAAAACTAAAGTAACAAAGTAAACAATACAAAGATTTAATTTTAAGATTATAATTGATTGGAGTCATTGGACTATTCAAATATGGTAAAGGAGATATGTAAAAGACATACAATTTGAAGCAACTCAATCAGTATATTCTAAGTTTAATAATTTGATAAAACTGACTAAAAATTAAAAGTAAAAAAACAACAAAAAAAAACATTGAAAAGAATTAAGAAAATGGGGTTATTCTGACTCATATGCTAAAGAAAGCACTATGATCATTATGTGCGCCATTTGAACTTACTATGCAGCACAGCATGTAAACCATTTGCAAAGTTAACACCTGCAATAAATGAGGGTACTCGGCGCTACACTGAGTGGCCTCCAACCAGGCACATTAACTTACCCTGTTCTGCTGGCCAGTTCACTGACATTTCAAAAATAGTACATGTGAGTTATGAACAGCTTAGCTTTAGCATATTGGAGCACCAATGTTTGAAATTTACACACAAAAAATTAAATAAAAATAATATATATATTATTATAGATATAATATATATATATAATAATTCATTACTATTGGCCACCCTTCATGTATGTCTGTGGGTTTTGCACATATATTTTACCAATGAAAAGTATTAAAACGTGATTGTGTCTAAACGCTGTATCTCCACTTTACTACTGGCCAGCAGAATAGGGCTACTTTGGCGAATAACCAGGGTGACCTGAGAATCACAGTTAGGGCTACCCCACCAAGGCAATCTCTGTGGGACCCTAATCCCTCTGTAACTCCACAGCTGGTGGAGTTACAAAGAGAGCACACTGACCTTTCACATGGGCATCCAGTGGTGACTTTCAGGGCTCCAGCCGATGTCAGGATGTTGAGCACTGCATCGGAGGGAAAACTTCAGTCTTCCGGGGATGATGACTTGGCTGCGTTGCCTCTCTTTGAGACGCAGAGTTGACGGCTATGCTTGCCCAGTCCACTGATAAGGTCTGGCTCGTGTGGAACCCTCCACTGTGTCCCAAGGCTTTTAGGTTTGATGGTTGGTTTCTTAGGGCATCCGGAAGTGCATGTGGAGCTCATTTCTGCCAGAAACTGGACCAGTGGCTCCTCCCTACTCATTACCCTTCGAGGTTGGGCCAGCCAAGGGGCACATGGAGATCCCGCCATTGGCATGTGCAATTGTGTCTGGCATTTTCTCCCTCCTGGTATGGTAATCCATGCCTCCCATCCAATACCTGTAAGTTTATGTCCACTCTAATGGCCAAAGCTTACAAAGCCTGTGGACATGCTGTGTCCGCCTTAATTCCATGGTGTTGTTCCAGGTGTATTTCGCCTAGGCACTCAAGGGTAGACCTGACCCAAGCTCCTTCGGGAGCTCCGGGCAGTGACGGACCTCACCCTCCAGGTAACGAAAGTCAGCGCTCATTCAGTCAGTTAGGTGATGTCCTCCATGGTGATCCAAGAGTACCATCTCTGGCTCAGCCTGGCAGATATGAGGGAAGTATCAGATCCTGGACTGGGTCTGAGGGGCTTACGCAGGGCAATGGAAGTGGCAACCAGCCATGGTGTTTTCCATAGGGATCCCAATATATCGGTGATGTCGCCACAGTTGCTGTACCATCACTGTATGAGTCACAAATCAGCTCCTCAGTGAAAAATGAATGTGTGCTGCATCCGCTTCTGTAAGAAAGATCGAAAAAAAGTAAACATATCAATAAATGTCCATGATGTTATGCTCCTGGAATCAACAAAGTAATATGGTAGTTCAAATTCATACACTTTCGCTTTTATTTTTCAATGCAACGCCTAGGGACGTAATAAAACCTTTAGGCTGGAAGTAAATGAAATTAATATAGACCCAAGAAATAGATGCCAGTAAACTAAAATGTGCTCTTTTGGGCGCCTACACGAGGGAGTGTGTGTACCTGATTTAAAATGATTGTGTCCTGTAGTAAAATCCTCAGCATTCCTGCTATGAACTTCATTGTTAGCTACATTTAATTTCTTATGCAACCATGCACACATATCCACATTGTAAACAGAATGGTACAGTACATGTAAATGAAATAATTAAAATAATAAGGTTTTGTTGTTGTTGTTGTTGTTTGTATGTTGTTGTTTGAGGTTTGCAGCAAATAGTATATTTTGTGCTCCGTAAAGTCTTACAGGTTCGCATTGACATGAAAGTGAGTAAATTATGACAATTTCCAGTCCCACTTTATATTAGGTGGCTTTAACTACTATGTACTTACATCAAAGATAAGTACAATGTACTTAATGTGTTCAAATTGTATTGCAAAACACTTTAGCTGAAGCTGTGATACCAGTAAAATTAGGGACAGCATGTGTGGTGGTGTGGATAAGTTTAAGGGTAAAGTTAGGGACAGGTGTGGTGGTGTGGGTAAGTTTAAGGGTAAAGTTAGGGACTTGTGTGATGGTGTGGGTAAATTTAAGGGTAAAGTTAGCAACAGGTGTGGTGGTATGGGTATGTTTAATGGTAAAGTTAGGGACAGGTGTGGTGGTATGAGTAAGTTTATGGGGGGGGGGGGGGGGATAGTGACAGGTGTGGTGGTGTGGGTAGGTTTAGGGGTAAAGTTAGGACAGGTGTGGTGTTATGGGTAATTTTAAGGGTAAAGTTAGTGACAGATGTGGCAGTAAGTTTAAGGGTAAAGTTAGGGACAGGTGTGGTAGTTTGCCCATATGGAAAAGTTTCGCTAAAAACGTGTGATTCTTATATGTTCCAACAGAATACGGTAAGGATCATATATGCTGCAAAAACCACATATACAAATTTGACAATATTAATGTATTTTCAATCATATATGTCCTACACTGTAAAACAAATATATGCTGGATTGTGTTAAATCAACCCGATCACACATAAATGCGTATAAACAGTACGAGTGTGCAATGTCGTGGAATGTATATGCCAAAACTCATTTTGGCGTGCATATGATATGCTGTTTTTCGCGTGCATATGATACGCACTTTATGGCGTATATATGACACGCGCTTGGGTAGGATTAGGGTGGTGGGGTGGGGGGTTCGTATGTATAATACGCCATAAAATGCGTATCATATGCACGCGAAAAACAGCGTGCCATAGACACGCCAAAATTAGTTTTGGCGTATACATTCCAGAAAAGTTTCGCTAAAAACGTGTGATTCTTATATGTTCCAACAGAATACGGTAAGGATCATATATGCTGCAAAAACCACATATACAAATTTGACAATATTAATGTATTTTCAATCATATATGTCCTACACTGTAAAACAAATATATGCTGGATTGTGTTAAATCAACCCGATCACACATAAATGCGTATAAACAGTACGAGTGTGCAATGTCGTGGAATGTATATGCCAAAACTCATTTTGGCGTGCATATGATATGCTGTTTTTCGCGTGCATATGATACGCACTTTATGGCGTATATATGACACGCGCTTGGGTAGGATTAGGGTGGTGGGGTGGGGGGTTCGTATGTATAATACGCCATAAAATGCGTATCATATGCACGCGAAAAACAGCGTGCCATAGACACGCCAAAATTAGTTTTGGCGTATACATTCCACGACATTGCACACTTGTACTATTTATACGCATTTTTGTGAGAATACCCTGGTTAAATACAACCCCTGCCAATCAGTTAGATTTTACTTAAGTAAATTAAATAGCAAGTAAAATGAATAAAAATGGGTAACCCTAATGCAAAGAAATTATTTACTTAATATTTACTACACACATACAGTTAACAATAACACAAGTCAAGCACACCGGAATGTTCATAAATATTTAGCAAAGAGCTATAACTGTACTGAAAAGTGCACAGTCATTATTTTTAATAAAAGTAACATAGTTTTATTGGTGTTTGGCCAAACGTCAACCTCACTATATCCACTATCTCAACCTATCTCCCTCTATTAAATTGAGCAAAAACACATTAAATAACAATTAATTTTAACATTTAACCTCCTTTAAACCAGAAGCAAAGCATGATGGAAGTAGAAATTTGTTGTAACTCATTCTGTAAAAGTGTTTATATGTGTGTACATGTATGCATTCACATTAATATGGGAAATTCAATATACAGTAAGGCTACACAATAAAGGATAAAATTTCATGGATATTACATGTAATGCTATTTATGTCTTAATTACTAAATATTGTATGTGTTAAAATATAGTCATATAAGGTCAATGCATACATTGAAGTATATTAAAAAAGGCTTTAGTTTCCTTTATTCCTTTATATTTTCCTTAATATATTTTGCATACAATTGCAGTATATTCCCATATATTTGTTTCGTAATGGTGTTCTAGCTTTACAAACTATTTGTTAACAGTCAGCATTATTTAAAAAAATATTTAAACACTCAAAAATAGCCTTCTGTCATCACAAACTGCGCATGCATCAACGCGGCCAGATGGAAATCAATCAATCAAGCTCCCGGTAAGATTTGTGTTTGTCATGTCATTCTCAATGCAAATGTTAACTTATTTAATGGCAAGATTTGCTAAAAGATTTGTAAATTGTTTGTTTCTGTTATCATGTCGGTGCCACAGCCTTAGTTAGGTAACATAGAGGTAACATTAAGCCTAATTATGCTGCACGTGCAAAATTTAAACAATTACAATTATTTAATGTGCAAAAACAACAAGTGAAAAATTATTATATTTGTATTAAAGTTATTGAACTATACAATCTGCCTCTTTATTTGTTAGTCCATTTGAATAAAAGCATTTGCTAAATGATCAAATGTAAAAAGCGACGTCTTGTTATTTAACTATGTAATTTAGTATTGACTAAACCCTTAAGCTCATGGTTTGAATAGATAACGTTATACGACGATTTGCTGTGTGACAAAAAATGTATAAAAAAAGCAAAAGTTAGAATACGTAAATGTAATGTGATTTGTTTACTGGAATGTTCCTTTTGTGATTATTAATAGTCTATGTTGTGCCAATTCACTTTTAAAGAGTTAATGTTTTAGTGAACTTGAGTTTGCAGATTGCTCTAATGTAGTTAAAATATAGCTAAAATATAAACTTATATAATTGGCATTCATGTAACTGCAACATATATGATTCTAAATGATGTACAATATTAAAATTTAGTAATAGAAAGTAAGTTACTGTATAAAAATAGATTGTTATACTGGAAAACATTATATTGGAACATGTTTCTAATAGAGAAATAGAATAGTCAAGATGTTCTTCTTCTTCCATAGAAAGATCTTTATGAAAACATTTGAAGACCATGCAAGAAGAACACAGGTTCAGCCACAGACTGTTTCATCCCATGAGGACTGGTTCAGTTCTGAATGGGAAGTGTTGAAGAAGTTTATGTGAGTTGTACCACTTTAACTAATGTTAACAAATGAGACTTTATTGTAATGTATTAACTAACATGAACTAACAATGAGCAATGCATTATTACAGTATTAAACTTTGTTAATTTTTAACATTTAGTTCACCCAAAAATGTAAGTTCTTAAGAATGTAAGAGCCTCCTGTCGTTCCAAACCCATAAGATGTTTGTTCATTTTCAGAGCGCAACAAATAAAGTTTTTAATATGTACTATAATTACTGTGTGACCTGAGTGATGCGATGTAGGAGTAGCGTAAGCTTCGATGTCTCTCTGGGCAAAAAAAAGTTAAGCTCTTCTCTTATATCGAATCCTCGTTAAATTCAAATTCGTGAACAGTGTTTTGTTTTCCTCTATTCTCTGCATCCGCATTTGTCAATACATCATGCTTCAGGTCAGAGGTCACTCTTTTGGTGTAAGTAGACGTGCACGGTTTGACTGACGGAAGATAGATATTTTAGTCTATAAAGACAAAAATATGCATTTCCCTATCTCGAGGGAACTTCGAGCTGCATCGAAACGCTAGGGGAACGCCTCTGCGTGATGCGTCATGAACCACTCGTGCAATCAGTCCAATAGCGGGGAGATACGTCATTGGCGGGTGACGTCATCGACCAGGAAGCTATAAAGCACACCTGGACCAAACAGTCATTAGCTTCTGTGCCTTCACAAAGCGCTCTGTGTGAATTGTATGTCCATTTATTGTGTGTGTGTTCAAAAGAAAAAGAAAATATGTCTACTCAGTTCAGGCGTTGTGTTACTCCCTGCCCTCATTACATACACACAACGAAGATCCTTGGTTCCTGTCCCAAGGTCCAGTTCTGGGGGCTCCTTGTCGTCGTGTAACGCTAATGCCTCCCTAACTGGCTGGGGAGCGGTCATGAGTGGCCGCTCGGCCCAAGGTCTGTGGAGGGGCCGTCAGCTCTCCTGGCACATAAACCAGCTGGAGCTGATGGCTGTGTTTCAATCACTCAAACACTTCCTCCCAGACCTGCGGGGCCGCCATGTGTTAGTTCGGTCAGGCAACACTTTGGTGGTCTCGTATATAAATCACCAGGGGGGGTTGAGATCTCGTCGGTTGTGGAAGCTGACGCATCATATGCTAACATGGGCCCAAGGCAAGATGCTCTCGCTCAGGGCGATGTACATCCCGGGGGTCCTGAATGTAGCGGCAGACTCCCTGTCGAGGCAGGGAGTGGTGCCGGGAGAATGGAGAATCCACCCCGAGGTGGTGGAGGAGCTGTGGATCCGCTTCGGGCGAGCCCAGGTGGATCTGTTTGCGTCTCGAGAGACGACACACTGTCCAGCATTTTTCTCCCTCACACATCCAGCCCCCTGGGGCTGGACGCAATGGTACAGACGTGGCCGAGGCTGCGTCTGTACGCCTTTCCCCCTCTGGCGTTGCTCCCAGGAGTGCTGGAAAGAGTCCGCCGGGATGGGGTTCAGCTTTTATTGGTAGCCCTGCTCTGGCCGGGCCGAATATGGCTCGCCGACATTATGTCTCTCCTAGAAGGTCCTCCCTGGGAAATCCCAGTCAGGAGAAATCTTCTCTCGCAGGCCGGGGGGTCAGTACTGCACCCGCGTTTGGAGCTGTCGAAACTGTGGGCTTGGCCCCTGAGGGGGCCCAGCTCATGAACACGGGTCTATCTACTGAGGTGATACTGAGGTACTTTGAGGCTCAGACCTGCGGCACGCTCAAGGGTGCCTACTTGGGACCTGGCCATAGTTTTAGAAGGCCTTATGTTGGCTCCCTTCGAGCCATTAGAGGAAGTGTCAGAAAAGTTCCTCACACTAAAAACAGTGTTCCTTCTAGCGATTTCATCACTGAAAAGAGTAGGAGACCTACAGGCTCTGTCAGTGGCACCCTCTTGCCTTGAGTTTGCACCAGGAATAGTGAAAGCATTTCTCTTCCCGAGGGAAGGATATGTTCCCAAGGTCCCGACTAATGTTCCGGGACCAGTAATGCTGCAGGCTTTCTGTCCGCCTCCTTTCACAAACCAAGACCAAAAGAAGCTAAACCTGCTATGTCCAGTCAGGGCCCTAGATGCATATGTCCACAGAGTTGCCCTGTGGCGAAAGTCAGAACAGTTGTTCATGTGTTTTGGGTCCCCGAGCAAGGGAAAACCAGCTTCAAAGCAGACGCTTAGCAAGTGGATAGTCAAGGCTATTTCGCTCGCTTATGAGTCGGCCGGACAGCCTTCACCAATGAGGGTCTGCGCCCACTCCACCAGGAGTATGGCTGCCTCTATTATCGGGAGTTTCATTGTCAGAGGTATGTGATGCGGCTTCGGTGGTCCTCTCCGCACACATTTGTGAGGTTCTACAATCTAGACGTGGCCTCTACCCCGGGGTCTCGGGTGTTTCTGGGTTAAATTCACACGTACAGACATTTGGGACTCTAGCGGCGTGGGTATTGAGTTCCCCTAGCGTTTCGACGCAGCTCCAAGTTCCCTCGAGATAGGGAACGTCTCAGGTTACGTATGTAACCATGGTTCCCTAAGAGGGAAAGAGATGCTGCGTCGCTATGCCATACTCCCGGCATGCCTGTGATCTATTTGTTTGGCTTTTCCAGAAGCTAATGACTGTTTGGTCCAGGTGTGCTTTATAGCTTCCTTGTCGATGACGACACCCGCCCATGACGTATCTTCCCGCTATTGGACTGATTGCACGAGTGCTTCATGACGCATCACGCAGAGGTGTTCCCCTAGCGTTTCGACGCAGTGTCTCGTTCCCTCTCAGGGATCCATGGTTACATACGTAACCTGAGACAATTTTTCTAATAAAAAATGCATAGCTTCTCTTCAGAAGGCCTTTATTAAAAGACTTTTTTAAATGTCCTGATAATTTACTCACCCCCATCTCATCCAAGATGTTAATGTCTTTCTTTCTTCAGTCAAAATTTTTTTTTTAGTTTTTTGAAGAAAATATTCCGGGATTTTTCATCATATAATGGTTTTCAGTTGCAACCAAAATACTGAAGGTCCAAATCAATGCAGTTCTGCCTCCGTGTTTACAAAGCACTCATGTGAAGACTAATACAAATGCCCTTTAGCACAACAAAAAAGGTAAAACAACGATATTGGATGATTTAGAAGTTGAAAATTGAGTGTTTTTACTAAAAGGCATTTAATAATACTAATAATAATTATTATTTACATTTATATAGTGCTTTTCTAGACACCCAAAGCGGTTTACATATAGAAGGGGGAATCTCCTCAACCACCACCAATGTGCAGCACCCACCTGGATGATGCGCCGTCAGCCATATTGCGCCAGAACTCTCACCACACATCAGCTGATTGGTGTAGAGGAGACAGAGTAATTAAGCCAAACAGGATATGGGGATTATTAGGAGGCCATGATAGACAGGGGCCAATGGGCAAATTTGGCCAGGATTTGGGATTTTTAATGACCACAGAGAGTCAGGACCTCGGTTTAATAAACACAAGCTTCGTAAACACGAGGGCGGGACTTCTGCCTACGTCTAGTGTGGCCATTTACACGTGATTACATCATCGTTGACACCTCCTAGATCTGAGCAAGTTGAACAATTAAGGTTAAAAAAAGTATATTTATTTTTTTAAATGACTGATCGTTTGACTAGATAAGACTATATTCCTCATCTTGGATCACGCAGAGTCTATGAAGCCCATCGAAGCCCTTTGAAACTGCATTGATTTGGACCTTCAACATTTTGGTTGCAACTGAAAAGCATTATATGATAAACAATCCTGGAATGTTTTCTTCAAGAGACAACAGACATCAATTTCTTTTCCACTGAAGAAATAAAGGCATGAGCATCTTGGATGAGATGGGGGTGAGTACATTATCAGTAAATTTTCATCTTGGGGTGAACTAATCTGTTAATTATTTTTGATTGATGGCCATTACACTGTGTTAAATGTATTTTGTTGTTGTTTTTTGGGTTTATTTTTTTTTCCTGAGCAAAGTTTAGTTTGCTATCAAGTTGGAATTGTAAATTACTCATGTGGAGTATAATTTGAGTGTTTTATTTTGTGTTGAAATAAAAGTGTTATCACAAATTTGCGTATGTCATTGATTGAAATCATATATGGTTAGTATGCAGAGATGTTGTGATATTGACTGAAATTATGTATGGTAATTATATGTAGTTTATATAAACTTTAAGAGCTAACACACCATTTCCCTATTAAAAAATATGAAATCTGTATGAAAAGCATATAAACAAATCACACAAAATGTAAATAAATCCTATATGACTTTAAGTTTGACAAGCATATGATTCAGTATAAGAACTTTATATGATTTGTATTTGAATATGAGGTATTTTCTAATAATACCATAAAACATTGCATACTGTTTACATGTACAACTCATATAAGGTTTTTACAGCATTTTTACATGACCCAATAATCCCCTACAAGTTTTATGTGTATTTTTTTGTATGAAATGGGCCATAAATGGTCTGCTTTTGTGTATGACATATATGGGACTTACATTAAACATATAAGATAATTCTGACTGATTTAAGTAAGGAAGATATATGGTCACCGTATATGAACCATACAGGTTTTTTCATATGGGCATGTGAGCTGGAACTTCATTAAAAATAAAGTTCAACCTCTCATTCCTAATATTAGGATCAGAAGGAAGCTTATGCAGCGACTGTGTTCTTCCACAACCAGGAATAGTGCAATATCTTAATCTTCCTCTGCATGTTTACTGTTGTTGACCAGCTAGCATGGGCCCTCTATGAGTCGGTGGGCGAGGCTACTGGATTAGAGGCGCTGTAGACGTGGTGTTTCGTTGCGCACTGATGTCAGTATGAAGCAAAGAACCGTTTGCTGAGCCTGGTGTCTATAAAAGCTTTTTTTTGACTAACAAGGAAGTTTTCAGCTCTGAAACTTAGAGGATATTCTTATATTACCATGACCTTATATATCAAAAGCTCAAGGAAAAGTTGATTCCTCAATTCATCACCCCTTTAAGGCCAATATATATATATTGTGGTTCCCAATTTAAAATTTTTAGTTGAACTATCCCTTTAACCCTTGTATGGTGTTCAGGTCTGTTGGACCCGTTTTCATTTTTTATCGAAATAAAAATGATTGTCGGTTGGGATACATATATTAGACTTTATACATTTATTTTGCCTGCTGTTAATATGTTATGTAAGGGATAATGTACACCCAGCCAGTTGTTATCGCAGAATAAACCCCGTCAGAGAGATCAGGACCCCGAAGCGGAGGGGTCTTGCATCACTCTGAAGGGGTTTATTATGCGATAACAACTGGCTGGGTGTACATTATCCCGCTTATTACACGGCTACTAGTCTCAAATAAATAATTATTACATTATTATTAATTATTATTAAATAATTATTCTATCTATCTATCTATCTATCTATCTATCTATCTATCTATCTATCTATCTATCTATCTATCTATCTATCTATCTATCTATCTATCTATCTATCTATCCACTCACCCATCCATCCATCCATCCATCCATCCATTTATCCATCCATCCATTCATCCATCTCTCTTTCTGTCTGTCTATTGTCTGCCTGTCTTTCTGAAGGGATCCCATTTTTCCATAAATGATGTGCATCTCTCTATTGTTATCATTGGAAATATTGACTGAAACCTGATTACTCTGCAAACTGCCAGGAAGCACACCAAACTCCTATTAGCTGGATACTGATTCTTTCTTCAAAACTGCCATGAGAATTCATAAAAAAACAGCTCAGAGCACCTCAACTTCCTCTAAGGCAATCTTAAAAATATCCAGCAGCTTTTCGACGTATGTTTCTGCAGCTGGCAGGGAGAACAAGCATTTCCCTGCCTTCTGCTCTGAGGAGAGCCAGCACACAATGTGTCTTTCCTATATGAACTCAGCATCATGCAATTAAATCAAATCAAATATTCCAGGCCATAGCTCTTCTCCCATTCTATAGGCAGCTCCTTTAACAAAGAAGCTAGTTTGATCGTTTTCTCTTGGGTGGTTTGTTTTGCCCAGCCCTGATCCATCTTAATCACAGAACGTACAAGCTTTCAGCACAATCAAAGTTTGTCACAAATAGCTACAAAACAGTTACACCCTGGAGAAACCATGGGGTAATTGTTCTCTAACAGCTACAACCACAAACACTTTCATCAGCAACGTGGGTCTAACTTGACAATATCTGGTTTTGCTATACTGTGTGATTTAACAATGTCTTGAACTCAAGACAATACATTGCACAATATGATTAAATACATGCTGCGAATGTATGAATATGCCACTACCTGCATATAACTCTACATTAAACCTTTGAACAGTTGGGTAAACAAATTCACAAATTTTGATCAATAAAACTATACCTTAGCTGAACTCAACAATGAGCCTCAACATTTTAAACGGTTTATTAGCCTGACATGGTACCTTAGGAGTTTAAATGTAGCTAACTCAGTTAAGATAAAGTTTTTAATACTAATTTTACTAACAACCAATCAATTTCCAGCATTTATATCTCCTGTATGTAATTCAAACCTCATATTCATTCAAAACACATATTCATATTTATACCTTTTTATGTGTATTTACTTAAGTTAAATAGTACTATATTACAGCTGAAATTACAAACTGAAGAACAAAGTGCTTTAACAAAAACACAAGATTCAGCTTTGTAACCTAAGGCTATTTTGCCAATTTGGCATCCATTTTAATAATCGCATTCCTTGGAAATGTAATTGAGTAAAAGTTTCAATAGGAGGCTACTTGAGAAAAGTGGAAATGTACCAAAATAACACTTAAGCATCGTAATGAAGCACAATTGCCCACATACTTCACACCTCTGGCAAACACTATTCCACTCAAACTGGGTTGAGCCAGTGATTTCAGTGTAGCTCTTAAAACATACACAGACATTACAACATTAAAACAATGGAAAACATCATTTTTCACTTTGTGCAATCTTTGCTAACACGTTTTTTTTTTTTTGTCTGTGTGAATGTGGTTAAAGTATGAATAAGGTATTTTATGAGACTAATGCTGAACTGCATAATGGTCTTATATTCATTTAGCAGTATAATCCATAATCCTGCTATTTCTTATGTGAGCTAACAATGAAAGTTAATGTTGTATAAGCCTCACTTATGCATCCAAGGTAAATTAAAGAATAATTATTATTTAAATGTAGCTTTTGTAGTAACTTAATACAGTTTAGAGAACTTAATAAAAAAAAATTGTACAGACAGATTTCTTTAGAGACACAAATTGCCTTTACGTCATCATGTCATTTGCTCAGAGAAGACTAAACTTTGGAGCCTGACATGGTCATACTCAATTCTAGTCAGAATATGAGTCTGATACTGCTCCATTGGGCTGTGATTATGGGGCGTGTTTCAACCGAACCAGGAAAGACATCAATTGGATAGACCTACAACCCATCAGAGCAACGAAGCGACGCATTACGTTTGTTGTCAAATGTCAACGGAGCTCAACTGCACTGTGTTGCCAAATTTTTTTATGCGAGTTGTTTTCTTCGTCCGCGGGTTGAAGCAACTATTATGTGATACATAGACCCATGAGTGCGAATTTTAGCAGGCAACCTTGCCAAAATGACACATTTTACCCCCCAAAACCTTTTTTTTTTTCAGAGAGCCCCCCGAGAAGCTATTGTTTAGGGCTGGTAGTTGGCAGGTTTTAGTTTAAAAACCTGGCAACCCTGTCTGCACGCACGCTGGAATAAACAATCTTTGCCGGTGTTGTAAAAAAAATAAAAGAATGTAATGATACACAGAGTACTTGAGACAACATGATCATCATTTCTGAAAGAAATTGTGAAGGTGAATGCATATACAAACAAGCTCTTCATTTAAGATTTGAACAAATATAATCCAAGCCCCTTTGATAATGTGCATGATTATGTTACTGTTTATCATCTGTCATCATCTAAAGCCCACCCTGATGATTTCATTGGTCTGAACAGTTTCTGTTCGGAGATAATTACTCCTCTATGGATCGAGGCCAGACCAAACTGCCCGACCTAAAAAAATTGTGGGCGGGGCTAAATTCGGCTGGCATCCAGGCTATAAACTTTGAGCTGCCTGTCCAAATGGTGGTCGCAAGATGAGAAATAACAACAAGATAACAAACAAAATTACCAAAACAAACAGATCTTAAACCCTTTATTCAAGAGGGAGATGTGTTACTGCTATATGTTATACAGGGGAAAAAAATCTGATTGAATACGGCACTTTAAAGCTGAGGTAAAATTGAAATAAACACTTGTGGTTGCACATTTTAAATTATGTGCAAGGTTAGGAAATACACCCCTTATTAATGGTCAAATCAGTGTGATGCACTGCTTTAGGTAGGTTTTTGTTTAAAAAACCTTCTAGAACTAATCTGTTTATCAAATGAATGTATAATGTAGTCTTGCTATTGGATACATTTAGACCTACATAGTAAGTTTATTTCCATTAACTAAGAGACATTTGTGTGCTTTGTTGCCATTTGTTTTCAGTCTCTTCAGTTTACATTCAGATAATTAGGGAACATTCGCTTAAATGCCTTTAAATGTCAGAGTGGCCAGATCGCTGCTTTTTAGAGATAATTAAAAGAGAAAAGAAAACTCTGATTATTACTAAATTGGATTGCTTTTCTCATTTCTGTTGAATCAGCTGTACTTGCTTATATTTAGATTTGTTTTTCCAATTACGAAATGTTATTAAACTTTAAACTTTTTCCTTTAAAGTTAGATTGGTACAAATAGCCCAAAATGTGTCACACTATATTATGCTGAAGTATGGATTATTACTCCTCAGGACATATTATGCAAGGCCCAAACATTTGGGGGGATCCAAGAGTTGATTACAACTGTATATATTCATATTAATGGGCATTTTATTAAACACAATCAGGGTATACTAAATGATGGCTTAACATTATGACAGGTGAAGTGAATAACACTGATTATCTCTTCATCATGGCACCGGTTAGAGGGTGTATATTAGGCAGCAAGTGAACATTTTCTTCTCAAAGTTGTTGTGTTAGAAGCTGAAAAATGGGCAAGTGTAAGGATTTAAGCGATTTTGACAAGGGCCAAATTGTGATGGCTAGACGGCTGGGTCAGAGCATCTACAAACCTGCAGCTCTTGTGGGGTGTTGTGTTCCTGGTCTGCATTGGTCAGTGTCTATCAAAAGTGGTCCAATGAAGGAAGAGTGGTGTACCAGCAACAGGGTCATGGGCGGCCAAGGCTCAGTATTGCACGTGGGGTGCGAAGGCCGGCCGATTTGGTTCGATCAAACAGACGAATCACATGGCTCAAATTGTTCAAGAAGTGAATGTTGGAATAGAAGGGTATCAGAATACGCAGTGAATGCCATCTAGGCATAAGCATGTACTCCCTTTAATGGTAACGATATTCACTGGTGGCTGTGGCCTCTTTCAGCTGTATAATGCATCCTGCCACAAAGCAAAAAATGGTTGAGGAGCACAACAGCGAGTTTGAGGTGTTGACTTGGCCTCTAAATTCCCCAGATCTCAATACAATCAAGCATCTGTGGGATGTGTTGAACAAACAAGTCCGATCTATGAAGGCCTCATCTCGCAACTTACGGGGACTTAAGGATCTGCTGATAACATCTTAGTGCCAGACACCACCGCACACCTTCAGGGATCTAGTGAAGTCCCTGCCTCGACATACCAGGGATGTTTTGGCAGCAAAATTGGTACTAACACAATATTAGGTCATAATGTTATGCCTGATCTGTGTATTTAAAAAATAAAAATAATAATACAAATGTATTTATAAAAAATAAGATACATTTAAACGGGAATAAATTACATTTTACATTGGAATAATAGTATACACAATTACTGAGTTTACTGTATTTTTGATCAAATAATACAGCATTGGTGAGCATCATAGACTAAAAATCATTCCACACTTGTGAAATGTCAGGGTTAGTATCCTTAAAGGGTTACTTCAGCGATTAGCATATGGCTTTGTATCAGTAGAAACCCTGGAGTATATTCAAATGATTGTGCTTTCCCCCCTCATATCCCCCTGAGGCAAGAGATTTATGCATTTTATTTCTGGAAAAATTCCTCCTATGATGCAAATTGATGATATTTGCATCATAGGAGGAATTTTTGCCCAAAGGCTAAAGACTACAGCCAGCAGAGGGAGCCATTTCCGCATGTTTTGAACCCGTGCATGAGGGCTCGAGATCACACTCACAGCTCAGCTGGCAGCTACAGGCACTCATTTAAACGGAGATATGGTGAGCAATGGAAGTATTTTAACTTCTCAAATTAATTTCTATGAAAGTTAAGCTTGCAAAGGCATGAACTGAAACGCGCCAGACTGAACTTGCGTTGTGAACGTATGCCGTGAGTGTAGTAGCGATTACCTCAGCTCTCATCACGAGAGCTCATCCGCTCATTTCTCTCACTCCTGCAGTTAGTGCTCAGTGCTGTGAGACTCGCGTGGTGACTCACTCATTATATTGAACAGACATGTTCAGTTTTTAATTGTAGTTTATTTATCTAACTCAGTCACAGTAATCCAGTAGGGGGCTTTGGGAATGGCCTCACAGGGCAGCAAAGCATTCTGGGAATTGTAGTCTTTCATCCCCATGAGACAAAAATACATTTTCTGTCTTTTCTCAGTCTAGAAGGCACAACATTCAAAAATAATTTCACATTTCTACTATATTAATGACCCAGTTTAAATACAAATTCATCTTCCCAGCGCTGAAGTACCCCTTTAATTACTGATTATGTTAACTTGTATTCCCTGGTTAAGCCTGTGTATACTGTATATTATCCCTCTTCTGTTACTATGTGTAATTATTCTCCGTGAATGTTTGTTATTCCTTGCATCATGTATCTTTTTAAAACCACAAAGTTTGTGACACATTTACTCTCTGTGTATATTTTATATTTTGTAGAACACGCCTGTTAAAAGTCCTCTTCATTGCAAACTAATTCAATAAACTTGATTCTCAAGTTTCATGCTGATTAATTTTGCAATTTCCCTTTCTACAAAAAAAGAGGCAGCTTGCATTAGAAACATCATATGTGTGTGTCACCCAAGGCCTGACATGACCCAGTTTCACAAAGGTACAATGGGGACTCTTCCTAATATATTGCGGTTTCAAAGAACAATCCTGCAGGTCCAAAGGCTAAGGATTTACTCAAAACACTTTCCGCAGTTCATAGTAAGGCTTCTGAAAAGAAATAGGAAATCGGTGAAGTGGCTTTGTTACTTTCTTTTGGATATTTTTGAACAATAGCACAAATGCAGCCTGTCACAGGAAGACAGATGACAAAAACAAAAGCAAAAGCAACATATTAAAAGAGCTCTGCAACCCTGGTTGACTCACAGCTGTCCCATATTATTAAGAAGGTTAAACAATGAAATGATTTGTTTTCATTTTAATCAAATGAATTACATGATATGCTGATAAACTGAATTAATAACAATTAATTTGTATCCAAATTTTCTAAAGAAAGCTGTATGAAGACTTTAGAAGAAGATAATTCAAAGGCTTTATGATATTAAGGCACTAAGTAATTACAAAACTGTATTAATAGGATTATCCTTTTGCTTGTCTACGTTATTAAACAGCTAATAATGTGTTACTAATGTTACACAAACCATGTTCAGTCTGCTAACATTAGTGGAGAAAGGCATATATTTTATTATAATACCATAATATACATCACATACAAGCACTATTCTGCTAAATCTACCCACTTTTTCATATCAACAGAACAATAAAACTGAATAATCTGGCTTGCTTCTCTGTCTTTGCTTCATAGAATAGTTAATGATATGCTAAAACCTGCCTGCAAGTTGACGTGATTGGTTCTTTGTGACATCAGAAACCTCAGCGATTTCAAACCACGTTTTTGAGACTGTCTTCGGTTCACTGCGGTAAAGCTTATTAAAACAGTACATAAGCCCTATTCGGACGGTAATTGTTTCTCGTGGGGTCATAAGGTATTTTCATCATTGACAGAGGCTAGTCAGTGATTTTATTTCCATCCGAATGACAATGTTTTCTCCCACCATCCGTGTAAAAATCCCTGGCCGAATGACCTACTGTTTTTAGACAAACACCAAGGTCGTGTGGTAATTTATTTACCATCCGATTTCACATCTCTGAGTTTTCAAGGATATATAATTTCAAAATTTATATCCTTTTTGACCCCTGCAGAGCACCGTATGGTTGTGCTGTGCTGTTATTTGGATGCATTTTAAAGATCTAGACTTTTATTGCTGAAATGCTGTAAAGAATTTATAAGAGCAATATATTTTATCACCGCTCAAAAAAAAAAAGAGAATAAAAGCACGTAAACATTTGAAATGGGCCGTTATCATGGCAGAAATTATAAATGTTAAAATAACTACAGCATTATGTTTACATGTAAATAAGAGGCAGTTTTTCTGTTTATTTCCATGTGGAATAAAATGACATCCTTTACTTTGAGACAAGAAAATACAAGACCATTTTAATTATAATGTGCATCTTTATATCTTCCTATATTATTTTATTGTTATTAAATATTGTTGTAATATTAATTATGCATTTATTCTTATCATACCAAGCATATGCATATGATTTCATCACTGCTCAAAAAAAAAAAAAAAAACAAGAAAAGCAATAACAACTGACCGATTGGGCTACAGACATATAAACAGGGGGCAAGGTTTTATATTAGGCAGCGGCTATTTGCATAAGTGTAAATAGAATCTAGTTGCTATTTACACCAAGTTTTAATAGCAACTATTCTATCTAAAACATATTTTCTTAGTGAGGTGATATTTCCACTGTGCAAATAGCCAGTGGTGGAGGAAGTACTGAATCTCAGTATTTAAGTAAAAGTACAAATAACCAGAGCCATATTTACTTAAGTTAAAGTAAAAGTAATACAGCGACAATCCTACTTAAGTAAAAGTAAAAAAGTACTTGATTTTAAATGTACTTTTAGTATTAAAAGTAAAAGTACTCGTATAAAAATGTATTCTCTGAATGTTTTTATTCTAATAATTAAAAAGAAGAAAACAGTATGGGTTTTAATAGTTAGTTTTGGGTTAATGTAGGCTAATTGTGCGTATCATCTGTTGCTCAGTTTACATTCTGACTCACAATATCAGGGTGATCTGCAGAGTTAAATATCTATTCAGAAGTAACATTTTCATCAGCTTTGATGTATTTAAATATTTATGAGGATTAATCTTAAATATAGGATATGCTTCAGCTTTCCTTTTATATTCTTAAATTTGATCAATAAATTAAATTAGAATAACGCTATATGGATGTTAAATTAAATAATTCACACAAATTACAACTGCATTAAATAATGTTATGAGATTGTTTTAACTATATATTTTTAATACCGAAAGAAACGTTGGAAAGAATGTTTAAACATGAAACTAAACTACCAGTAGGTGGCGGCAGGTCTTAATGAGTGAGTCATTGAGTCGGTTCGTTCAAACGGCTGATTTGTTCATTAATAAGGCAGTCGTTTACGAACAGGTCACTGAATCTTTGATTCAACCGATTCATTCAAACGCCGAATCATTCATTAACACACTATTGCTGTGAGATGCGTTGTGGTTCTGATGTGGAAATATGATCTGATCTTGGAAATATTTTCGCTGTTGTGATAGAACAAAAGCAGTTTATATTGCATCTAAAATGTAAGTGACTAATTTGAATTAACTTAATTGTTTATGGAACTGTCATGAAATCAGTGTCACATTTTCAGTCGTGATGGTATTCAGAAAAGCAGCACTCTTGGTCGTGTCATGTGATGTTTTTTAACTGTATTATACGTTATCAAATATTAAAACCTTCACATTTTGAATATTTACTGCAGTATGTTGAGTTTCTCTGTATGAGCACCGTTGGTTTGTTTCCATTTCTTCTCGAGAGGCTGTGCGATTGTCAACAGCGCAACCGTCAGTTCATACATTAGCCTATTATTATCCATTAATTATCAGAACAAACCTTAATCTCGAGCCCTGAAACTGATCAGAAAATGTAACGAAAATGTAACGAAATGTAGAAATGTAGTGGAGTAGAAAGTAAAATATTTGCTGCAAAATGTAATGAAGTAAAAGTAAAAAGTATGCACTATTGATACTACTTAAGTAAAGTACAGATACGTTAAAAATTTACTTCTTAAGTAAAGTAACAAATTTGTACTTTGTTACATTCCAACACTGCAAATAGCTGTAGATTCTATTTACTAAGTTAAACTAGTGATATATTCTATTTACACCATATAAAGTTGAAGTTCTTTATAATATATGTAAATAGTTATAACAGGTAATCATAAATAGTCATATTTTCAATTCAAACTGGTTAAATTAGATTGCATCACTTGATGTTAGTATTTGTTGCTTGATAGTTTTTATCGCAAAACAGTTGTCAAAAATTAAATGTTAAAGGCCAAAACTTTCAAAACGTACAGTCTCTCATTTCCGTTAAAACGAATTACAGATTTTGATGGCATCATCGCAGACTTCACCTTCTCGTCAAATCTTCTGTCCAATCAAATGCTCTCTAGAATCTAAAGCCCGCCCCCTACGCTGCGGAAGACGCCCCGCCCCCTACGCTTTCCTGAAATTGGTCAGTTTTTAACACATTTACTAATTTCTACATGGTAAACAGCACATACCACACTATATATGTGATAGGAAACAATTCACTTGAAATATCCTTTCAGTTGAGGCGATTGAAGTGTGGTTTCACGTTAGTTTCACGCACCGCAGCAGCGCACACACATAGGCTGCGTCCGAAAACCTAGACAGCTGACTTGTTGCCTCGCTGCCTCATCAGACAATGACTCTGCAGGCACAGTTTTGTGCATGAAGGCACCTCACAAAACTAATTTCGGACAGACTTCTAGGGCAGTGTAACAGTTTAATGATCTACAGCTAAATAGAGAGAGCTCTGGTGATAACTAAACACATTTTTAATTACTACAGTAGTGATTTCTCGCTAGAAATGATATCAGAAGTGGAATATGTTGGTAAAAAAACGTACATTTACACACAAACTTACTCGCAAACGCAACTTCTGGACGCCATCTTTTTTTCCCAGCTCAACTGTCACTTAATGGAAAGCACAGGATTGTGGGATATCAAAGGCAGTGAAGGACACATGTACGCTGCCTTCAAAAATTAATCAGATGAAGGTATCTCAGGAGACAGGAAGTGAAGCAAACATTAGATTCGGACATGGCTCGATGCCTTCCTGCCTTGAAATGTGTCCTCCGAAGGCAGCATTTTGCAGGTTTCGGAAGCAGCCATAGTCTAGACCAGAGCCGTTGATCATATGTGCGAATCGGTGCAGACAACAAACATATTGGACCCATTTGAATTTTGCACAGAATGCTGTATTTTCAAAGCGATATGGAGGAGATTATGATCATAAATGGTTAGAGGAAACTGGCTTTACCAAACAGAGAAATAAAGATTCAAACGGCCATGAATCAGTGAATCGATCAATGATTCGGATCCCCAATGTCACGTGATTTCAGCAGTTTGACACGTGATCCAAATCATGAATCAATAAGCTGATTCACGACCGTTTGAATCTTTATTTGAGGTTTGAAAACAAATGTGGAAGAGAAGACCATGCTGAATAAAGTCGTAGTTTTTGTTATTTTTGGACCAAAATGTATTTTCGATGCTTTAAGAGATTCTAATTAACCAACTGATGTCACATATGGACTACTTTGATGATGTTTTCATTACCTTCTGGATGTGGACAGCAATTGGGCATACACTTACATTCAAAGGACATAAAGCCCTCGGACTAAATCTAAAATATCTTAAACTGTGTTCCGAGGATGAATGGAGGTCTTACGGGTGTGGAATGAAATTGGGGTGAGTCATTAATGAAAAAAAAATCATTTTGGGGCTAACTAACCCTAACTAACCTAAGGATCTTGGTTTTGACGCAATTGATCTGGGTTCGAATTCGCCATTTGCAGATTTGGTTTTAAATGTGAAAATAAAGTGCCTAATTAAATGTTAAATAATAATAATATAATTTATTGGGTAGGGTTAAGGGTAGAAGTAGGGTGGGCTTTTATTGTCCCAATAAGGTGGCATCCATTTAACTACTTAAACTCCAAGACCCTTTTTTTTGGGATTTCCGCCTGGATTTGGCCTACCCAAATTGAAAAACATCCCAAACACAGTGGTCTAAGTTCAAAATGTTGGTGTCATTTTACAAGTAACCCTTTAAAGTTACATAAAACACTGCTAAAAGCCATAAACATGTAAGTATATGTTTTCCAAGCTATAATAACCCCCCAATAAAGTAGGCACTTTTTGATATTTTTTGTTTTAAATTCATTTTGAAAGTGTGTTACTCAGGCCCTGTGAGCTCTAGGAACCTGCAGACAGTTTTATATGGCGTAAATAGAATATATCAGTATTTTCACTTATCCAATAGCATCTAAAGCTTACATTTACACTTAGTATAAATAGCAATTGTTGCTCCAAAATATAATATGTTCACTTAGTGAAATAGAATATAGTTGCTATTTACACTGGGTGCCGCTGCCTTTTTAAAGTGTTGTAATTCCATGAGGATGGTCATGTGATCGACACAATTGATTATGTATTATGGTCATATGAGTCTTACAGGACTTCATGTACAAAAACTCAAGTTTAGTCAAATCCCAAAACAAATAAGTTTCTTGTATTGTACTCTGCGAGACCTTTCAAATAGCAAATATCACATGACATCTGAGCTTTATGATGTTTTGACATATTATATATATGACATATTATAAATTGTGAACGAGCATGAATGGGCACTCCACAAATCTATCCAAATTAATCTTTAACATATTCAAGTTTGCCCTTTTTTGGTCAATATTGGCATTCTGTAAGATGTCCCTATATTAAGAACATGCTTGTCTAGTGTTCTTCTTATACTCTGCATTAAAACGTTTTTCCCCCCGCCTTTCATCAGGTCATCTTAGTAGTCTTTGGCAGTAACTTGAGGGTTTTTCTCAAAAGTTCTGATCAAACATTTTATACCCCTTAATAATATTGTGCTTTTTCTTCAAAACCCCAGTGGATTTCTGGTACAACAAATTTTAAACTTATGTGTGTATGTGTAACCAAACTGAATTAGCTTGTGCTGTTACGGAGTTTCCAAAGGCTTAATTGTGTTTTAAAACAATTTTGTACCATACCATACAAACAAGTCACTTAAAAACAGTTTTTTAAAAACCTTCTCAGATATATACTATAAGTTGAAAATACGCAGTAATGTTGCAAGCATTTCATAACTTTGCAGACTCTCATACTCACATTATTAAACTACATTGACAGACCCTGATGTATGACAAGACGTCCAGCATGCTGAATTCAAAACATGGCAAAGAATTATTCATTCAAAGGGTTGATGTCACAGGTTCCTTCCATGCTGAAGGCGGGGTCACTTCCCCAGACTCCACTCAACATAAATCACAGTCACATAAATCACAGTATAAATAACTCTATAGAAGAGCCAGATCTGTCTTTGTTATGTTCTGCTGCTTGTGTAACACCCTCAAATCCAGCAGTCTGTTGCATCAGACTGATATGAAACACATTTGCTTAGATATTAAAGGAAAGGCTAAACAAAGTATATCCCTATGAACACTGTTGAAATGTAAGTTCTGCATGTTGGAGACTGGAGTAATGTTATTAGCTCAGTCAATAAAGTGCAGCGCCTACATTGATTATGGTTTTAATGGAGGTATTCCTCAAGGACTGGTATCAGTCAGTTGGCACGTCTCTCCAATCATCTCATGGCGGATACCGTAGCCCCTTCATCTCTACTGTGACAGGAATCAATAAGAAGGGATGCATAAGACAATCAACTACAGATTCATATCTTTTCTTCTTGTAGAATTGTAACACTTGGGCTTTATCAGTAAATGTGAATGAGCATCATGTTGGAGACACTGAGGAAGATTTAAAATGGGGAATAAATCTTTCCCAGCACTGACGTTGCATCATTATCAGACAGCAATAACCTGATTATTCTATGAATAATCCTATTTAAAGTGAGTTGAAATAAATCCAAGATCCTGTAAAAAGTCCTGCAGGTTTTAAACACATCTTCTATAAATGCAAAGAATGTAGTTCCCTAATTGTTTTACCTTTGGATCTAAATTTAGTAGTAACAACACAACACACCATACTAATAAAAAAGGGTACATAACACAATCAGTTTCTGCCAATATCATGGTAATCTTGAGTACCTATTAAGTAATATTGCATTCTTCATATCTCCAAAGAGTAAAAGATAGATACGCTGTGCCAATTCTTTCTGAAAACAGCCGAATGCGCACAGTGGGCAGAGCTAAAGAATCAAGCACACACAATACATCATCATATTATCCCTTTATACATTTTTATTCTCTATACATTCGTGTTGTTAACCTTATATGCACTTATGTGCTTATTGCCAACAAAACACACAGTTTCACTCTTCACTTGCAGAACTACATTGCTGCTCCAGGAACACACACTGCATCCACTGTTCCCTTAACACTGGTTATTTGGGAAGCTGAACAAGGTTATCTTTCCCTCACAACCAGAAATACACTTATTTAGTGACATTGTTGATTTTGTGGTCTAAAAACAAAATGACAGCGCTGCCGACGTCTTCCTTCATGGCATCATATAGGGCCACACACGAAAAAGAAATACAAATGTTTGAATCCTGAAGTACTGAAATGCTCATTCATACATCCAATTTTGGCTATATTTTGCATGCTTTAACAGTTAAAATAAGTCAGAATGCATGAAATAGGTAGCTTATGTCCATCCACACCAAAGGCATTAAAATCAACTAATAAATACATTATGAATACATATATTATAAATGGTTCATTGCCTCATCAAGTTTGAATGTTTGATTTGTAGTGGTTACATGCTTGCAGTGGTTACATTCTCTAAATAATTCACTGCATTAAACACACTGTGGTTGGCAAACCATGTTTACCCTCATTTTAACCCATAGTTTTATGCATGGCTTTTAAGTATAAAGGCACGTGGTGTAACCTGCGTTGGCATATGCCTAACCTGACTAGCAAGTGAGAGATGAATTTGGATGAAAGAATGTTTGATTTTAATGTTTGATGAAATTATACACAAATACATGGCAAGTTGTGTTTTATTATTTGCATTCAGAAATGTTTTCTCTCTGCTATCTATGATGCTATCATAACAGTGCAACCTATTTTTCAATCATGATCCTCCAGTTCAGAAGGTTCAGAACCACTGTTCTAAGTGCTGGTGAATAACTAACTGTGTTAAGTTAATGTATTTAGACATAGAAGTGTGGCTTTTCCAGAGTTTTCTCTTCAAAGAAACAAAAAAAGCATTGGGAAGTCTGATTTAAGGAATCATTTTAGAACAGTTTTTGTGTTTTGTTTTGTGGGTGTTTTTTAGCACAAAAATATGCCAACACTACACAGAAACAAGAATCGGGAAAACTGAAAGCTTAAATACACGGAGACGAATCAACAGAACCAGAAAAACATTGTGGAACTCAAATCTGTAACCATAAATAAACAAACTAATGTCGGGAAAATGGGGACAAAGGAAACAGGTATAGGAACTAGAAGTAAACCATAACAGAACATAAGCTCTGTTTCCACTGCAGGAACTCTCCCCAAGAAGTAGGAACTCTGGGGTTGTACTCTTTAAGTTTTGACTGCAGAGACCAGGGTCGAAATTAAGTTCCGGGTAAAAATTTCCCCCTCAGAAAGTCTCTGCTCATGAGATAGTACTTTTTCAGAGTTCAGGAACAACAGGTTAATTGGTTGAGCTCATGCAGCATTTTCATTGGTTGACTCCACCCAGCGTTTTACTTCAACTAACATTTTTAAAAGTCTGTTGTCGTGCGTGCAGTAAGAGTTGTTTGCTATTTGCTGAGTAATTTAATAATAGCAAAAATAGCTTAGTAATAAGTGATATTTGCTATTTGAATCAACAATGGTGTTTAAAAAATATAACCAAATGACTCGCAGCGAGGTTCAGGCTTAAAGGAACTGTATGTAAGAAACGTATTTCAGTTAATCAGAAAATAGCCCGATATGTCACTAGACATTAAGAAAGCATGTTAATTTCAATTACTTATATCACAAAAAACAGTAGTCCGGCCAGGATATTGTCATTTAAAAGTTGTTGTTGCAGCCCTCAACTGATGTTGATGTTGACATTTTGTGTTTTGGCCTGAAGCTCCACCCTCCACCTATCGACCAATCACAAAGTCAGTAGTGTTTGCGCATCCGGGTTGGCAGATTTGCTCTAGTTACCACAGCTGCAGCTACAAATGTTCCAGCTGGATCACGCAGCCTATCTGGCAACTTGAGTCAGGGGGAGGGGGAGAGGGGCTACACTGCTCTACAGTAATTTAAAAGTGATTGCAGTACCAGTTTTGGCCACAATCTTACATAAACTTTCTTCAATTAAGCTTATGTGCAGGGTACTTTAGACTGCAGTGGAAACACAGACAGCACGTCTGAAGGGAAAAAAGTGATTGGGGCAAACCATTCTGGGAAATTTAGTTGAAAACAAGGTTTGTATGTGGCAGTAAAACACTGATGTCAGGATTTGTATTCAGTTATAATGTGTTATTATATGTGTTACATTTTCTGTACATTTATTAACCTGTTAAGTGTCACTGGCCAACCGGTGGGCCCATTTGCCACTGCATGTTTAAAACAATTATATCCTATATTTATTCTGATCTAATGTTGACAAACTATAT
This sequence comes from Pseudorasbora parva, assembly GCF_024679245.1. Lineage (NCBI taxonomy): Eukaryota > Metazoa > Chordata > Actinopteri > Cypriniformes > Gobionidae > Pseudorasbora > Pseudorasbora parva. The sequence continues at coordinate 37,721,281 of NC_090182.1, read as the reverse complement.
ATCATTCGAAAGCTTATGAACTTAAGATTCATCCTGTGAAACCGTTTTGAAATCGGACCTTGCTTTACCATGGAAACGGTGCTCTAAATTATTCTAGCGGTCTCCTCCCCAAGAGGCGTCGTCATATTTCATATTTATTTAACTACTTCATAATGAAAACCTTTTGACAAAACTTGACAAAACACATGTCGTCAGAAAGGTCTGCATTAAAAAAAAAAATCAAAGGAATTTCTATGACACCCAGTGGCTATTTTTGGTACAGCGCCTAAACAAAATCTCATGGGAACTTCCATTTTTGTGATATCAACTTCAAATTTGGGGGAAAAAAATGATTAGACATGGTTTTGATTTGATAGTCATTTTAGAGTACAAATTATTTTGTAACATATATATTTTATATTAAATATCTAGTAGAGTATATTTGATTTACAGTAAATGTAAACTTCCATAACTTTTTTATACTTTAATTTTTTGAAGTGATTTCACTTGAGCAATACTCTGCTGACTGTCTTCTTTACAGTGATACCAAATGTATGTCTATATTTCAAAGCAGTCCTGAATTGCAACCATTTAAGTTTGGATAGTGAATTTTCATGTATATTTTCAAAAAGGGGGGTGACAGTTAACAGGTTAAGCATGTATTTGTTTAATGGGTTAATGCTTTCCACCTAATTTTGATCTTCATTTCAGATCATTAGAAAAAACGAATTCCATAATCTGATATTGCCCTCTTAAGTACATTTAATGTTTCTACTTATGTTCATAGCTTGTAGTGTAATGTTTTATTATATTTAAACAATGGTACAGGATCAGTAGCTCATGCAGCAAACAGCTTTCAAAGTAGCTTCCCTGCTAAGAAATATCTTGCTCCTGTGTTGTTTTCATTTCACAACAAATTTCTAAAGCTATTTTGCTGCCATGTATGTCACATCGGAAGCTTAGATGCCAGCAAAATCCACCTTAAAAGTCACCAAAAGGGTTAATGAAGTCCCGCATACCCACCACTGAATCGACCATCTGCTTATCTAATTGAGTGTAATTAATTGTGCCACCCTAAATTATCAAACCTGTTAGTCATTCAGTAAAAAGTAAACAATATACTGATAGGGTAAACCATCCATGAATAGAGGCTATAAATATCGGCACACAGTTTAAGCAACTTAACGCAGTGACTAAACAAACTCATGGACTTTTTGCTTTAGGTCCTAGGGAAAAGCACTATAAATATGCTATAACTATAATATGCTGTTATAACTATACTATTTCAAGCTTTTTCATGAATATTTGTAATCACTTGAGACCACATGATGTGAAGGCTTGTAAAACATGATAGTCTTCATGAAGTCTTGTTATATGAAATAAATCCATTGAAGTTACTCTGCACTCATTATTAGACTCGCAGTAAACAGCGGCCAGATCCCAGTGTTGCACCTTGAAGTTGATGCAATTTGACATGTTCTTTTGAAATGTTGCAATCTTTTAATCATGCCCTGTGAAATATGCACTACAGTGTCAAGCACATGATTTCAAACAAGGTCACTAACTGAAATTGAGTAAGTCTTTCTATCTGTGCTCCGGCTGGCACTTAGTTCGTAAAACATAACTATTAGATTACAGGGCTCAGGTTAGGACAGTTCAACAAAAAGGAATATTCCAGAACATCGCATGCTGAATTACACAAAATTAATAAAATAAAGCACCGTACAAGTGAGTGTTATAGGCTATATTCCAACTAAAAAAGATAATTGCAAATAAGCTTTCCCTCTTGAGTCATGGGATCAGTCTGATTTAGATATCAAACATTCACAATGGTAAAAAAAAAATCGTATAACTATTTATTCCTGAATCATTATATTGACTTACATTTGAATCCCTGTCTCAAACAAATGTACCATGTGGATTTAGAACACCAGGAATGTAGCGCAAGTCTCCTATTGACCACTTTTATGAGGCTTTTAATTGTGCTTCTGTGTCCGTTTTTAAAGCTTTGGTTCGATATAATTGCATACAAAGAAAGAAAAACGGTCTTACAATTTTCTCCTTTTGTGTTCTGCTGAAAATGAGAGTTAGAAAATTGTGACTTTTTTTTTCCTTTTCATTGTTTCATTTTTTGGATGAACCAACCCTTTAAAGGCTGTGCACACCAACATAATTAAAGTGAACATAAATGTTATCTGTTTCCTTCACCCAAATTATATTTGCCAGTAACACAGACAACAGCCTGCAAAACATTCTCCAAGCACACAATGCATTTTGCATATGAGATGACATTTGCACTTAGGGTGAATGAAAGGCCTCAGACAGAACAAGCGAGGGAGAAAGAGAGAGAGAGAGAATAAGGGAGACTCAGAATAGACATCAACTGCCGCTCAAGCGTCTTGCCTAATCTAGGGCTCGACATTGCCTTGCAGCGGCCTTTTTAATCAAAGCCCTTCCATTCTGCCTCCACTCAGCTCTATCTAGGTCAGAAATGTCGACGCTCCACTCCTACTCTCTCTACTCCTGTCTCACAATGAGAAAAGGGAAATCTGGTTAGATATTTCATTACAGCTTAGTAGTACTTTCTGAATTCAGCCTCCCTTATGGAAGGGTCACCTGATATGGTGTACACAAAATAAATCTTTCTAGACTTACCCGTTACACATTCTGTTATTTTGTTGTCATGCCCGGAGATGCAAACTTAGCTTGCACGGAACAGAGATATGAATAACGATGCGGCATGAATTATATTCACCTCAAGTGCTTATTCGGCAAAGGCTGAGAATACCTCAGAAAACTGTAGTTTTTGGTCATATTTTGCAGTTCAGACAAATTAATGGTACTATATATCCCGGTACCTCTTAATTAAATTCATTATTGCCATGCATATTTTATGTATTGGGATGACCTCTAAGGCGACATTTGAAAATGGACATCGTTTTTCACTTTCAACTATGAAAGTATACTATTCTTTGTGGACTAATCTCTCTTCTTTTTATCTGAATTAGCAGTATTTGCAAGAGATTGAGAAAAGCACTCAAATCCTCATTTAACTTTTCAGAAAAAATGTATTTAGGTATACTGCAAGATCTAGCCTCGTTCTCAGACAGATGATGCTTATTTAACTGGAAATTCTGTTTGGAAAGCTTTTATGATGCCAAATCACCCATAGAAGAAAAAAAAACTTTTATAATGAGCACTTATCAGGATCAACTAAATACTGGATTTTCAAAATGTTTCCATTGTTGCAGTAATTTTGAACATTGTTTTTGAATGAATGATTTATGCAGGTCTGTTATTGTAGGGATATCAACTAAATATGACACTGAACAAACCAAACTGCAATTGGTTACTGTACGTCAGTCAGATGGCCTCTGGGTGGTCCTAGTCCAGTAATAGATGCTATGGATAGATATCTCGGAGAAACAACTTTTGGTCGGCCAACAAGGCACCGTGAATAAGAGGCAATACCTTTGTTGACAGACCTTGGCCAGGACTCTGGAGATCAAAGCGATTGGTGGAAATGCATAAAGACATAGTCTTGGCCATGCATGGGCCATAGCATCCAAACCCAGGGGGACTGGATGATTCAGAGAGAAGTAGAGGGGATGTTGGGCTGTTTCCTGTGAAGCAGAGAGGTCCAACTCTACCTCTACTTTGTAAAATCTTTCCCAAATCTGTTTGACTACCTCGGGTGGCATTTCTATTCTGAGAGGGGAACATGTTGTGTGGCCCCTTTGCCCAGAAGAGTTTGCAGCTGTTGTGACAGCAAATGCACCTACTCTGGTTTCACATAATGGGGATCACGCTGTTGAAACACAGAAGGCAGTGCACAATTGTATTCTGTAGCCTTTTCAATGGTTCTCAAAGCTCAAAGTTTGGCAGTAGTCTCCACACCCCAGTGACAATATTTTACCCCTAAAAGGTGTGCATATTCGAATAGCCATTAAGGTACTACTATGAGCATTAAAAGGGTAAATAAGGTAGGTCCTTTTAAAGGTAGGGGAGAGCAGGGCACAACCTAACACTTTTTGTGTAAGTCTCAGTTTGTGTAAATCAATTTGTGTAAATCCGTAGGTGGGGTACATTGTAACGCGAGGGGTGCATTGAAACATGACCAAATGGCAGCTTAAAAAGTTACAGGACAAACTAAAATATTTTTGTCAATAAAATACAATTATTAACTTTTTTAAATAAAATGATGGCATTAATTAATCATTACAAATGTACAGATTTTTGAGTTTGACAACAAACAAATACAGCTATACAGCATAGTTAAAATCAGAATAATAATAATGAATAATTTCTAATATTGACTCTCAGTCATTATTCACCTTTTTTAATGGTTTCTCAAAATAATTCATAAAAGTATAGAACTATAATAGCATATTTCTAAAAGGGGCCTACCCAAATTGAAAAGCCTCTCATACACACATACGGTGCCCCCCCCCCATCCCCATAAAAAAGGCACTTTTTGATTTTGAATAAATTTAGATTTGAAAGTGCGTGTGGCGGAGGGGGCGTGGTTCCACGAGGTCTGCAGCAGGAGAGAAAGAGCAGAGCGGCGGGTAAGTAGGTCACGCACAGATGACGAACACCTGTTTCTGATTGCAGTAATTCCCGTGAAGAGACTGCGTATAAGCCGCTGCCGGGAGTGAGAGAGGAGAGAGAGTTGGACTGGGACTTTCCCTGACGTGAACCTGAGAAAGCTAAGAGCCTTTGACAGATAAAGGAGTTTGAAAGGAGCGATCCAGATCGTGTTTATAGAGTGAAACGCCACTGAGCGTATTTTGTTTATCTTTTTGAAGAAACTGAATAAAGAGAGCAAGTCCCAGTCACGCCGACCCCTGTCTTCTTCCTTCCAAACATACGAACCTCTTCACACTGGTGCCGAAACCCGGGAGGGAGAAGTCTGCCGCCGCCATGCAAACTATGCCAAAAACTACACTTGCGGACATCATCCAGTCGCTCACCGGTCTTCACCAGGAGCACCATCAGGACCGGCTGGCCGTGAGGGAAGAACAACAGAAGCGTTTTGAAGCTCTACTCACGGCCCAGCATGAAGACCGTGAGCTGTTAGACTGGGAGATTCGGGCCGTTCCCCAGAGACAGACCAACTCGCAAACTTCACCATTCCTCTTGCAAAAATGGGGCCCGAGGACGACCCGGAGGCCTTCATTGAACTGTTCGAGCGGGCAGGCCGGGTTCCGGGAATGGCCCAAAGCGGATTGGCAAATGTGGCTACTTCCCTTGCTGTCAGTCCAGAATCTCCTGGTCTACGACGACCTGAAGTGCGGCGGACCCCAGAACAACACTGCCAACTTTTCAGGACCCTGACCCTGGACGAGTTCGACCAGCCCTTTGTGTTCGTGCACCAGCTCCGTGACTCGTGCCACAAGTGGCTGATGGCCGACGGGAGTGACGTCGAGGGAATCATCGACCGTGTGGCACTGGAGCAGTTCGTCGCAAGACTACCGAAGAAGACTGCACAGAGGGTCCAGTGCCACCGCCCGATGTCACTAGACCAGGCCATCCAATTGGCGGAGGACGAGATGGTGGCGTGCCACGAGGTGGGGTCGGCAAGCCCTTACCAGCGGCTTCTCTCTCTCTCTCCTTCTTCCCACTCCGTCACGAGGTGGTTTACTTCCCCGGCCGGCACCAAGGTGGAGAGGGGATGGTTCAGGCTAACCATCTCCCACATTCCAGCCGGCCCAGAGGGGAGTTGGAGGAGCCCAAGACTCCGGTCAGCTGGCTTGCCAGCCCGCCGTCTCTCCACGGCAATTCACAGGCCTAATGCCAGCCACTAGGGCCGCGGGAAAACCTGGGCCGGCGTGCTGGCGCGGTGGGGACCCAGGACACTTTATCGACCAGTGTCCGGTGATGGAGGTGGGGACACTGGTCTAGGTCCCCGAAGCGCCGCACGCTGCCCCCGATCAAGCTGGCCTGTACCAAATACCCGTGAGTATTAAGGGGGGTACTTATCAGTCTTTGGTGGATTCAGGTTGTACCCAGACCTCCATCCATCAAAGTCTGATTCAGCCTGAGGTGTGGGGTAATAGCCATGTGGTTAAGGTTCTGTGTGTACACGGGGAGGTGGTGGAATATCCCTTAGTGCCCGTGGATATTCAATTACGGGGTCAAAAGCATAGGGTGGAGGTGGCAGTTAAATGGCACCTCTGGTATCCGCTAATTCTGGGTACCAATTGGCCAAATTGTAATAAATTGTTGAGGCATTTGTGTGCGGATGCCTCTTGGGAGAAACAAGAGACCAGGAAGGTGGCGGATGCTCAGGTGGGGGAGGTGGAGCCCAGACCGCTTGGCGTTGTGCCAGGGGAACAGAGCACTCTGGAAAATCCTATTTTTTCAGAGCGCGATGACTTTCCCTTGGAACAGTCCCAGGATGAGATGCTCAAACACGCGTTTAATCAGGTCTGTTCAATCGAAGGTCACTTATCCCTTTTTTTCTCTAATAAAAGACAGTTTGTATCGAGTGACCCAAGACGCCCAAAACAAACAGATTACAACCTAGTTGTTAGTGCCTAAAAGGCTCTCTCATTTTAATCCAGTGGGCGGGCATTTGGGGAAAACGGCAAGACTAAACCGTCTCATGGCCCGGTTCTTCTGGCTGGGAATTCACGAGAATGTACGCCGGTGGTGTGCGTCTTGTCGTCAATGTCAGTTGGTGAATCCACCGGCCAGTCCAAAAGCTCCATTATGCCCTCTTACACTGATGCAGGTCCCCTTCGAACGAATTGGTATGGACCTCATCGGGCCTTTAGAACGGTCAGCGCGTGGACATCGCTTTGCTTTAGTTCTAGTGGATTATGCAACGCGATATTCGGAAGCAGTGCCACTACGCAATATTTCGGCAAAAAGTGTTGCGAGTGCACTGTTTTCGTTAATCTCCCGGGTGGTAATCCCGAAAGAGATTCTCACCGATCAAGGCACGGCGTTCATGTCATGGACAATCTGCGAACTGTACGAATTGTTGGGCATTAAATCTATTCGCACCAGCGTCTATCACCCACAAACAGACGGGCTGGGGGAAAGATTTAATCGCGCGTTAAAAAAGATGATTTGGAAGTTCATTCACCAGGACGCCAAACATTGGGATAAATGGCTAGAATCTCTCTTGTTTGTTGTCCGTGAGGTCCCCCACGCCTCCACAGGGTTCTCCCCCTTTGAGCCTCTCTACGGCTGCCAACCCCGCGGGGTATAGGATGTCATCAGAGAGGCTTGGGAGGACGGACCATCCGCAAGCTAAAATGAAATTCAGTTTGTCTTGGACCTGAGAACAAAACTCCACACTTTGGGGCAGCTATCTATTGAGAATGTGTTACAGGCGCAAGACAAACAGAGACAGTTGTATAACAGAGGAGCTAAGCTACGACAATTTTCACCGGGAGATAAAGTGCTTCTATTACTGCCAACCACTAGTTTTAAATTACTCGCAAAATGCAAGGGCCCTTTGAGGTCACAAGGCGAGTCAGATATTTTAACTATGAGATAATCCGCTCGGATAGGGACAGAGCACGTCAAATCTACCACCTTAACCTATTAAAAAAATGGGTTGAGGCAGAGGTTGTGATGATGGCGACGGTGGTGAGTGGAGAGGTGGATCTCGAGGATGAGAGGAGGATGGCTCCCCGTTCGGGCGGTGGGGGTATGTGGCGGAGGGGGCGTGGTTTCACAAGGTCTTCCAAACATATGAACCTCTTCACAGTGTGTAACTCAGACCCTGTGTGCTCTAACATGTGTTATTTATGCAATGTCATGTTGTATGCAACATTTTGAATTAATGTTGCATACAACATGACACAGACAAACTTCTTTTTTTTCCACTATTTTCTAGAATTTAACGGAAAAAGCCCAAACTGTCTGCAGGAACATAGAGCACACAGGGTCTGAGTTACACACTTTAAAAAATGAATTCATAAAAAATAAATATAAAAAGTGCCTATTTTTTTTTAATTAGTTATTGATTCATACCTGATAATTGTTAAAATTATAATAATAATACATGCTTGCGATAATTGGTTATTACTGCTCCAGTAATAACATTTAGTAACACTTTATTAGCCACCCAATCTTTTCTTCATGTTTGCTTCATGTTCTTTCAAGTTAGGTCTATCTGTAGCATAGTAGGTATGTATAAATGTTGACATGATGGATGTACCTTTATATTGCTTTTCCTACCTCTGCAATATCTCCCATCTAGAGACAAGCTCTTCCGTTTACCACTTTAAACAATCACATGCATTTTACTCTTCCAGTGGTATGTGTAATGCTTATGTCTTTTCCTTATCACTGTCTTACATGAGAAGCTAAGAGTGGATTTCTGAAGAAAAAAAAACACACACTGTTACACAGTTACACTGTATTTTAACCAAAACTGCACCAGATATACCAGACAGTGAAACACACTGTACAATGACATCATGACACTAAGAGCATATACAATAAATCTCATATCAGGACTCTCTTTTATTAGAAATTATATTCAGATTTGTATATGTATAACTGTATTATTTTCTTATCAAAGCTCAACAAGTATGAAATATACAACATGCCCTCCAACCAATACGCCTATATAGGTCGTTTGTCACTTCCTTGAAATACGACCCATAGGAGCGTTTACTAAAGTTGCGCCCCTATCGACAATATTTTAATTAATTAAATACGACGCACACAAGCATTTTCTTTATTAAAATATATATATATATATATATATATATATATATATATATATATATATATATATATATATATATATATATATATATATTATTATATTACTTCTAGCATAGCTGACTGTTGTACTCTGGTTCACTTCAAATACCACTTTTATCTATCTTTTCAAAACGTCCAGCATTCATGGATCATTTGTGGATGTAGTCCTGGCTGATTTGCAGGGCCCTAGACCTCTCATCTGACTATTTTCTGGCCCTCTCTTTTACTAATGTCTTGCTTTTGCCCTTGTGTGTGCTCTGTGCTAGCCTGTGCTGTAGGCGATGTGGCCTCTGATTGAATTCACTAAGTCTGTAAGGCCATCAGCCTGATCAGAGGGCTCTTATCATATGAGACACCTTGGCCTTTAGTGGAAGCCTGCAGACATGGATTGCTCAAATGAGTGTCACGCTGTGGAGTTGATCAAAAGCAGCCAAGTGGTATTGTGTCACAGAACCAGCTGGAGAAACCAGAGGCTGTTGTACACTGGCTGTAAAGCCCATTGTAAATCAATCATGTTCATTCCCTTCACCTCTTTTATGTGATAGTACTGCTGTATATGTGCATGTCATCTGACATCGAAAAGTGCCATTTTATCTCCAAATATAAGCATGATTACAAATTGGATATTGATATTAATCAATAGATTAATTTGACAATAAATTAATATTAAGTGACTTACATTTTAGACACAGTATTGCTCCATTTCGCCATTGTGATACAACAAGCCACAGCACTGTTTTGCATCTCTGAGCAATACTTAGCGGTGTTTTGTTACTGAATTAATCAACTTTGAACAAATCGGTTGAATGAATGATTCAATAACTCAATCACTAACTCACTAACAATGACGTGCTACTGGCACGTGCTAAAACACCTACTGCCAGTTTTAATTTTATATTTAAAGTATCTTTTAATTTTTAAAACAATTTCAAATATGAATATTAAATGTCATATGTTTCAAACATCTATGAAAACATCTGCGTTTCCTCTGCTTTGCAAATATGCATTCTCTCTCTCTCTCTCTCTCTCTCTCTCTCTCTCTCTCTCTCTCTCTCTCTCTCTCTCTTTATCTATATATATATATATATATATATATATATATAAATCAAGTGTCACATGATCCTTCAGAAATCATCCTTAATATGCTGAGTTTCTACTAAAAAAAAACAACAACAACAAAAAACCTCACCAATGTTTCACATAGAAATCGATCACCCAGCCATTCTGAACAACGAAGAACATAATACTGTTCAGTGAGTCCATTTTGGTGGGTCTGATCTAGTAATGGGAAACCAGACTGAAGTGAACCAGACAGGTATTTATTGCACAGATGATAAATGACAGGAAACAGGTAAGCAGTACAGCTGTAGTGACGTTTGCAGATGAGGATAGATGCAGTCCTTCACTGTCTTGACAGGTTTCATGAGTGTACAGGAGTAATGAGATAGATAGTAGAGTACACACCAAGAAGGAGATTGGTGGATTCCAGGAGCTGGGGACAGGTAAGTCAAGCAGGTAAGGTTCGAGGGATAGGCTGGAGAACACAAGTAAGATGCTGGAGATTGCAGGAGAGGATTAGTGCAGATGGAGATGTTATTGATAGATACGTCTCATTGTATGTTAGGTAGATCTGAGTTGTTGTCCACATTGACAATCAGACCATGAGGGATTGAGGAGTGTGTGCTGTTATAGTGGTGGTGATGTACAGAGAGTGAGTGATGGAAGGTGTGAGTCTAGAATGTGAGTGAGGTAAGGAGTTTATTAAAATGTTCTTAAAAAATTGCGCACCCTGGATGATCCACAGCTGTTTTTTTTTTTTTTTTTTTTTTTTTTTTGTGATCTCTTGAGTCTCTTGTTTGCCCTGAGCAGTTAAACTGCAGAAAGTTCTTCAGAAAAATCCTTCCGGTCCCAAACATGTATTTAGTTTATAGTATGATTTTTAGTAAATAGTATGATTTTGAGAATCATCTTTTCACACTGAGTATACATTGTATACTTTTCACACTGTATATATATATATATATATATATATATATATATATATATATATATATATATATATATATATATATATATATATATATATACAGTGCGAAAGGATGGATCTGGTCAGTTTAACTGCTCAGGACAAACAAGGGACCCAAGAAAAAACATAAAAATAAATAAATAAAATAAAATAAAACAGCCATGGACCCTCCAGGGAACAACACACAGTATTAAAGTGCCCCAAATATGGATTTTTACCTTTAATGTAGTGTAACATAATTCAAACTGAAGTTTTAATCCTGCAAAGTTTTAAATCTGAAAGTGCACCATATATAAAAGTAAGAGTTGACTCTGAGTCAATTAAACAAATAGTTTTTTAAATGAGTCCTAAGCTGTGTCGTTTTGATGTCAAGAAAAAACATTAGCATATTGCCATCCACTTATTGTGCGCAGACACCATGGAAACCTTGAACCACCTCAAACCCTGCAGCTGATTCCTTTTGACACTGGATAAAAAACTTGATCCATCCTGTATCTTTACTCAAAGTAGTAAGAAAGACAGACAATGTGCAACTGCTGAGCTTTAGAAAACCTACGGCTGGAGCTGGGTTTAGTAATTGTAATGGGTGTTCGTTTCCAAAATATGAGCTGAATGCGATAGGCCATGGAAAGGATGGATTTAGAGAGACTGATTCATCCGCCGGCCGTCGAGTTGTTTAAGTGACAATGTTCAATGATGCACAGTGTTTATTATTATGAGAAAATGAAACGACCTTTGATGCATGTAAACCTGCTATTGGAGACCTCCACGACTAAATTAGGACACTTCAAAGTAGGATTTTAAGGGCACTTTAAGGATCAAGGCTACATAAACTTTTGAATAGGGTAATTTCTATAAATTCAGTTTATTTTTTTATTTATTTTTTTGTCTTTTGGACTATATTTAGACATATTTAATGTAAAATATCATTGACCAGGACAGAACTAAAAAAAAAAAAAAAAAAAATACATGGTAGTTAGAATGATTATCATCATTAGAATGATCCTTCTTATGTAAAATGATTCAGATTTTCACATATTCTGCAAGGGGTGTAAACCTTTGAGCAAGACTGTATATATATATATATATATATATATATATATATATATATATATATATATATATATATATATATATATATATATATGTATATGTATATGTATATACACACACACACACACACACACACACACACACATTGTGCACTAGATTTGAAAAATGGTTTATAGACTTGATAAAAGAGCGTTCGGATTAGTTGCAAGAGCTGCCAAAAGTAGCTATGTAATACCACTAAAACTGCTGTCTAGAAAATGTTCGGGTTATATATCGAAAAAGGTTTTTTCTTTAAGTTTGTTTTTAACACCAGATTGGAACTGTGTTTGTGAGGTCAGGAACAGCATCTTGGGACACTCTTCTCCATTAAGCTTTTCCTTCAAGTTGATTTGAGTAGTTCTGGCAATAGCGTCACATTAACATATAATCTCACACTCAATCACACAGTTCCAGTAGCATCTCTATGACACAGAGCAGTATGTGACTGACACACATTCATCTCACATTAGAGTGGACTTCAGTACCCTATGAACCTCCTTTCACACGCAAACAACCCATAGGGTTGGATGACATCCAATAGCTGTGGGTTAATTCATTCCCACCAAATCTGATTAATGATAACCGACTCCAAGAGCATTAACACGATCATGACAGCAATACGACATGCTGCTTTCCAAATTGGTTTTAGAAGGGAATGCTGGGTATCCTATTTTTCTTTGAATTAAAACCCAATTTTCAGGAACTGTCTGGTAATTAGCAGTGACACCCGTCTGATGGATGCCTTGTCCTTTAGCATGCAGGCTTTCGTGAGCCAGGATATTTGATGCACAAGAGGAGGTATGGCAGACAGTATCGGCACACTCCCATCAATCCACTTCCACCTCCACCACTGCACGGCCACTGAGTGATTGATTGACACCTGCTCACCAGGCTTTCAGCCAATAAATGATGAGACCATATCTGTAACTCATGATTGGTGGTTCCTTATGTGAGAACACCATGAATAATTGTTACATTTCAGCTTTGTTTTAAGCATTATATTCGCAATGTTCACTTTTGTCATGTGCATGAGAAATTATGAAGCAAACAAAGCAAACACATACCATATTCACACCGAAGACATTAATGTCGACACAATTAGATTTTCCAGCAGTTACAAGGTTTATTGCAGCACCATTTGTGACCCTTTTTATCTACTTTTACTCATTTAGCTACCACAAACGACTGTTAATGTTGTTGTTGTCCTTGATGGCAAACTGACTATGCTAACCGCAATTTAATTATGAAAAACTTTATGGCTTGATTGCCATTTTGAATTTTAAAGCAACATTTTCTTGAATATATTACATACAGATAAATGTTTGAAGCATGCCCAGTGAACCGTAGTTTAAATTGATCTCCTTACTAATTTGCATGAAGCCCTTCACATATTTATTATTTTACATATACTGTATTACTACATTACACTGATTTAATTTGTGCTGTACAAAATGGACCGTCAGACACAGTATACTCCATAATTCAGTGGTTTATAAATAAGTATTGTATTAATGTAATAAAAGCTGTAGTTATAATTATTGGTAGTGTGGCAACATTTGATAACACTTTATTTTAAGGTGAAGTAGTTACGCATTAATGTATACACTTACTATAGTAATAACAGCAAAATATGCATAATTACAAGTAACTAACCCCAAACCAAACCCTAACCATAATCATAACCATAACCAAAGTACCTATAGAAGACAGTCTGTTCACTTGGTGGCCATATTTGCAATACCTCTGGGCAGCTATTTCGGGCATACAAGACCAAGTCCTATCTATTTGAATAGGAGAATCATGGAATCTCAAAAAATACTAGCCAAACTTACATTTAATTAACATATATGTCAAATCAATAGCAAAATCTGATATAAACTGTCCCATAAATTTTATTTCTTATGCTCAAATAGCTTATTTTTAGGCTAAACAAGCCAATGGGTATGTGCATTCCTAATCCTGAGTCTTAGGTTTCTATTGAATGTAGCTAATAAGCTAAAAAGTACCTTGAAATGTGTTCAATGTGGTGACGTAATTTCTCCTGAAATGGCTGTAGCTTTTAGCAGCTCCTCCCCCTTTTTTGAAAACAGCCAATGGCATTTTGCTAATATCAGTTTGACTAGAGTATATACTCCAGTGTTTCTACTGATACAAAGCCATATGAAATCGCTGAAGTAACCCTTTAAGCTTAGTGTAGTGTTACATTCCATGTGTTACCGTCCATGTTAACTTTATCACCAATGTACACAGTTTGTAATAATAATAATAATGCGTTTGATTTATATAGCGCTTTTTAAGGCACTCAAAGCGCTTTACATAGAAGGGGGGAATCTCCTCAACCACCACCAATGTGCAGCATCCACCTGGATGATGCGACGGCAGCGCCAGAACGCTCATCACACACCAGCTGATTGGTGGAGAGGAGACCAAGTGATGAAGCCAATCAGGATATGGGGATTATTAGGAGGCCATGATGGACAGAAGCCAATGGGCAAATTTGGCCAGGATGCTGGGGTTACACCCCTACTCTTTTCCGAAAGACATCCTGGGATTTTTAATGACCACAGAGAGTCAGGACCTCGATTTAACATCTCATCCGAAAGACGGTGCTCTTTGTCAGTACAGTGTCCCCATCACTATACTGGGGTGTTAGGACCCACACAGACCACAGGGTGAGCACCCCCAGCTGGCCTCACTAACACCTCTACCAGCAGCTACCTGGTTTTCCCAGTTGGTCTCCCATCCAGGTACTGACCAGGCTCAGCCCTGCTTAGCTTCAGTGGGAAACCAGTCTTGGGCTACAGGGTGATATGGCTGCTGGTAATAACACAATAACCATAATAACACAATGGTAATAACACAATAACCATAACGCATTGTTCGTTATAAACGTGGGATTATAAATGATATTGCAAATGTCTTACATAGAAAGCACACTGTAATGTAATTTAACTTACCCTGTAAACTTTAACCGCATTCATTGTGAAGCGTACAATCATTTCAAACTACACTCACTTCTTCTGGAGGTGCAGCAGGAACACGAATAGCTGGTACCGATCCTTTATTCAGCAGCAGCTTCTTAGCCAAACCTACTTTATACTGACCCTCGTTTATAAAGGTCTGGTGAGAAATGCTTCACGGTTCATGCAAATATAAAAGCATTGATTTTTTTTCAAGGGGAATATTCCTTTTGAAAACAAAACTAATCCACTGCGTCTTCAGAGTTTGGAATTTAGGAACATCAGAATGACTGCTGTGTTCCCTATTACACCCAAGAACAGAACACCACAATCACTTAGACACCTTTCTGCTCCAGAGTATCAACAATGGCGGACTATGAAGATAGCTCGTTTAGGGCGGGTCTGTGTTGAAACGCTGCTGTCAATCAACGCTGCTGTCGTGGGAGGGGCATCTGACCGTTTGATGTCTAATGGTCAAACAGCATGAATTGAGACAAGAGAAAACATATAATGAGAGTAAAAAAAAAAAATCACTGGATGGATTTTTCTCATTATAGGATGGTTGTGTACAGGCACTGCCAACACAGATTTCCATACAATCAGCTTTAAAAGTGCATGTACCATTATATGACACCTTTAAGCCTAACATAGTCATACTAAAAGCTAAAAAAGAGTTTGATTTCAGGGGGCCTTTAAGTAATATTACTTAGGGTACTTATTTGAATAAGAACAATGTCCCAGCATCACCTTAAAATGAAGTATAACCCTCAATTTTACTCAATTAAAAATCAAAGAATCTAGCCAAAATGTTCATGAGTGTAAGTTATAGTAACCATGTTAAATATTTTTTAAGTATTTAATAGTAAAACATTCACTTTTTTATTAGCTTTTGAAATAGACTGATGCAACCAAAAGACAGATGAGAGTTTCTCACTAAAGTAACTTGAACTTTTTTATCTCAATGTCCTCTTTACATCATCTTTAAACATTTCAGAAAGTGAAAAGAGAAGCACTGCAATCCCCTCATTTTCTATTGCAAAATTATTTGTAGGTAAGAAAGCACAAATGCAAAAAATCCAAAATAATGGAAAGTAGTATACCATCTGGGGACACACTTATTGAAATCTAGTAATTTTGCACACTAAAAAAAAAAAAAAAAAAACAGGTTTTTTTGTTATGTTTTGCTTGTTTTGTCTCTCAGCAAAAAAATACCAGCAAGGCACATATAGAAGGGACGGAACATAGACAAACTCTTTGGGATTAAGTTTAACTGTTCATAAATCACTGTTGATCTTGAAACAAACTCTGGCAAGAGGAATTACACAATTCTTCCACCTAAAAATAGCCCAAAATGACTGTACATCTTTACTGCTGAGATAAACTGATACAAAATAAGAAAACAAATACAAAGTCAGCACAGAGGGATACATATTACTCAACAAGATACTCTGCTTTACTTTTATAAGCTTAAGCTTAACCGTGTTAAGGTACAAGGTGTTGCCAATGCCATATGGTTTAATGGTCTAAGGTTTAGTACTGACGGATTGTCAGTAAAACCCTGCAAGCTTCAATTTATGAAGAGTGAGCACAGTGACTTTGAGCCAAGCACTTAACACTAGATTACTCCAAGGAACTGGGCTAATAATAAGAGCATTCACTACCAGTTGCTTATCAAAAGCAATACACGCTTATTGGAAAAACGTGCCTGTTGAGACATTTCTGCTAAATAATTTTATAAATGAAATTTCTGGTGAGTTCCACTGAGGGTCAATGCTCTATCACGTATAAAAAATAATGTACCATCTACACTGAACCCTACTCCAGTGGTTCCCGAAACTGTAGATTTTCAATGTCTCTTTTATATAACACAAACTCTCCTAAAGGATTATTAGGAACACCTGTTTATTTTCTCATTAAGGCAATTATCTAATCAACCAATCACATGGCAGTTGATTCAATGCATTTAGGGGTGTGGTCCTGGTCAAGACAATCTAATAAAAACCAAACTGAATGTCAGAATGGGAAAGAACGGTGATTTAAACTATTTTGAGCGTGGCATAGTTGTTGGTGCTAGACGGGTCTGAGTATTTAACAATCTGCTCAGTTACTGGGATTTTCATAGACAACCATCTTAGGGTTTACAAAGAATGGTGTGAAAAGGGAAAAGGGTAATAGCCACTGTCGAACACTGTTGAGAGAGACGCACAGACTGAGGTAATTCACATATTTCTCTCTCTCTCTAATAACTCGCTGCATTAATAACTGCATTAGAACAGTGACTATTACCTCACTATGTGAGAAATGTTATGTAGCTTTTATATTGCTGAACTATTTTACTGATGAACTGATCAACAAAGCAGTGCTGAAACCGTGTTTCTGTGCAAGTGTGTGTCTGTACTGTATGTGTGTGTATTTGAGTGGGAGAGCAAAGAGAGCGGTAGAAAGGGAGTACCCGGTGTGTGCTTTAAGTATATAAGAAAATGTTATGTTTAGGCAAAAATGGAAACAATTTTTTTTTTATCCTATTGTTTACTCCATTTATTTGCTTGTTTAGTGTCACTGTGGGTTTTCGTTCTTTTGCTGTCGTGGGCTGTAAGGGCCTTTGCAATAACTGAAATCATTTGTTGAAGTGATATGGAACTGTAATGCAGTCAAGACCTGCCTCGGACTTCTTTTTGTAGGTTTCCCTGAAAATGATTGCACACCTTAGAGCGTGCGACCAAATAATCAGATTCAGGCAATCAACAGCCCGTCTAAACGACTAAACACAATTATAAGGATGTACAGAGTAAGTCCTCTTTGTGTACATTTGGTTTCAATCGTTCCTATATAAATCGTATTACAAAATTATTGACGAATCTGGATTTTTTTTTGGTACGCACATTTCATGCACAAATTTGTGTGTACACATGCTTAGTGAATGAGACCCATTCTTACAAAAAAATAATCATAGGGTATACTCCTACATTACAACATGATGTTGTACCCTCAATCTTTAGATACACTGTGAGAATAAGAAAGCTATATGAGGTCCAACAAGGATGTGGATCCAGGAGCATGTCCTACTTGAGTAAATCACATTAAGTGAGCTGCAGCACGGTTTCGTTTCAGCACCGCAGGATTGGGGGTTAACATGTGATACAATCAAACTGCAGAACCACAGCAGGGTGTGAGAACAGGAAAAAACAATTTGTGCCAATTTACAGCTAAATAAGCACAAAACGGGATACAAGGTCAAAACACGGTGTCTCAACTCGATTACGTACAGCAGAGAGGACAGCACACTCACTAACACAGACACACACACACAAGCACATACCCTTTCGGTTTTAATAGAAAGTGCTACATCACTGTGAGGCCATTTCTATTTTGAAAGTTGTATACTACAAGGTCTGCTAATTATGATGATTAATTCACACAAAGCATGAGTAACGTCCTCAAGAGGGTATGGGTGTGTGTGTGTGTGTATGTGTGCAGCTGAACATGTAATTCAGGCACTGCGGTGATGTGCATCAACGTGGCCTGCTTTCACAACACCTGAGAGTACTTGCGAATTTCCCTGATCTCAGCTGTTCAAACTTTTTTTAGGCTTTGCCGTAGTCATGACGCAGCTACTGTCTCCTAGACTAAGGCAAAAAAAGAGAAGAGCTTAAACACATCTGCAACCGCAAAACCCAAGCTAATTTACAGCGAAACAAGCTTCTACTCTACTGAATATATGACTAAATAGAGAATTGATCTGAAGATTTCTGAAGGGTAACAGTCAATTCCAGTGTGGCTGTGAAGAAAATCGATAAAAACTCCTCAAACTTCAAAACTCTTGAATGAAGAGCTCGGGGGCTCAAAAATGAGAGAATTACCTTAGCATACTGAAAGCGCTTCGGCGTGGCGTGAAATCATGTGGGCCCATTACATTGTACCTGTCAGAAGTTATTGCAGTCACAGCAGTGGTACTGACCACAGGGCCCATTCACTGTTTGTTTTAATTACATCCTCCATATGACAAGGGCAGCTGTCAGAAGGCTGCCAACGTGCAGATCATTAGCAATGGCTCTATCCGTGGATTAGCCAATGCGATTTTTGGTAAAGCTTGCCAACAATATTCTGTTACCAGATTCAGTGTGCCTTGAGGAACAAAAAAGCTGCAAATAAAAGCCACTGGTTATTGAGAAGGTCTCACATAATTGAGTTATGATCTTAAACTAACCTTTATTGTGTCCTTGCACTTTAATTACCTGAGAAAAATAAGTTGAATGCTCTCAGGTTCTCAACTGCAGACTTAAGTGCTGATAGATTTCCTCCTTTCCAGGGGATTCCTACAAGATCATTATCCGATGACATTGTCCTCTTGCCAAAGGCAGAAACATTGTTATTATGGAGGTGTATTTGGAACTTTCGCCCCTTCTGCAAATGGGAGAAACATTTTTGAGATGCTAATTATCACCCCTCCAGACACTGCCATTGTTTTCTGCACAGTTTGGGGGAACCAGTTAATCTTGACAAAAATTTATAAATAGAAAATGTTTTTTGATGAATTGTCTTTTTTATAATAATTTTTAACAGTAATGAAGACAAGATGCAAGATGCAATTATTTATGATAATTAAACAGTTTTAATTAAAAACATACTGTTGACAAAATATGAGGCAAAAACAGAGAGCTATTAACAATGCACTAACAG
Source organism: Pseudorasbora parva (assembly GCF_024679245.1). Taxonomy (NCBI): domain Eukaryota; kingdom Metazoa; phylum Chordata; class Actinopteri; order Cypriniformes; family Gobionidae; genus Pseudorasbora; species Pseudorasbora parva. The sequence goes on along the minus strand of NC_090182.1, from coordinate 37,701,814 downwards.
TGTGTTTGGAAGAAAAGGCAGGAAAATAATACTTTCTATGAATCCCATGCTTATAATAAATTATAGCCCCATTTATACTTATAAGTACTACTATTCTATACATATTTTTATAAAGATCTATACTGCATGACAAGAACAGTTATAGTTAAAGTTATATATTTTTTTATTAATACTTAAGTGTCTTATTGTCAGACACAGACAAGGACACAGAGGGATAAGTGCAATTGCAAAGTTTATTAACAGAGGTTACGGACACATGTGATACTTAGATGGATGGTGACACTCAGACACAGGACGATGATACTGAAGACGATGATGGGGAAGACGAAGATGAAGAAGTCGACGAAGATGGATACAGGTGAAGGCTTCTAGGAAGGCCAGGTAGTCGATGATGGGATCGGTGCAAGACCAGACATTGACCCTGCGTCCCAAGTCGCATACTATCCATACTACATAGTATTCGAAAATAGAATTAGTATGTCCCAAATTGTAGTATGTTGAAAAGATTATGCCAAAGATTCCAAGATAGGATGGTTTACTATTTCCGGTCCGAATTCGAAGTATGAATCGATGGGCACTCCAACGGCTGATATTGCCCACAACCCACTGCGAGGTGGACGGGGATTCGATTAGAACTACAAACGTGGATAAAAAGCATAAAAAAACCCTACAAACATGGTGGATGTGCGAGTCCGGCGGTTAAGTAGAGAAGTTTAGATAAAGGGGTTTGAGTGACCAGCTATCAATATTTATCCTGACAAAAATATATTTATTCAGTGTTATCCACATTATATTTCACCTGCAGCAGCATTGTGAACTTTTGTAATGACACGTTTGGCCATTAACTTTTAAATGCATCATTATATTTAAACTGCAACCACGAGGAGAGTCTCTGCATTAAAGACCCACAAATGGCAGATCAACGTGCGGCTACATTTCTCTCCGATACAGTAAGAAATGAAACTGAATGTGGAGGATTTGAACTGTGACGAATCTGACGATTATTGACAGGGCAGTTAAACGGTGACGGGATGCACGTAACTAAGCGTCAGAGTCCGTTAAAGATGGCGAAGTAGTATGTCCCGAAGCTTGCATACTTTTCTACTACACACTCAAAAGTATATACTTTTTCTTCACAAAAAGAGTACATACTTTTAGGACGTAGTATAAGTAGGCGAACTGGGACGCAGCATGAGTGTGATGGTGAGGAGTGCTTATGTATTGTTGCTGGTGATGGTGCACAGGTGATCAGAATGCCGGTGATGAGGAACGAGTGGGTGTGGCAGTGTCTGATGGCTGTGAGGGCGTGACACTTATACGTATTGCTTTTTCAATGCATGTGTCACAAGCACGACAGGCTCCACCCATTCATTTCCAAACACCAACCCTGCGTCCCAATTCGCATACTATCCATTCTACATAGTATTCGAAAATAGAATTAGTATGTCCCAAATTGTAGTATGTTGAAAAGAGCATGCCAGAGATTCCCGGATGGTCTACTATTTCCGGAGTGTGAAAATATTCGGAGTGTGGATCCATGCACACTCTACCGGCTGATATTGCCCACAAGTCATTGCACGCGGACGGGAGGTGCTGCGAGCAGAGTGTAAACATAGCGACTGGAGGTGGTGAGGGAGATGCGTCCTAAGTATTAAAGTGTAAGAATATCAATGTTAAGCTCTAATAACGTATTTTTTAATTATCTCATTAGATTAAAGGATTTATGTTGTTGTGTAAAAAGTAGCATGTTTATCTTGTAGGGACCGACGAAGACACAGAGTGCCTTAAAAACTGGCACATTGCAAATGAAACCATTTTCACAGGGAAAAGGAATGCTGCCATCAAAGGGTTTGAGTAAGTAGCGTTATTTGTTTTTGTTTGTTTTTTTACATTTGTATGCTTTTGATAAGTGTTTACATTTACTGTTATATTGTGTATTTGGAGATGCTTTCAGAGATAGACATGAATACAGGATACAGCTTGTACTTTTGACATTTTTCAGCCTCCAGCATGAAAATGTCTCTTTAATCTGTTTATGTTGCCTCTAGTCTGATCTTTAGATAAAATTTAAGTACAGGTTATAGATGTCTATAGGAATAACTCTTATTAAGGGAAAATTAATCAAATTTAATGAAGATAATTTAATAAAACATGTATTTTAATAATAATACTATATATTTTAGAAAGAATAATGGAATATTTTTTGGATTATAGGGTTGATTAAATCACACATCTACCTAAAACCACTCCAGATCTATATTGTTTGAAATTTTAAATTGGTCAGATCATGGAAAAAAAACATAACATTAGTGTTAAGATGACAGATTATTCTTTGATATCAATAGACACTTTACTGTAAGGTTATTAAAATATCTATAAGTATGATACGTTTTAAAGTAAATGCAGTTTCCATGGATTAAATAGGGTTATGTCTTCCAGTTTACAGTATTAATACTACTGTTTGTGTTGCTTTTTTAAAGGAACTGTATGTAAGAAATGTATTTCAATTAATCATAAAATGGCCCTGATATGTCACTAGACATTAAGAAATCATGTTAAATTCAAATAATTATATCCCTGACAACAGTAGTCCAGCCAGGATATTGTCATTTAAAAGTTGTTGTTGCAGCCCTCAACTGATGTTGATGTTTTGGCCTGAAGCTCTGCCTTCCACCTATCGACCAATCACAAAATCAGTAGTGTTTAGGCATCAAGGGGGAGGGGGATACACCACTCTACAGTAATTTGAAAGTGACTGCAGTACCAGTTTTGGCCACAATCAAACTTAGTAAAATCTATTCTGTGTTAAAGCTCAATGGATATGTTTGCTTATATACTTTGCAAGATAATAACATAAGATAAGATAATAACAGTGCATATATATTTACTTACTGTAATCTGTTTTGGGTACATAAGGGCTTTCATCAATGAGAGAAATCTTGTTGGAAAAGTGTCAGCATCATGGGTTTTAAAAAAAGGGAAAACCTGAAGCAAAGGTATAAAGTTTATGTGATTTTGCATTGTGTCTTCTATTCTGCCATAAATACGAATCATTTTTAATATTTTACTAATTCCTCCACAAATGTTATTGGATCTTAAAGGGTTAGTAAAAATTGAAAATTATTTAATTAATTATTAACCCTCATGTCGTTGGACATCCGTAACACCTTTGTTCATCTTCGGAACACAAATGAAGATATTTTTGTTGAAAGCCGATGGCTGAGAAAGGCTTCAGATAGGCCTCCATTGGCATTCAATACATTCCTCTCTCAAAACCCATAAAGGCACTAAAAACTTTGTTAGAAAGTCCATCTCACTACAGTGGCTGTGCAAAAATTTTACGAAGTGACGAAAATAGTTTTTGTACCCAAAAAATTTAAATAATGACTTTATCCGGCAAGTTATTGTCTTCCGTGTAGGTCTCGGACGGGAACTCACCGGATAGCAGCAGTCCTCCTCGCTTCTGGGTCATGTATCTGAATGGCGGATCTGCGTCATATTCTCGGGCATGCGTTGAGTTCACGTCAATAACTTAGTGGATAAAGTTGTTGTTTTGATTTTTGTGTGCACAATAACTACTTTTGTTGCATTGTAAAATTATTGCACAGCCACTGAAGTGAGATGGACTTTGTATCAATGTTTTTAGTGCCTTTATGGGTCTTGTGAGTGTGGATGTACTGAATGCCAATGGAGGCCTATCTGAAGCCTTTCTCAGCCATCAGCTTTCAACAAATATATCTTCATTTGTGTTCCGAAGATGAACAGAGGTCTTACGGGTGTCCAACGACATTAGGGTGAGTAATTAATTAAATAATTTTCATCTTTGGGTGAACTAACCCTTTAAATGTCCACAGTCAGGGATCAGCACAGAGAGGGGAACCGACAGCAGCGTCTTGGAAGTGGTATGGGGTGATGGACGCTGCATTAGTTTCTAAGCCATTCATTACCCCAACAGTGCTTATAAAATCTGGCAACCAAGATGATGCTATTGGTTCCTCTCCCTCTGTTGCTGGCCCTTCTGATGTTGTCGGTCAAAAAAGAAAGAGAGGGTCAGGAGAGAGAAATCTTTTACTCTATCTGAGGGAGCTGAAGGCAAGAGAGGCAAAGAGAGAAGACCAGGAAAGACAGAGAGGAAAGAAGAAAGAGAGTTTCAAGAGCGGGAGAGAAGAAAAAAAGAAGAGAGAGAGAGAGGAAGAAGCTAGAAGGAGAGAAGAAGAGTTTAGGGCAAAAATGGAGCTGAGGGATGTAGAAATTAAAAGAGAGGCTGCAGCTAGGGAAGCGATGCTCCTCAGTTTGATTAAAGGGTTAGTTCAGCCAAAGATTAAAATTATTTAATTAATTACTCACCCTAATGTCGTTGGACACCTGTAACACCTTTGTTCATCTTCGGAACACAAATGAAGATATTTTTGTTGAAAGCTGATGGCTGAGAAAGGCTTCAGATAGGCCTCCATTGGCATTCAGTACATTTCCTCTCTCAAGACCCATAAAAGGCAATAAAAACGTTGTTAAAAAGTCCATCTCACTCACATTTATCTCTCTTCAGAGTCTTACTGAGGAGAAAAACATCTGAGCACAGTATGTGATGACGTTGAGATATCTTATGAATCTTCAGAGAAGACAGGTGTAAGAGCTCCAGTGTTTCTCACTAAAGGAGAAATGTCTGAGCACAGTATGTTATTGTCAGACACAGACGAGGACTCGATGGATTAGTGCAAGTGCAAGGTTTATTAACAGAGGTAACGGACACAGGTGACACTTAGAATGTGGGTGACACTCAGACGAAGGACAATGAAGGTGGAGACGATCATGATGGTGAAGACGAAGATGATGTTGGCGATGGAGACGAAGATGGTACTGGTGAAGGCTTCAACGACAGACAAGTAGTCATGGGTGGATCGGTGCAAGACCAGTAATCCACCACTGGGACCTCTGAGGGCTCACCCGTCCAGGGGAAGAGCGGTGGTTGGTAGCCGAGGACACATTGGAACGGGGTGAGCCCTGTGGTGGACTGCTGGAGCAAATTCTGGGCGTATTCGGCCCAGGGCAGATTCTGGCTCCAGATCTCCTGATTCTGGTGGCAGTATACCCTCAGGAATCTCCCGATCTCCTGGATCTTCCATTCAGTTTGGCCATTGGTCTGAGGATGGTAACCTGACGAGAGACTGACGGATACCCCTGGGAGACGGAAGAAGACGGTCCACACTCTAGAGATGAATTGGGGTCCTCTGTCAGAAACAATGTCTTCCAAAAGCCCAAAATGTCCGAAGACTTGGGTGAAGAGTGCCTCCGCGGTTTCCAACGCGGTAGGTAAGCCTTTGAAGGGGATGAGTTTGCAGGATTTAGAAAATCGGTTGACAACGACTAGGATACAGGTGAAACCTTGGGATGATGGGAGGTCGATCCCCAGAAAGCTCCAGGGTCGCACAGGGATCGGAAGAGGGAACAGCTTGCCCTCGGGGAGTCTCCTAGGGATGCTGGCAATGGCGCAGACTGAACATCCCTTGACAAATCGGGAGACGTCACGAGGCATGGTGGGCCACTAGTAACGGTGGCGAAAGAGCGAGAGGGTCCTTCTCCTGCCTGGGTGTCCAGAGCCCGGTGAAGAATGAGCCAAGTCCAGAAGGGTCAGGCGATGGCAAGGTGGGACATAGAGCCGCCCTTCTGGACCTCTCGGCGGAGCAGGCTGTTGGGCGTTCTCCTGTTGGATCTGCTCGTGGAGCGTCCACTGGATCGGGCTGACGACCATGGCTGGAGGGAGGATGGTTTCAAGGTGCTCTGGATCAGGGTCGTCTTTGTAAAGACGAGAAAGGGCATCCGCCCGATTGTTCTGGTTCCCTGGACGGTACGACACCTTGAAATTGAATCTGGTGAAGAAGAGGGTCCAGTGGGCCTGACTATGATTCAGCCGTTTGGCACCTCGAAGGTACTCAAGGTTTCGATGGTCGGTGATGACTTCAAATGGGTGTTCTGCTCCCGCCAGCCAGTGTCTCCATTCCTCCAGGGTGAGCTTGATCGCCAGGAGCTCCCGGTTCTCGATGGGATAGCTTATTGGAGAAGAAGGCACATGGATGAAGTCGTGAGGGTGTCCCCTGCCGCTGAGACAGAACCGGTCAATGAGGCGTCCACTTCAACAATAAACGGAAGATGAGGATTGGGGTGGACCAGGATCGAAGCGGACTGGAAGGCGTTCTTCAGCTGGTGGAAGGCCTCCGTGGCCGATGAAGTCCAGGACAGAGACTTGAGCAGGGCAGGCTGTAATTCTTTATGAAGCGGCGGTAGAAGTTGGCGGATCCCAGGAAGCGCTGCAGCTCTTTGATGGTAGTGGGCTGAGGCCAATGGGTGATGGTGTCCACCTTCCTCCAAACTGGACAGTTGGAGATGTGGAACTTGCACTCCTCGAGCTTGAGATAAAGGTGATGGTCTCTGAGCTTTTGCAGGACTTGACGGACATGCTGCTCGTGCTCCCTCAGGTCACTAGAATAGATGAGGATATCGTCGATATAGATGATGACAAACTTGTTTAAGAATTCACGAAATACCTCGTTCATGTGGACGTTGGACATTGGAAGATGGAGGGCGAGTTGGACAGCCCATACAGCATCACCCGATATTCATAGTGACCTGAAGGAGTGATGAAGGCTGTCTTGCACTCGTCTCCCTTGCGAATGCGATTGAGGTTGTAGGCACTTCTGAGATCGAGCTTGGAGAAGATGGTGGCCCCACGGAGCTGTTCCAGCGCGGATGGGACCAGAGGATGAGGATAACTGAACTTGACAATAAAAAGCTTGAAGCGGTATGGGAGGTCGATAGACGGATGAAACCTTGTTGTAGCGCTTCGTGCACATACTCCTCCATGGCCTTCGGTTCCAGGATGGACAGAGGATAGATGCGGCCCTTGGGTAGAGTAGCCCCAGGCAGGAGGTCGATGGCGCAGTTCCATGGCCGATGGGGTGGTAGTTTGGTAGCCAACTGCTTACTGAAGACATCCTGGAACACCCGTTAAGCTGGGGGAATGGCCACGTTGACTTGAGTATCGGGACTCTCTACTGAGGTGGACTGCACAGGTAATGATGAAGGAACTGATGATGATGATGGCCCTTTTTGGCGAGGACGATGAATACAACGATCAAAGCAGTTCTCACCCCATTGCAGGATCTCTCCAGTGGACCAGTGGATATGCGGCTGGTGTAATATAAGCCAGGGGCGTCCCAGGATGATGTCTGCGGTTGACTCCTCCAGCACCATGAACGTGATGGTTTTCTCATGCAGATGACCAATGCGTAGTGTAAGTGTGGGGGAGAAATGATGGACGCGACCTCGGCCCAGCGGTTTTTCCTGAATGGTGGTGATTCTGAGGTCGACGGGACAACGTTGACATTGGTCGGTTAGCTTTTCGAGGGTTTGCTGACTGATGAACTTTCCCGCTAACCCAGAGTCGATGAGGGCTTGTACTGCAACAGATGAGTGGGAATTACAAACGAAAACTGGCGTCTTAGTAAGGTTTGCCATTAAAGGAGGTAACTGGATGGTACTCACCACTAGCCGAATAGGTCACACGGGGCAGGTCGTCATGCCATGTCCATCTCCCCCAAAATACAGGCACAGATGCTGTGAGATCCTGCATTGGCGTTCGGTGGTGGTTAGATGGTATGAGTCGCTCTGCATGGGTTCAGGTGCTGGAGGTGCGACCGATGTTTGAGCGGGCGGAGGATAGGCAGCGGGTGAGGAGAGGCCACTGGCAGATAACCGTTGAGACACGCAGATGGTTTTCTGGATGAGGGCTTCCAAGCCCATGACATCCTCGTAGACCACAATGAGTTGCTTGACTTCAGCGAGGAGGCCGTGGCAGAAGGTGGTGACGAGGGCTGATTCATTACATCCGCTCATACAGGCCAGCGTGCGGAAACGCAGTGCATAGGAATTCGTCTCTCGTTTGCCTTGGTGAATAGAAAACAGTTTATCATGGACAGATAATTTGGCAGTTTGTTGATCAAATGCCTCTTTTAGATGAGTGCAGAAGGCTGTGGTGGAGCCGATGACGGGTGTTCGCTTTCCATAGCGACTGTGCACACTGAAGGGCTCGGCCTGAGAGTAATGAGATGGCAAATGCCACGCGGCCTCTCTCACTGTGGAACAGATGGGAATTTGCTTCCATATATAGGGAACATTGCAAGAGAAACCCGCTGAAATCCTCTGCCGCGCCGCTGTAGATCGCTGGTCGGGCCATGGGACTTACGCAGGCAGCTGAAGAAAGTAGCGGGTGCCAGTGGTGCTGGTGATGATACGCTAACATGGGTAGCGGTGGAAGGAGTGTCGTGAACCAGTGAGGACTGTACTGCGTGAACCAGCATGGTGAAGTTGTCTGCTGTGTGGTCCCCGCCTGTGTCCGAAGAGCTCTGCATTAGGTCTGGTCTTCTGTCAGACACAGATGAGGACAAAGACGGATTAGTGCAAGGTTTATTAACTGAGGTAACGGACACAAGTGATACTTATAAGGTGAGTTACACTCAGACGAAGGGCGATGAAGGTGGAGGCGATGATGATGGTGAAGACGAAGATGATGATGACAATGGAGACGAAGATGGTACAGATGAAGGCTTCAACGAAGGACAGGTAGTCACGGGTGGATCGGTGCAAGACCAGACAATGGGGGTGAAGGTGAGCCAGGTTTATATATTGGTGACTGGTGATGGTGCCCAGGTGTTCAGAAGGATGGTGATGGGGAACGAGTGGGAGTGGCAGTGACCAATGATTGTGAGGGCATGACAGATGTTTAGATCTCTTATGAATCTTCAGAGAAGAAAGGTGTAAAAGCTCCAGTATTTCATACTAAGGAGAAAAGTCTGAGCACAGTATGTGATGTTGAGATATCTTCTAAATCTTTCATTTAATCTCCATTTAATGTTAATGTATCCTCATTTATGTCTTGCAGAAACATTTGAATTGTTAAAGGTTTTTTTCCCCCCGTCTGTGTAGATTACATGTGAATCCTCCATGCCATTTCAATCAAGCACAATAAAAACAAAGAACAAAACAACCTATGTTTACATGCATGCAAAATGGGTTGTACAAGATAAACCTTGTAATGTTAAACAAAGAACAAAAAGGTTAAGCAGCAACCATGAAGAACTGGTACACTATAGTATTACATTTGTTATAAAGAAATCATTTATCTAGACTAAACACCATACACTTGTCTGATCATTGTTTGGAATAAGCACTGCATATTCGTTTTTAAGTACTTAGGGTCAACAGACCAGCGCAATGGGGAGTGTGGAAAAGAGGTGAAGAAGCGTGTGCAGGCAAGTTGGAATGGGTGGAAAAAGTGTCAGGTCTGTTGTGTGATAAAAGAGTACCAGCAAGAATGAAAGGAAAGGTGTACAGGACAGTAGTGCAAAGGGGTGGCAAGAGGTCTTGGCAGGGTGGCAGGTGTAGATGGTAGATGGAAATCCCTATATGTGAATTGCTTTAACAAAACAATCACAAAACCACTTTTAAACTACAGTACTTATTGTTCAATAATCTACTAACACACTACAAAGGTGTTTAATTCACGATAGGAATAAGCCCAGTGTTCAAACAAAACAAAACAGTATAAAAAGCAAAATAAAAAAAATTTAAAGTACCAGAATTGTGTCGAAGATGCAGTGGACCTCAAATATACAACAGTGAACAATACTCAAATTCGCATTATAATTAAAAACTTATAATTAGTCCACAAATGTACTGACCCATGACCACCCATCTTTTTTTAGGAAAGGCGACGGTTGTTGTGCTTCGCAGCAAAATGTTTCACAAACATATCTAAATCTATTGCTTTTGCACGCTGTTTCTCAATACTGAGAACAGCCAGATTTCTCAGACGGTCATCTGCCATGGTTGAGCACAGGTGAGTTTTTCTCAGAAGAATAAAAGAATAAAAACATACCATGTGGTCCAGGGGGAATTGAAGGTCTACTCTCTTCCTCTCTGTCATCATCCTCCTCCTGATCACTCCCTACCTCTGTCCCTATCTCTCTGAATCTGGAGCCTCCTCTTCATCTCTCACTGATTCTTCTTTTTCCTCGTCTCCTTCCCTTATTTCCTAGTCTCCTTCACTTATTTCCTTGTCTCCTTCTGTCTTCTCCTGCTCTGACCCTCCTGGTCTCTCCAGTTTACTGCCTTCTCCTTCATTTCCCTCATGCTCTTCCTCCTGTGTACTTCTTTGGAATTTTTTTTTTTTTTTTTTTTTTTTAGCAAAAAAGTTAGTAATATCCCCACTTTTAGCCTTCCTTTTCATTGTTAGGCTCCAGCTACTTTCTTCAACTACTCTTGCCTGCAAAAGTCAATATGTGAAAATCTCTGATTATCCTTGATTACATTACACTGTAGGGCCATGTAGCTAATAAGTAGCCTATATAACAAATATAAAAACAGAAACATTTATCACATGCACACAGCAGTTATGTTTAGACTACTTAATCCTATTGTATTTATTTCCCCAGTTCTAACATGGTTTTATTGCTGTGATATCTGAGAGGATTTGGATTTAATAGGACTGCTTTTAAAAAAAAAAAAATGGCATCACAATAAGTGCATTGTGATTGTCACTAACATTTTAGTAACAACTGAATTTTATTAGGTTTAGTGACAACATGTTACAGTGTTTAGATGGAACAATTTCTGGTAAGCTACGCTTTTTTGTTATTTAAATTAAATTATTGTGATTTGATTTAATATTGACTCATTTGGATAAATATTAAGCACACAAGATGTACCTAATCTCAAGAAAAAACAACTCACCTAATGCTGTACACCTACAGAGAGCCCTATCAGCTGGCAGAGTTATTTTAGGTAAAAAAAAAAAACTCAAATTAAACATTTTTTTTTATTATAATAACAACAACTTTATTTAATGATATAAATACAAATATAATAAATATGTAATATGGTACATTAGCAAAATACTCTCTAGCTCTTTTTTTTCTAGCCAACTAATGTACTATATAGCCTATTATGATCATTGAATGGCTTTCCTGAGGTAAATGTTATGAGGCAATTGTTCTCCAGTTGTTTAATTGACCCCTTTGTTAGATTGATTAGTTGATATTATATATGAGGAATATACATTTGGGTAAGTTATAGGCTACTGTTTCTTTCATCATTGTTCATTTCTGTTTACTATTAGCTAGTAAGTTAGAAATGATCGGTCCAAGTGCAGCTAGGGATCTGTCACGTAACATTTACAAGCGCCAAAACAGCATTTATTGTTTGAATTTCGTAATAAAAGTGACAGAATCTGAGAGCTGAGATTTTTTTAAATATCAAAACTCAAAAGTAAGTTAACCTGCTCTGTCTAGTCTGTCGGTCTCCGGCGCCAATTTTGGCTAATGTAGACTCGCTGTTTTTGCTGATGCTGAATCGTCTTTAGCACACAATACATTTTATGTAATTTTAAGTTAAACGTGTGTTTAAACTACACCTGGGGAAACTCACTCCACCTTCAGGGACTCTGGGGCAGCTCAGTCTCTCCAGTGGGTTTGTTGGGCTTTGCACCGCTGCAGACTCGCTGTGTGTGTTTGTGTGTGTGTGTTTGTGTGAGCCAGACTGAGCGAACGAACGCCGCTCTGCACGTTTGAATCAGGGACGTATTTGAGTGGTGGGGGAGGGGTATTTTATGTATTTTAATTTTAATACATTTAAAATTAAAAGGTTTACTTTTGGTAAATGTATTGTACTGGCAGTTCGGGTTGTATTTACAAGTAGGACTACAGTTTTTGGAACATCAAAGTTAGGGGGGCAGCTGGGGGGGGGGGGGTACCTGCCCCCCCTTGCCCCCCTGTAGATCCGCCCCTGCAGTAGTGAGACCAGCAATGTTGTATGGTATGGAAGCAGTTGCACTGAGGAAAAGACACAAGGAAGAGCTAGAGGTAGCAGAGCTGAAGAGGTTGAGGTTCTCTTTGGGAGTGGCGAGGATGGATAGGATCAGGAACGAGTACATCAGAGCGACATCACATCTGAGGTTATTTGGAGACAAAGGTAGAGAGGCCAGGTTGAGATGGTTTGGATATTTTCAGAGGAGGGAGAGTGAATATATTGGTAAAAGGATGCTGAGGTTAGAGCTGCCAGGCAGGAGGTCAAGAGGAAGACCAAAGAGGAGGTTTATGTATGTATTGAATGAGGACATGAAGGTAGTCGGTCTGAGAGAAGAGGATACAGAGGATAGGACTAGATGGAGGCAGATGATTCGCAGTGTGGCGACCCCTGAAGGCAAAAGGCGAAAGAAGATCCCTTGATATTCTGAAACCTAATCTTTGAATGATAGTTTCAGTATTTACAATATTAATACATTTTTAAAATGTAAGTTTATCCTAAAATAAAATGTAAGACATCTGGGGTTGGTTGAAAAACGTCTCGGGTTACGTATGTAACCCTCGTTCCCTGAAGGAGGGAATGGAGACGTACGTCAGAACTGAACCGACGAATTTGGATCTGAACTCAGAGACCTATCCACTTCGAGTGTATAAAAACGAGCCAATCGGAGATTGGCATGTGATCCACACATTCCACGCTCCGCCCCGCAGCGCGGGTATAAATAGGAAGTGGGATGGCAGATCAAATGCTTTTTTCAACTGAGGAGCCGAATACGTGACTGGGCTCCTAGCTGAAGCACAGCACCTGGCGACGGGACGTACGTCTCCGTTCCCTCCTTCAGGGAACGAGGGTTACATACGTAACCGAGACGTTCCCTTTCAGTCGATCACGTTCGACGTACGTCAGAACTGAACCGACGAATTGGGATCCCTCTGGAAAACTCCAGGATGCTGGCCCTTCCAGCGTCCTGCTTGAGCGCACTGGACCGTCTAGTATGGTACGGAAGTCAGGGCTCCAAGCAGGGAGGTCAGTCACTGCTGTTCTGCAAGACCCACTTAGAGTGACCATAGACCGCTGGGAAGCGTGCTCTTCTCGGGAGAAGGTACACTGCGGGGCAACGTCCTTCAGGGAAGGAGTGGTGGCGGAATACACATAAGGACTAACCTGGCAGGGTAGTGCAACATACGGCAGTCTCTGGGGTGGTTACAACCTAATTGTAGGGGGGAAAGAACACGCCCAGAGACGACAGAGCGGGGCTCTGTCAAGGGAAAGACACGGGGCTAGCCCGAAGGGTAGCAGGTACCGTGGAAGAATACACATATGGGGTTACCGTGAGGGAACCGCTACATATGGAACCCAGCCTACAACCACGTTCCACAAGCATACGGGTGCAGGCCTAGCGTCAGACGGTCCGCAACGTCTGACACCGCATGGGGTGACGGAGGAGCTCGACAGGCTTAGCCGGTTTCCCGGGGAACACAACTGGAGACAATAAAGCACGTATCCGGCCCAGAGGGCGGGAGTGGCGTTGCAAGCCGACACTTAGAATGGGCACTTAGCGCTCCTGGCCACCAGGGGCGAGGATGCGGGAAGATACCGGCTCTACACGTAGGATATAAAATCTAGCGAACGTGTTAGGTGTCGCCCAGCCCGCAGCTCTACAAATGTCTGTCAGCGAGGCGTCTTGAGCCAGCGCCCAGGAGGATGCTACACTCCTAGTGGAGTGAGCTCGCAACCCGAACGGGCAAGGCACGTCTTGGGACTGGTAAGCCAAGACTATAGCATCCACTATCCAGTGTGCTAACCTCTGCTTGGAGACAGCCTTTCCCTTCTGCTGGCCTCCGTAACAGACGAAGAGTTGCTCTGAGGTCCGAAGGCTTTGGGTCCGGTCAATGTAAGCGCGAAGAGCGCAGACTGGACACAACAAAGCCAGGGCTGGGTCTGCCTCCTCTGAAGGCAGCGCTTGCAGGTTCACCACCTGGTCCCGGAAGGGAGTGGTAGGAACCTTGGGCACGTATCCCGAACTCTAGGCACGATTCGCTGACCGAAAGTGCGTGCAGGTCCCCTACCCTCTTGATAGAGGCCAATGCAGTCAGGAGCACTGTCTTCATTGACAGGATTTTAAGCTCAATCGACTCCAAAGGCTCGAAGGGAGGGCTCTGAAGTGCTCTGAGCACTAGAGCTAAGTCCCAAGAGGGTATCGAGGATGGACGAGGAGGATTTAGTCTCCTCGCACCTCTGAGGAACCTGACGATTAGGTCGTGCTTTCCTACGGACTTACCTTCAACTGCGTCGTGATAAGCCGCTATTGCGGTGACGTACACTTTGAGGGTGGAGGGAGACAGCCTTTGCTCCAACCCGTCTTGCAGGAAGGAAAACACAACACCAATCGAACACCTTCGGGGGTCTTCCCGGCGGGAAGAGCACCACTCAACGAACAGGTTCCACTTCAGTACATAGAGGCGCCTTGTAGAGGGGGCTCTAGCTGAAGAGATGGTATCTACGACTGCTTGTGGTAGTCCATCTAGAACCTCCGCGTCCCGTCCAGGGACCAGACATGAAGATTCCAGAGGTCTGGACGCGGGTGCCATAGAGTGCCCCGTCCCTGAGAAAGAAGGTCCTTCCTCAGGGGAATGGGACAAGGAGGGGCTGTCGCGAGGAGAGTAAGTTCTGGGAACCAGGTCCGGTTGGGCCATTTCGGCGCAACTAGCAAGACCTGCTCCTCGTCCTCCCCGACTTTGCACAGAGTCTGTGCAAGAAGGCTTACTGGGGGAAACGCATACTTGCGTAGGTCCCGGGGCCAGCTGTGCGCCAGTGCATCTGTGCCGAGGGTACCCCCGGTCAGGGAATAGTACCACTGGCAATGGGTCGAGTCCGGAGAGGCAAACAGGTCTACCTGTGCGGCTCTGAACCAGTCCCATATCAGCTGGACCGCCTGGGGGTGGAGTCGCCACTCTCCCGGAGGTGCTGGCTGCCGAGAGAGCTCGTCGGCTGTCTGGTTCAGCGCACCAGGGACATGCATGGCCCGAAGTGACCTCAGATGCTTCTGACTCCACAGGAGCAGGTGGCGGGCGAGTTGGAACAGGTGACGGGAGCGTAGACCACCCTGACGGTTGATGTACGCAACGGCCGCCATACTGTCCGTACGGACCAGTACATGCTTGCCACGTAGCGGCCCCTTGAGGCGGCGTAGTGCCAAGTGTACTGCTAGCAACTAGAGGCAATTGATATGCCAATGCAATTGCGGTTCCGTCCACAGACCCGCAACTGCATGCCCGTTGTACGTGGCCCCCCAGCCCGTGGATGAGGCATCCGTGAACAGCACAGCATGCCTGTACACTTTTTCTAAGGGCACCCCGGCCCGGAGAAACGTCGTGTCTGACCACGGACTGAAAGTTTGCCGGCAGTACGGAGTCACTGGGACCCGGTACTGGCCGCTCCGCCACGCCCACCTCGGTACTCGGCCATGAAGCCAGTGTTGGAGCGGTCTCATATGAAGCAATCCGAGCGGCGTGACTGCGGCTACCGGATGTCATATGCCCCAGGAGCCTCTGAAAAAGTTTCAGTGGGACCGCTGTTCTGCCTTTGAACATATTCAAGCAGTTCAACACCGACCTGACTCGCTCCTCCGTGAGGCGCGCAGTCTGGTTGACCGAATCCAGCTCCATACCGAGGTAAGAGATTCTCTGAGTAGGACAGAGCTTGCTCTTCTCTTGGTTGACCCGAAGGCCCAACAAGCTGAGGTGACTGAGCACCATGTCCCTGTGTTCGCACAACTGCTCCCGAGACTGGGCGAGAAAGTTGAGAATGCGAACGCCGCGTTCTCGGAGTGGAACAATGGCTGTCTCCGCGACCTTCGTAAAGACGCAGGGCGACAGGGACAGCCCGAAGGGCAGGACCTTGTACTGGTATGCCCTTCCCTCGAACGCAAAGCGTAGGAACGGTCTGTGTCGAGGGAGAATGGAGACATGGAAGTACGCGTCATTCAGGTCGATCGCTGCGAACCAATCCTGGGGACGGATGCATTGAAAAATGCGTTTCTGCGTTAACATCCAGAACGGGAGCTTGTGCAGGGCCCGATTCAGGACACGCAGGTCCAGGATTGGCCGGAGCCCACCCCCTTTCTTGGGCACGATGAAGTAGGAACTGTAGAACCCTGTCTTCATCCCGGCTGGAGGAACCGGCTCGATCGCGTCCTTCGCCAGTAGGACCTTGATCTCTGACCACAAGACTTGAGCATCCACTCGAGCCCTACGCTTGCGGCGGCCCGGGAAAGCATAGCCGTAAGCTCTGGGTCAGACTCGGGCAATGCTGTCACACCCGAGGGGGGCAGAGCAGCCGAATCCTCATCCTCAGAGCCCATTAGCTCGTCCCCTGATGCTGCGACCGACATCCTGTCTTCCGCCAGAGCCCCGAAGGAAACGGCTGGCACTCCACGTGAGAGGTCAGCTCGCTCTTCCGGGAACTCCACCGGCACAATGGAGGGGGGAGGGGCCCGAGGAGCCATTTGACCCGTCGGGTTTGCCCTGACCGTCACCCTCAGGTCCCCACCCAAGTCATCAGCCAGAGTAGCAGCCCTCTGCTTAGGCGCAGAAGGACCGCTAGACCGGGGGATGCGCGAGGGTGCTCCACCTGCTTTGAGGTATTGGAGTCTGGACCTCAACACTGCGATGGTCATGTTCCCGCAGTGAGAACATGACTCATTCACGAACGCAGCCTCAGCGTGCTGAATGCCCAGACACGTGAGACAACGAACGTGACCGTCAAGCGGGGACAGAAAGCGACCGCACCCAGAAACACACGGCTTGAATGACATCTTGAAAAAGACGCAGGGTCAAACCGTGTTGCTCTTTTAGGATGGAAAACTGCTCTTTTAGTTTGTGCTGAAGCACTCAGGGAGATGACCGCGGTCAGCACGCAGTCCACAGTGCAAGCCTGCGTGTGACACTCAAAAGGAAACGCCCAGCGAACCAACAATAAAAAGCTCTTTTTTTGAATGCAAACAATTGCAACAAGGGGTCGGTCTCTCGCTGAGAAGCGCTATAACGCCCGCACTGGCAGTTCCTTCCTCTCTCCAAGACTCAGACTTTAAAAACTCTTCGTGGCAACAGCAATGTACTGTTCGGCTCCGAAGTTGAAAGCATTTGATCTGCCATTCCACTTCCTATTTATACCCGCGCTGCGGGGCGGAGCGTGGAATGTGTGGATCACATGCCAATCTCCGATTGGCTCGTTTTTATACACTCGAAGTGGATAGGTCTCTGAGTTCAGATCCCAATTCGTCGGTTCAGTTCTGACATACGTCGAACGTGACCGACTGAAAGGGAACGTATTAGACTAATCTTAAAAGGTAGTCAATAATATTTTTTTCTTCCCCCAAGCCTGGTAATAACTTATTTAAGTCAGTTACATAAAAAGGTAATTTAAGTTTAATTGGAAATGTAAAATTGATTACCCTTTTAACTACTACTTAGCATAGTTGCATAGTAACAATATAAGACAATAAAGAGAATGCCCATGTTTCTTGTTTCACATTTTGCACTCCTTTTTCTCAGATATTTCTAATGTCTCAGTTGTGTCTACTCTTATTTCTCCTAATGGATTTTAGGAGAAACATCTGAAACACCGCTGATACTACAACAAGAGCTAAATAAGAATCTCAATCAAATCTCAGATATTTCTCATGTCTCAGTTGTGTCTACTCTTATTTCTCTTATGGATTTTAGGAGAAGCATGGGAAGACTAAGCTGACACCTAATTTAGAAAATAAAGAAATTTTCCAAGCTTCTCTCACCACAATCTCAGTTTTGACTCTCTTAGACATCTCTCATTTGTGACTATATTTGTTTATCCTAAGGAATTTTAGGAGAAACATCTGATAAACATGTTTTTAATGAATATCCAACTCTTGTGGGTAAGACATATATATTATTTTTATTAAACCATCTTGAAAAATCAATAAAAGCATGAATAATGTCATAGTATCTTCTAAACAGTAGCTAATACGTAAGTATACTCATATGCTACACTTTCAGAAGTTTTTTTGTGTGTTATGTTGATATTTTTAGACCGTCCTAACTGAAAATGTACCTTTTTAACACATTCATTCTCAAAATATGCTTAGGTAACACACACAACATTTTAGACATTGGAAATAAAAATTCAGATCAGTGATAGATAGGTTATAGATTCAGATGTATGTTTGTCAAGTTAGTAAGAAGAGAAATGTAGATTTATTAACAAGCACATTCAGATATTTGACTTGGCGAGCACTCAACAAATAATTAACAATAAGAGGTATATATTGGCAGAAGTCCTACCTCCATTCATTGACAGTCTATAATCATCCCTCCACCACCCCTTTTCCACACTTTTTATTTTTAAACAACTTACACACGGGGTTGGGTGGTACTCTGGGTTTGGGCCAAATTCCGAGCTTCAAGGCATCCTCCCAGACAGCATGGTAAATATGCATTTAATCTACTCTCCATTAATTATATGTAAGTGTGGACTCGTGAAAGAGCAAGGAATCAAAAAAAAAAAATCACAGACCAGACTCAAACCTGTGCCATCCAAATGAGCACCATGGCTCAACGTGTGTTTACTTGTAAGTTGTATTTCTAAGAAAGCATCCATTATCTTCCAAGAAAATGTGATAGGAATGTTGTAGGAATGTATAGTCAATCAGCGTAGTAAAGCAGAACATCATTGATACAAACATTTCCAACATACATCATTTCAGACAACAAAGCAAAATTTCATGCAATGAGATTCATATCAGCAGGGCCACGACGGATCTGGCTGATTTGTTTTGAGAGAGGAATATGGCGGTAGGTCACGCTGCACAGCCAAAGACCCTCTGGACCTGTTCCATCTTCTCATCAGTTCTGTCTGGGTCACGGTGGATAATGTCACTTCTAATTTGGATGATGGCACAGTTCAATGGGACCATTGTCTGTGCTAGTAGAGTCTCTTGCCCTGATGTTTGCCACTGCGGGTTGGCTCTCTGGGGCTAGGTATTTGCGCTGGAAGAAATGATGGCCTAGACAAAAGCTGTTCTTATGAAAAGGTGACGGATTTATGGAGGCCATATTTGCATGATCGAGTGGGGGGAAATGTCATCTAAAGGGCTAGTTTGACATTTTCCATTAGGCTGTGGGAGAGACGATGCACCAGAGAACATGAGAAAGACAAGTGACATGCTCAAAACTTCATTCCTTCTTGTGCATGAAATAGCTAAATATGACTAGCTAGATCAGAACATCAATCAGAACATGGAGCATTTACATGTGTTCACATTAAGAGGCCTCTGTATCTGAATAACAGATTAGATTTCTAAACATTCTAAATATTTGAATTCAGTCTGTTGTGCTTGAAAGGCAGAATAACACAGTTTCTGTCAATATCATGTCAAGAAGTGCCCGTAAAAGGAAATTCCACCCTTGTGGATGTCACATAGGCCCATTGGTCGGCATTACTTTTGTGGGAACGCCCACAAAAACGTTATATTCGCCATATGCCGTGAGGGAAAACAAACCATTTAAAAATGAATGCATGTAGACGCTTTGCTCTTTGTAATGATTAAGATTAATTTTTGCTTATTGAAGTCCCGAAAAGTTCCACACCTCTAGTAAGGTATATGAAGTTTTAGATTAAAGATAAAGCAAC
Organism: Pseudorasbora parva; assembly: GCF_024679245.1. Classification (NCBI taxonomy): domain Eukaryota; kingdom Metazoa; phylum Chordata; class Actinopteri; order Cypriniformes; family Gobionidae; genus Pseudorasbora; species Pseudorasbora parva. Next base: position 37,682,290 of record NC_090182.1, on the reverse strand, counting down.
TTGTGGCATTCTGCACCTCTAGTAAGTTATCTGAAGTTTTAAAGTAAAGATAAAGCATCTAACAAGGTCTACGCACATTCATTCTAATGGCTTGTGTTCCCTCACGACATGTGGTGAATATGACGCTTTTGTGGGCTTTCCCAGTAATGCAAACCAAGTCTGCTCTCAACAAAACTTTTCAAAACTTGTGAGAATCCGGAAGAATAATTTTTGACAAAGAAATACTCCATTCTGATCAAAATCTTTTTTAAACGTCTTTTCGATGTGCATGTGGATAAATATCTGGATACAGGTCGCATGATAATGCCAAGTGTAAACCCAAAGAGACATGTTTTCAAAGCTACATCACTTTTATGTTGTCATTTGACTTGGTTTGTTTATATGGCACACATGGAGTGAGATTCTGAAAAACAGTGAATGTGATCAACAATTAAAGTTGTGAAAATACAATTACAAATTTTTACTAGTCATCTACTCATATTGAAAAGTAGTTGTGTCTACTTTATGTAAATGACTCACTGTGTAACATGCAGCATCAGCAGTCTTTGCTATTTCTGGCAAGTCCAGTACTGCATCGACAGTGTAAGTGGAGAGGATGTCCAGGCAGATGAGATGATGCGGCTGAGAAACAAAAGCATATCATATCTCCAATGACAGTTCCAAGCTGCTTGCATTGTCATAAATAGTGCAAAAACAGTCATGTCCTATTCGCTTATAGTTTCTGTCAGCCTCTGGGCGACATTTGATTAGTTTCAGGGTAGTTTTAGTGTGTGAACACTTCCACATAACACCATGCTTTGTGAGTGCAAACCAAGGAGCTTGTATAATACCTCGAGAAAGCTATCCATCAGCATTCCCATTAACCTCAATGCCAATTGCTTGGCTAGTGCATGATCCCTCAGAAATATGTGATGTGAAATCTGACATATTGGCATCGGCGCAGTTATGTATCTAGTTTTTTGTTGTTGTTGTTGTTGTTGTTGTTTTTCAACCTCTTAGTGACTATCCTACCAATGACAACAGACAAATAAAAATCTAATTCTAAAAGTAATTTCACATAATTACCTTGTTTTGGTATTAAACTTACAAGGTTTCTTACATGCTCATAGCAATGTCTGTGAATGAATTGGTAGTAGCAAGACTCTGTACCTGCTCTGCAGCATAGCAAAACTATTCTGCCAAGGCCAAATACATTAAAATAGCCATATCCATTGGTTCTATTACCATACCAATCTCCCGAGAGTTGTCATAAGAGAATAATCCATATGCATGTTCTAGTAAAACATCTACTCAGTGTTTAACAGAAAAATATTGCAATAAAATTTGATTCGGCTGTACAGTTGTTCTTGAGAAAATGGTGATATTATCAGCACATTTAAGTTTATCATATATAGCAAAACTGTGGGCAGATCAGTAATATAGTTGATACAGTTATTTTAGTAATTAATTTTATTTGATATTTAGTTGAAAACTTGGATTTAAATTTTAGTGTACCCAACTGAGCAAGCCAAAAGCAACAGTGGCAAAGAACTTAAACTCCATCAGGGCATGGTGGAGAAAAAAATATCTTGGGAGAAACCAGGCTCAGTCGATGTGCCAGTTCTCCTCTGGCCTATTAACAAACATTGTATGATTATTCTGGCAACCTTACAGGTCAGAAATCATACTAGATCGGAATATTCGAAAGTTCAAGTTATCACGCAAGAGATGGGTTTATTGAGGATGACGCGCTGATTATACAAAAATATGAATATTTAAAGTATCAGAGTAATTGCGGCGGAGACGGGTTTATTTAGAATGATGTGTCGGTGAGGCAAATTCAGAGGAGACAGTAATTAACTAATTGACTCCAGGGATGCGCTGGCCACCATCTGATCTGGATAAGGCCTGGATATGGCTGACTGCAGTAATACATGAGATGAACAATTTAGCCTATAAAATGCAATAATACTGGACAATACTATAGCCTTTACTGGACAATAATAGCCAAGTTGGTACACTGTACAAATTGTGAATAAAAAAAGAATGCAATGATGTGGAAGTTTCAAATTTCAATATTTTATTCAGAATACAACATACAGGTCCTTCTCAAAAAATTAGCATATTGTGATAAACTATTTTCCATAATGTAATGATACAAATTAAACTTTCATTTATTTTAGATTCATTGCACTACAACTGAAATATTTCAGGCATTTTATTGTTTTAATACTGATGATTTTGGCATACAGCTCATGAAAACCCAAAATTCTCAAAGAATCTAAAAAATTCTAAAAGCATCTAAAAGCATATCATGAAAAGGTTCTCTAAACGAGCTATTAACCTTGTCATCTGAATCAACTAATTAACTCTTGCACACCTGCAAAAGATTCCTGAGGCTTTTAAAAACTCCCAGCCTGGTTCATTACTCAAAACCGCAATCATGGGTAAGACTGCCAACCTGACTGCTGTCCAGAAGGCCATCATTGACACCCTCAAGCGAGAGGGTAAGACACAGAAAGACATTTCTGAACGAATAGGCTGTTCCCAGAGTGCTGTATCAAGGCACCTCAGTGGGAAGTCTGTGGGAAGGTTAAAGTGTGGCAAAAAACGCTGCACATTGAGAAGAGGTGACCGGACCCTGAGAAAGATTGTGGAGAAGGACCGATTCCAGACCTTGGGGGACCTGCGGAAGCAGTGGACTGAGTCTGGAGTAGAAACATCCAGAGCCACCGTGCACAGGCGTGTGCAGGAAATGGGCTACAGGTGCCGCATTCCCCAGGTCAAGCCACTTTTGGGCTACAGAGAAGCAGCACTGGACTGTTGCTCAGTGGTCCAAAGTACTTTTTTTGGATGAAAGCTAATTTTGCATGTCATTCGGAAATAAAGATGCCAGAGTCTGGAGGAAGACTGGGGAGAAGGAAATGCCAAAATGCCTGAAGTCCAGTGTCAAGTACCCACAGTCAGTGATGGTCTGGGGTGCCATGTTAGCTGCTGGTGTTGGTCCACTGAGATTTTGGAGCACTTCATGCTTCCATCTGCTGAAAAGCTTTATGAAGATGAAGATTTTGTTTTTCAGCATCACCTGGCACCTGCTCACAGTGCCAAAACCACTGGTAAATGGTTTACTGACCATGGTATTATTGTGCTCAATTGGCCTGCCAACTCTCCTGACCTGAACCCCATAGAGAATCTGTGGGATATTGTGAAGAGAAAGTTGAGAGACGCAAGACCCAACACTCTGGATGAGCTTAAGGCCGCTATCGAAGCATCCTGGGCCTCCATAACACCTCAGCAGTGCCACAGGCTGATTGCCTCCATGCCACGCCGCATTGAAGCAGTCATTTCTGCAAAAGGATTCCTGACCAAGTATTGAGTGCATAACTGAACATAATTATTTGAAGGTTGACTTTTTTTGTATTAAAAACACTTTTCTTTTATTGGTCAGATGAAATATGCTAATTTTTTTAGATTTTGGAGGAATTTAGATTTTGAGGAATTTTGGGTTTCCATGAGCTGTATGCCAAAATCATCAGTATTAAAACAATAAAAGACCTTAAATATTTCAGTTGGTGTGCAATGAATCTAAAATATATGAAAGTTTCATTTTTATCATTACATTATGGAAAAAAATGAACTTTATCACAATATGCTAATTTTTTGAGAAGGACCTGTAGATGACATATCAAATGTTTAAACTGAGAAAATGTATCATTTTAAGGGAAAAAATAAGTTGATTTTAAATGTCATGGCATCAACACATCTCAAATAAGTTGGGACAAGGCCATATTTATGATGTGCGGCATCCCCTCTTCTTTTTATAACAGTCTGCAAATGACTGAGGACTGAGGATACAATTTGCTCAAGTTTAGGAATTGGAATGTTGTCCCATTCTTGTCTAGTACAGGTTTCTATTTGCTCAACTGTAGGCCTCCTTTGTTGCATCTTCCTCTTTATGATGCACCAAATGTTTTTTATGGGTGAAAGATCTGGATTGCAGGCTGGCCATTTCAGAACCCGGATCCTTCTTCTATGCAGCTATGATGTTGTAATTGATGCAACATGTGGTCTGTCATTGTCATGTTGGAAAATGTAAGGTCTTCCTTGAAAGAGACGACATCTGGATGGGAGACTATGTTGTTCTAGAACTTGGATACACATTTCAGCATAGATGGTGTCTTTCCAGATGTGTAAGCTGCCCCATACCATCAAAGATGCAGGCTTCTGAACTGAGTGGTTGATAACAACTTGGATTGTCCTTGTACTCTTTAGTCGGGATGACATGACATCACAGTTTAAAAAAAATAACTTCAAATTTTAATTTGTCTGACCACAGGACAGTTTCCCACTTTGCCACAACCCATTTTAAATGAGCCTTGGCCCAAATAAAACACATACACATCTGGATCATGTTTAGATATGGCTTAAGTTTTGACCTATAGAGATTTAGCCGGCAATGGCTACTGGCACGGTGGATTGTGTTCACCGACAATGTTTTCTGGAAGTATTCCTGAGCCCATGTTGTGATTTCCATTAGAGTAGCATTCATGTATATGATATGCAGTGCCGTTTAAGGGCCAGAAGATCATGGGCATCCAATATGGTCTTCCAGCCTTGACCCTGAATCTTTGAATTATATTCTCTGAATCTTTGAATTATATTATGTACTGTAGATGATGATAACTTCAAACTCTTTGCCATTTTTCTCTGAGAAACTCCTTTCTGATACTGTTCCACTATTTTTTGCTGCAGCATTGGGGGAATTGGTAATCTTCTGCCCATCTTGACTTCTGATAAATACTGCCACTCTGAGAGGAGTCTATACCCAATCATGTTGCCAACTGACCTAATAATTTGACAATTGGTCCTCTATATGTTACTATTATGAACATTTAACTTTTCCGGCCTCTTTCTGCTACATGTCCCAACTTAATTCTAAGTTTCGGCTAAATTCGGCTGGCATCCAGGCTAGGTTGCCACCTTCAGTGTGGCAAAATAAGGGACACCCATTCCCAACCCCCCTTCGAACTTACCCTTTGTACTTTTCTGACAATTCTGAATTTTTTTATTTATTGATTTACTTAAATTATGACGTTTTGTGCTATTATTTGTCCAATTTTTAGCTAAACACATTTTTTAAAATGATTATATGACAGGGTTATTTATTATGTGTGATAGCATAGTAAAATGATAAATTTACATTAATTAGGCTATAATTTTTTATTAACTAAAAAATAGAATAATTCTGTCTGCCAAGCTCTGATAGTGTATATTATATGAATATATTATCCATAAAAAACAACAACAAAGGCCTAACTTTAGAGGCACGGATGTGTCTGTCAGCGCATGCTGCTTTAAATTATAGAGTCTGATCAACTGATATGCTTCTCTGCAAAGTGTGCAGTTGGTCTGAGGTTCGTCATGAGTTACTGGACAGATACATTTCTAACTTCTTTTGTTTATATTCACCCTATATCTGGAGATCATTTTGCATCCAAATGGTGTACATGAGCTTTACAGGGCATGTTCTTGAGACTCCGCCGCTATGGCAACAAAGCCACTAAAACACAATCACACGCAAATTAGCTTCTCTACTACTTACTGTGAATTTGATGTGTTTATATTTGCTATCTGTTTTCTCCACACTGCAAAATCCTTATGTGTTTATTGACCTATGTGTGGACCAATGTGAAATATGGGAAAAATCGCATCCTCTATTGGTTCGATATGGGATGCATCATTTTGCTTGTAAATACAGGACAACTCCGTATTTCATGGGTCGGGTTGCAACCCTAGGGCCATATCCAGATGAGATGGTGGACCTGCGTCTAGACATGACCAATGAATCCCTGAAGTGTCTGCAGAGAGCGTATCAATTCAGGTCCCTCTTGTAAATGCTGCATTGACACGAGGTCCTTAATAAACCCATCTCGGGCATGACGACTCCAATCTTTGGAATATCTTTTGATCTATTATGACTTCTAACCTGTAATGTTGCCAGAATCATAATCATTCACTGTTTCTTTTGTTTGTTGGCCAGGAGAGAACTGGCACCTCGACTGAGCCTGTTTTTCCCCAAGATTTTTTATCCTCCATTCTGACCCTGATGGAGTTTTGATTTTTTGCCTTTGGCTTTTGGCTTGCTAAGTCAGGGACACTAAATATTCTACTATATTACCGATCTACCCGCATTGACACTATATGATTAATTGAAATGAGCTTAATAACATCACTGTTTTCTCAAGAGCTGCTGTATAGCCGAATCAAAGTTTTGCTAATGAGTCTTCCTATTCTTTTGTTTTCTGCCTGTGGTAACTCGTCACTTCATCAGTATTTTATGAGGTGGCCAATTCATCTGATTTTGTACAAATGGCAAACCTCAAACGCAGCTATGGGACCAGATTCCCGCCCCTAAACCTACCTGTCACTACAGGTCGTATGAATTAGAGATAGTATTGGATATTTCCGCCTTGTGGAATAAAGTTGAATTGCAGTTATTCAGTCATCAAAGATTAAATTATTATTGTGCAGAAAAAAAAGAAAAAAAAATCTCATACTGTTGCACATCTCGAGTCTTTAGCCACCATTTTTTTTCTTGTCACATTGGTTATAATTAATTGATTGAGGAATATTAATACGTTTGATACGTTTGAATACATTTTACTAAAAAAATTAATGAGGAGGAGGGTAGGGAATGATATACTGGGTCACTAAAAAACCAAGGTATGTGTTTAAGGGTTAACACTATTATAGTCCCCATCTCATGTGAGTGCGCACCATTCAGTTACCATGTACTGAATATATGGATGAATTAATAACTTAACACACACTCTGCTGGCTGGTCCCAAATATGTAGGTGATTTAAAGTTTTACTATATTTGTGGGTTCCCCACAATGCAGTATAAATCGGCACACATACACACACACACACACACACACACACACACACACACACACACACACACACACACACACACACAAATAATTAGTACACAATAATAGAATTCACTAAGAATTAATTGGTTTTCAGCAGTTCCCCATTTTGCAGAGTGTTATGTTGTCGAAGATTAAGCCAAGAGCAATCCAGCATATTTGTACAGCATCAATCCACCACTGCGATCCAGGCACCTGAGTAAACTCTTTAAAAAGCCTAAAGTGTGCATTCAATTGCATTTTGGATGTATGCCCTGTTCCTGCATCTTCATAATTTAATGAAATACACAGATGTCTCTTTTAAACAAAATGACAACGACTGCAACAGCGTAATGTTAATTGGCCTGCGGCGTCGATCTTATTATGTATTAAGATTTTACTGAAATGCCTATGAGAGTTCCTTGACCCAGGCCACTGAAGATGTGGGCGGTCATTGCTGAGCTCTGTAACATACAGTTCAGAGTTCTGTTGTCCCTTGTGAGTGCTTGTCATGTGCTGTTTGATATGCTATCAGAAGTGAAACACTCCGGTCCACTGAGTATACGTCAACACTGGTACACACTACGAAGCTGACACTGAGCAGGATGTTGTCTCTCTCTCACCTCATCCTCTCTAACCCTCCCGCCTCCAAATCCCCATAGCTAAGGGTCTTGAATAAGACAAGATTTCTCATTCTTGCAGACTGAATCGTCTTTCAGATGGAGGAGCCTACCGGAAAGGAGCAGAGATACAGCTCAGCAGGGTGATTCCTCACATAAGCCGAGGTGCTGACTAAATGCAATGATGCAATCGAAGTGACTGTGAATCCCATCATAAAATAATTGTTTTATATTTCTCTTTTCCTGTAAATTTTAGCTGCGGCCCTGTGGAAGCCTGCCTGTGATATTGTTCTCTTTCACCAGTTTTATGGTATGCCAGGCAGATCACTTCCACAAGCAATATTATCTATATATCTATCTATGTCTCCATCCACCCATCCATCCATCCATCCATCCATCCATCCATCCATCCATCCATCATAAAAATGAGAGAATCAACAACATTTTAATAATTTTATTTTATTTTTATTTATTTTGCACAATACAAGAAAACCTGTGGTTGTAGTTTGCCCCTTTTTGACAATTAATTTAGCCAGGTAAATACCTTTTTGCATTGTTCTTTTCTTATATTTAAAATATCTAAAACTATATAGTTTGGTGGTTTAAAGAGGTCATGAACTTTTTGTATAATGTTTCCTGGGGTGCACTTATAATGCAAGTATGATTTTCACATCAAAAATTGTCATAATTGAGAAAAAAAGGCATTTTTCCTAAGCTTACTTTGGGCTTATTGATTTAAAGGGGGGGTGAAACACTCAGTTTCAGTCAATCTCATGTCAATCTTGAGTACCTATAGAGTAGTATTGCATCCTTCATATCTCCAAAAAGTCTTTAGTTTTATCATATTTATAAAAGAAATATAGGCTGTACCGAGTCTTTCCGGAAAAAACCGAGCACCTGGAGGCGTATCGTGTGGGCGGAGCTAAATAATTGACGATCGCAAACAAAGCGGTGACGTCCTCAAGCGTGGAGAAACCCAATGGCTATCTCAGCTAATACAGATAATGATCCACAATCAAATCTGAGGCAGAAATCAATTGAACAGGAGAAACGGCAACATCAGGACGTCGGTCTCTGTGGTATGTACTGTATTTAGGGGCCTGTCAACATTTCTGTGTCTTTACAAGCAGTTTATGAGGACATGATTCGGTTTATGGACTATTGTATGCGACTAGACCTTAGATGTAGCAAGCAAAACGGTTTTGCACGTCAGAGTCAGACTAGTGTAACGTTATACAGAACAACAATGGAGTAACCGTTAGCGCATTTGAATGACGAAGCACGCGATCGTGTCGTTTACTGATGTTTACTCACGCGACGAGCCAACAGCATAGACATTTGAAGCAGTTTTACTCACCGGCTGCTTCCAAAGCAGGACCGAACCTTTATCGCTGGGACCGCTCCGTCAAAAACACACTTCTTTGGTATGATTTGGTGAAGTCCTGTGACAGCAGTGAACGGTGGAAATCCACTTTGAGACGCGACTGAAGCGATGCTTTGAAGCTTCCCATCATTTCTGCGTTCAAATCGGTTCAAATCCAGTGTTGCCTTCCCGGAATGCTGTATTTTTCCGGAAGAAACCGGAAGGAGTATTTTTGACACAGAAATACTCTATCAAACGTCCAACATTAGTTTTTGAAACTTTGTCTATGTTTAGGATGGGAATCCAAGTCTTTAACAGTGTAAAAAGCTCAGTATGCATGAAACAGCATTTCACCCCCCCTTTAAACGCTTTGTTTGAAGGCTGTGTCTGCTGTGAGACTTCAGTGCAAAATTAGCTGTGATTGGCTTACATCTTGGCATATGAAATAATTATTACATGTGGAGCCTTCTTAAATCTTTACTAAGGCTGCATTTACACTGCAGGTCTTGATGCACAATTCCGATTTGGGGACTATATCCAATTTTTTTGACGACCCGCTTACATCATCTTTTCAAAAGCGACCCGTATCCAATATTTGCATTTACACTGTACACTGGCAAAACAGCCCAAGACGTTCTTAACCGGTGAAAGGAAGTAAAACAGCTCGATATGCAATGGACGCAGACAAACACTGCATGAAAAGTGGGATTTTCGTCAGTAAGCGGCACTGTAGATTGTCGTGGAAGATCAGGTATACGACTGTACACGGCAGTTTGCAGGCGACACCGAAAACTGCCGTGAATTGTCAGAAATTGACGTGGGCCTTGCTTGGCAGTTGTCCCCCCCCAAGACCCCCCTTCCCTTAACTCCAGGGGAGGCTTTAACATGTAAATGAACATGCTGTGAGCTATACAAATGCAAATCAGGGTAGCAGGAGTTTTAACCCATGTGACATTTTTCTAAAAGGTATTAACTTCCTTCTAAGAAAATCTCTTAGATAGATCAGGCTCAGTATAGCCTAATTGTAAAATCTTAAACTTAAGCTTGAATTTATATATTTGATGAAAGTATTCTAGATTATTTATTGTGTGTCATTTGCAATCAGTCCCCGTGAATTCAGTGCGACTCGCAATTTTGACCAATCACCGAAACTTTTACCAATCATTGCGGTCTCCTGCTAATAAGCGGCGTCATACATCAGCAAACTTTATATATCATATATCATTGCCTGTCAAAATTAACGTGTTATCGCAAATTAATTTTAACGGCACTACATATATATATATATATATATATATATATATATATATATATATATATATATATATATATATATATATATATATATATATATATATATATATATATATATATATACAGGGGTTGACATTAACTTTTTTGCTCACCGGCCACCGTGGCTAGTGGTTTTCCAAAGTTACTAGCCACTCAGCATTTTCACTGGCCACAATTTTGCTGTTTGGAAATTACATTGTATATGTTTAAAGTTGACTTTGGCATATATAAATTACTTGATTTTGAATCATTTTACTTTATTTAGAAGATTTAAAACCCTTTCAAACTTTCAAATGCAGAATGACCCCCCAAATCTTGTATATCAGATGGGATGTGCAGGTGGGCAAGGGGTGGGCAATATAATAGATTATAATAGGCTAATATGAGAAAGGTAATATGACAGGCTATGAGTTATTTTAGTTAGGATATATATATATATATATATATATATATATATATATATATATATATATATATATATATATATATATATAATTTAAAAAATACCCTAAGCAAATTACAAAAACAATAGTTATTAAAAATAAAATAAAAATTCCGATACTAATACGACACAATGTAATTTATTAAATGTAATTGTCATTGGATACGACTTTCATCGAAAAGAATGTAACAAAATGTGGGCGTGGTCTGTGTTGTGAAATGAAACCACATTAAAAATTCCCTTAAACTGCGTTTGAAACATACAGCAAAGCAGCGACAGAGGAAAACACAGAGCCTGATATTATGCAAACATTTACCAATAATGTGGAAAGCGTTTTAAATCTGTTCAGTGGAAAATCCGCTGTGACGAATCTGTCCTCGTCTAACATCTGCTGTAAATCCAGGTAAAACTAGCTGCGTGCACGCGCCCGTCCCCAGATAACATGATCCCCAGTTGATCCGTAACACCGGCGGGAAGAAACAGCTGAATCCAATCATTGGGCTATCTCGTCAGCTTGCTCAGTTTGCTGCCGATTTTAACGAGCAGTTAACTTTAGTAATCTCCAGGTTGCTGTCCATAGACGATAGGTTGCTTGCTTTGGAGTCGAAAAACTGTGTGGAAGATACTAACTTTAAGAAGAGAAGACGAGTGCCTAAGAGAAGACCAGTCCTAAGATTGCGGTAAGACTGTTATCTAAGCTAAAGTAACCTAAAGCAAAGCTTTTTAAGTAGCACAAGCTGAAATTAGCCTTGTAAAAGAACAAATGTAAGTTGCTTTATAAAAGTGTTTTCTTTTTCTGGTCATTTTACAGGAAGCAGAATGCCGTCTTCACAACTTCGTCATAACACTCATTTAATTGTTTTCCAGCTGCATGTAAGACATAGAGACAGTACGCAGGAGGTACAAACATCCAGTTCTTGCATCGCACGCAGAAGCTGTGAAGAGTTCAGCTCGGAGTCGATTGAGAAGAAAGAGGGTAAGATTTATTAGATTAGATCCGTTTTTGGTCAGTGTGACTATTTTTCAGGTGCATTTTACGCAGTACATCGCGCAATACTGATTGTCTTTATTGTTTGTTTTTACAGCTGCTACAAGCAAGAAAGAGTGTGTTAGCTGAGGATGAGGTGGGCCTTTGGAAGTGCGCTACCATAGACCTGATGTCTGATGAGGAAGACGGCATCGTTCGCGCGGTGTCTGGATGGACTGTTTGACCAGCCAGGAGCTCGCCGAGCTCTGTGCCACGCTGCAATTGAGATTAGAGGCGATTCCAAAGAACAGGGCAACGCACGACAGACGTCTGAAAAATGGACTTAAAACAGACAGAATGGCGCTAGTTACCTACAGCTCTGAAGCGGAAAACGGAGACTTCATGGTGCTGTAGGATTTTGGGCTTCTCGTGAGCTTCCTATTGTTGTGTGGGCAGATCTCAAACGTTTTGCATTTGGTTGTGTGTTTGTGTTTGTTCTAATAAAGCTCTTTCTTTGAATAAACTGCACGTCCCTGGCATATTTTCCTTTCCTCAATAAATGAATGTCCTTGATGGTTATAATAGCGTAGTCCATAGGATAACAATGACATAAATATAACACAAAATAGCATATCACATGAATATGAATATATACAATTAAAAAATATGCAAATCATAATTTTATATATATATGTGTAAAATTATTATAATTTGGGGGTTTAAATTTATTAATTTATTACCCAGGTTGACCAATAGTAACAGATCTGCCAACCAATCACGAGTGATATTTCTTGTTTCAATGTAGTAGTTTCAACCAATACTGAGTGAGGAAATTCAAGCCATTCCGGCAAGGCGCCGCCCAGAGCTGCTATTCATATGCTAATTAGAGCCATTAGCGCCGGCGCCAGCATGCCTCCGCAAGCTCCACATACGTCATGGTTCGTTTCCGTCAGTATGTGGCACAGACGAACGCGACGTTCACAGGCTGTAAACTGACGTTAATTGTCGAAAATCAGGGAGATTTCCGGCCGTTTACGGGGACGAAAATCCCACTTTTCATGCAGTGAAAATGATTGCACAATGTTTTGCTGTCTGCACTGTTCCACACATCTTTAAAGGTTGGCAAAACATTTCTCTCTTAAGGCGGAGAAAAATAGGAGAGCCCTTGACGGGGTTGCCAGGTTTTCACAACAAAACCCGCCCAATTGCAACTCAAAACTGTGTTAAAGTAGCCCAATGCCGCATGAAAACCGCAGACTTGGCAACGCTGGATCGCAGATTGTGTCCACCTGAGTTGACGTCATTCGCCTCCGTCCTTTTTTCAATGACGTACGACTTCCATTTACTGGGGAATATCCGAATTGACCGCTTACATGGCAGACACTAATGCACGCATCTGAATCATATCGGATTTATTACAACATATCTCATATTATCATATGAGTGAGGCCTGATTCCAATCTGAGGATATCGGAATTCATGCGTTTTTTTACTGCTTACACATGCACATGTCATATTCAATCTGTGCCACATGAGAGGAAAAAATCGGAATTGGGTCACTTGAACCATGCAGTGTAAATGGGGCCTAAGTTTTTACTATTACAGCTGTTGAGATTAACTAATTGTGAAACATTTTGATTATATCATTATATTTACACTCACCTAAAGGATTATTAGGAACACCTGCTCAAAATGCAATTATCTAATAAATAGGGCCGGGACTTTAACGCGTTAATTAAGATTAATTAACTACGGGACTTTAACGCGTTAATTAATTACGCAAAAAAATAATAATAATTAATCGCACTTATTTTTGCCCCGCGGAACGTTTTTCAATGAATGAGTTTTGACGGACCGATTATACTGGAACACCAACTAGCGCTCATGAGTCACGACAACAACCATGAAAACAACAAACCATAGTGAACATGAACGAAGAAGCTGATGAGACCGCTTTGCTTGGCCCCGTGGATGGGAAATTTAGTTTTAAAAAACGAAATGATGGAAGCGTCGGCAAGAGCATGGTTGTGTGCAAGCTATACAACAGGGGTATCCAAAGTCGGTCCTGGAGGGCCACTGACGTCCTGCAGAGTTTAGCTCCAGCTTGCCTCAATACACTGCTAAAGTTTCTAGTATGCCTAATAAGACCTTAATGAGCTGGTACAGGTGTGTTTAATTGAGGTTAGAGCTAAACTCAGCAGAACAGTGGCCCTCCAGGAGCAGGATCGGACACCCCTGCTATACAACAAGGAATTAGCGTATCACCGCAGCACATCGAGCCTCAAATATCACAAATATGCTTTTGCTACACTTAATGGCAAACATTGCACTGGTCTGCTGGACTGAAATAAATAAACAATATTTTGTTGATTAAGCTTATGTATTCAGTCATTATTTAATGGTATACTAAAAATACATGTGAAAAATTACTTCTCATTGTTCTCAGGTAAAATATTTATATGCGATTAAAATGCGATTAATTTCGATTAATTAATTACAAAGCCTCTAATTAATTAGATTAATTTTTTTAATCGAGTCCCGGCCCTACTAATAAACCAATCACATGGCAGTTGCTTCAATGCATTTAGGGTTGTGGTCCTGGTCAAGACAATCTCCTGAACTCTAAACTAAATGTCAGAATAGGAAAGAAAGGTGATTTAAAGGTGCCCTAGAATGAAACATTTAATTAACCTTGCCATAGTTAAATAATAAGAGTTCAGTACATGGACATCACATACTGTGAGCCTCAAAGACCATTGCCTCCTACTTCTTATGTAAATCTCATAAATCAAAAACATCAGGGGAAAAAAAGTGCTTCTTAACATAAACCCAACTGTGACGCAAGCGTTGGGGATCATTTATATGCATGCCCCCAACATTTGCTTCTGTCCAAACATGTTCATTGTCAGGCGGAAATGACGGTAACTGGGACTGCAGATAATCTTAGATTATCTGCGCGTGAGAGAGAGCTCGCGTACATATGGTTGCCAGATTGCAAATGTTTACGTAAAACACCGGACAGTATACAAGTTTCTTTTCACAGAAAAGCTCTGATTGGGGGATTTTAATTACTGAAATCTGGCAACCGGATGCACGCGAGCTCTTTCTCGCGTGGATGATCTGAAAACACCAAATAAACAAGTAGGCTGCATTCCAGCAATCTCCATTTGAGATGTTTTGCTTAAAGTGTCATTTAGTCGGTCTGTGTTGTGTCAGGACGGTCAGGACTCACAGGCCGCTTCACTAAACTTCTGTGAGCTGCTGAAATAAGCCAATCAGAGCAGAGCTCAGCATTAATATTCATAACCCTTCCAAATAAGGCAAAAACAGAGCATTACATCTTAGGGACAATTTATAGGGTTGTAAATGGACCTGTAAAACTGTATCTGGACATTTTTTGCCCTTAAATAAGCCACATACCCTCTATGTAGATATCAGAGAACAATTTAACATATTGTTTCAAATCATTCTAGGGCACCTTTAGGCAATTTTGAGTGTGGCATGGTTGCCAGACAGTCCGGTCTGAGAATTTCACAATCTGCTCAGTTACTGGGAATTTCACACACAACCATTTCTAGGGTTTACAAAGAATGGTGTGCGAAGGGAAAAAAATCCAGTATGGGGCAGTCCTGGGGCGAAAATGCCTTGCTGATGCTAGAGGTCAGAGTAGAATGGGCCGACTGATTCAAGCTAATAGAAGAACAACGGTAACGCTTTAGATTACGGCCCGGAAAGTACTGTATAATTAAAGTGAATTTACAGCATAACTTTCTGTAATTATAGTGTAACTATAAAGTAATTATATGGGAACAATATGTAATATTGGGGGAATAAAGGGGTAACTATCAGGAAAATGTATAAATGATTTATGCTGTATTTTTTAATTAAGGGGTAATTATACTGTAAGTATTTTTTAATTAAGGGGTAATTATACTGTAAGTATTTTTTAATTAAGGGGTAATTATACTGTAAGTATTTTTTAATTAAGGGGTAATTATACTGTAAGTATTTTTTAATTAAGGGGTAATTATACTGTAAGTATTCTTTAATTAAGGGGTAATTATACTGTAAGTATTCTTTAATTAAGGGGTAATTATACTGTAAGTATTATTTAATTAAGGGGTAATTATACTGTAAGTATTCTTTAATTAAGGGGTAATTATACTGTAAGTATTTTTTAATTAAGGGGTAATTATCCGTGTAGTTATGGGGTAAGTATGGATGTGCGGGCTGTAAATTAAAGTGCCTCTTGTTCTCCTCTTGTTTCGTGTAGTTATGGGGTAAGTATGGATGTGCGGGCTTGTCACGGAGTAATCCCGTGATCATGAATGGACTGCATGTGCATGCACATACCAAATATCTAACACACACATAGGCCTAGGTTGTTGCAGCATTAACACAGTCTGGTTATTGACACTGATACCTTACATGCTCTGACTTGTGCAATGTTTGCAAATATTAAAATTATTTGTGTTGCATGTGGTTAAGATATTTAGGGGTACAATGTGCATTGGTTTGTAATGTGTAGTGGATACATGTACAATGTGTTTGGGTAAACATAGATGTTAACATTGTTCATTCATTGTTATTATAAATAACCACAATACACAGTTGTCTGATTTTAAGTCTTTATTCAAGATGGGGTCATACAGTCAGCACAATAACAAATAGGACTTACTGGACACCAGTGACCAAACCTGTATTGTTTTAAAAATTGAGTATTTAAACATGGTGGACATGCTGTCTGAATGGGAGAGACCATGTTATGTGATGTCATTGGGGGGGTATTCCAGTATCCCTGTAAAACAAGGTTAATCTTTGGTAAATCATGTGTTGTATTATTGTATTGTATTATAGTGTAACTTAATCATGGATAGATGTTTATGTACTTAGGGTGATAAGAAGGACATATGTGAGACATAAAACTTACCTCCTAGAATGGTACACTCCAGGGTGTGGCCTAGGTTATAAATGGCTGCTGGAGTTTGTACATGGAGGGCAGAGTGAAGTTGAGTCTAGAGGATCAGTTTGGGTTGAGTGGAGTTGACGCAAAGCAGAAAGGAAAAAGCTTCTGCTCAAGAAACATTTGTTACTCAAACAATACTAATTGCAACTTGCCAACAAATGACTTATTGTTTTCCAAGTTATTTTGTTATTTTCCTTTTTTTTTATTATGTTTGTACATAGTTCTTTGTTTCGACTTCGCTGTGGGATTTGCACTGTCTGCACAATAAATTCACCTCAACTGGGATTCCTGTCACCTTGGTATTATTATGCCTCTGATCGCGAGTGCGATTGCTAACAGGGCTGTAAATTTAAGTGGCTCTTGTTCTCCTCTTGTTTCGTGTAGTTATGGGGTAAGTATGGATGTGCGGGCTGTAAATTAAAGTGGCTCCTGTTCTCCTCTTGTTTCATGTAATTACAGGGTAAGTACAATAAAAACACATACTAAATCTGAAATCCCTCAGAAACCTTTATTTAAAAAATGAAAAAAAAATACTTAAAAAAAAAAAAAAACAGATTTAGAGCACATTCATTTCTCTTGCTTGGCTTCATCCTCCTCTTGTTCCTCTTCTGTTTCTTCCTTGCCACAGATGAATCTTAAGAAGGATCCCACGTGTCTAGCTAGTATTATGTAACTGTTACACTGAAAATACAGTGCGTGCAGAAATATCCTCACCGTTTACTCGTCTTTTACCCTCATGTAATCCGAGATGTATACGACTTTATTTCCTCAGATTGTAACAACAATGACTTATGAGTTTAATGTCTTGGGGAATAATTAACTCAAAAGGGATTTAATATTCAATATTCATGAATTTATGAATATAATTTGCCAGTCATTCATTACGTATTAAAATTTTCCGATAGGGAAAATTGTTTAATTAAATACAAGTAACCCTTTATGAAATTGCTTGAAATTATCCTACTAAGTTTGTCCACCAAATTAGTTATAGACTTTTCAAATCAATTCTCAATAAGGGATTACTGCTTTACGAGCGCATAAGAAACATTAACTTTACTGATCAGGACAAGTTCAATATTTCAAATGGTCATACAGTTTACTTTACTAACATAGTAGCATAAGCAGTTAGGTAACGTTAGATCGCAAGTTTCATTGACTTTGTGTATGTGGCAGAATAACAGATTCAACTCATTAAATGTCTTTTGGAGGTTTAATAAACACAGACTAAAAATAACACTACAATTCACACAGAAAGTACATACTAAATATGCATCAAGAGAGTAGAAGTATAGATATTAACGAAATAATACATAAAAGAGAATAATGAATAGACTGAAATTAGAGGGAGATAAAAGAGAGAGAGAAAGAGAGAGAGATGGTACAAAGCATTAGAGGTAAGAAGCAGCTTTCCTTCAGTTCATCAAATACGACCTTCACGGAGTTAACTTGTCCCAACGGGAAAATAACACACCCTCTTTACAGCAGTTTGAATTTATAAGAAGAAGAATACTTGCATTCTTTTTGGTTTCGTTTTGGCTTCTCGCTTGTGTGTGTGTGTATTTCTGCGTGTTCGGTGGTTCTTTCCGAGGTCGGGAGGGAAGCAGCTTTTCTCTAGCGGTGCTTCGTGTTGTTGAAGATCGGATTGTAGAAGAGAAGATTTTTGGAAGAGATGAGGCCTGTTGGCCCCATAGTGTGGTGGGCCTCGGTTTCTGGTCCCACACAGCACATGGCTCGGTGTCTGGAGCCCCTCCCTGCTTGGGGGGGGGGGGGGGACTTGTTGGTTCAGCCAGCGAGAGAAGAGAAGAGAGAGAGATTGTTGTCTCCACTGGTCTTTTAAGGTCTGGAAGTAGTCCCACCCTCCAGGGTTAGACTTAACCAATGAGATTGTTGGGATTTCCAGGCGGGAAATTCCTCAGCAGATTTTATGGCTCTTTGTTTCACTCGAATCAGTGGGTCTCATTCATTAATGCAACAAACACACACTGCATTTTCTGAATAAGTGATATACATGGAAGTGTAAGTCGTGAAGTGAGCATTAATTTGATAGGAGACATGACATATATGAGGTTATCTGAACTAGTAATTTGTTAAGACAAAGATAAAAAAGATGCAAAATACCATACAGAAGAAACATTTTACAAAACAGTTATGTGTTTACATATAATGTCCTGGGGTGCATGTTCATTTATAGATGGTTTGTCTATAATTTGAGGCAAAAGCTCTGTGTCTTAAACTCTTTGTGTATAAGACACTCTTCCTGCACTTTTCTGTGGCCAAATTCTTTTGAAACATCTTATCAGATGGTTTCCAGGGTAACGAAGAATCTTTCTCTGTTGTGTTGGGGGAAGGTCTGTTACTCAGCACAGAGCATTCAAAACATATTTGTTAAATGTAACTGGCGATTGTGTGTTTGATTCGCCTGAGTCGCTACAAGATGAACACAGATAAATAAATAATCTCTGCTAATTAAAACTCATTTGGGTTTCTAAGAGTTAAGGCATCAAACAGCAAATACAGCAATAACTAGAGTAATCCATACGATCCCAATGGATGAATCAATGTCTTCTGAAGTTAAACGATGAGTGTTTGTAAGAAAAATAACAATAAATCACATCCGACCAGCAGTTATCTGCGTGTGCATGCGAGGGTTGATTTTACGCTTGACGTAACTTGAAGGGTCAAGCGTGACGTGCGCGCGCCATAAAACTGGTCATGTGGATGTCTGATGATGTCGTTTTTTTTTAATGCTCACAAGTTCAACAGTATACAAACAATAAGATAATATATGATGATAGAAATTAGAAACAAACAAGAATAAAATACAAGAAATGTTCGTTCTCACGTGTGTTTCAGATGAAACGTGCATGAGAACATCATGAAAGCTTGCCTGTTACCAGCGCGTGCATGAGACGCTTCAAGCTTTCATGACGTTCTCGTGCACGTTTCATCTGAAACACACGCGAGAACGAACATATCTTGTATTTTATTCTTGTTTGTTTCTAATTGCTATTATATTATGTTATATATTATGTTATTGTTTGTATACTGTTGTGAGCATAAAAAAACGACAGCATCAGACATCCACATGACCAGAGTTTTTCGGCGCGCGCACGTCACGCTTGACCCTTCAAGTTACGTCAAGCGTGAAATCAACCCTCGCATGCACACGCAGATAACTGCTGGTCGGATGCGATATATTGGTATTTTTCTTACAAACACTTATCCATTGGGATCGTATGGATTACTGTAGTTATTGCTGTATTTGCTGTTTGATGCCTTAACTCTTAGAAACCCAAATGAGTTTTAATTAGCAGAGATTATTTATTTTTCTGTGTTCATCTGAGGAAATAAAGTCGTATACATCTCGGATTACATGAGGGTAAAAGACGAGTAAACGGTGAGGATATTCCTGCGAGCACTGTATTTTCAGTGTAACAGTTACAGAATACTAGCTAGACAAGTGGGATCCTTCTTAAGATTCATCTGTGGCAAGGAAGAAACAGAAAAGGAACAAGAGGAGGATGAAGCCAAGAAAGAGAAATGAATGTGCTCTAAATTTATTTTTCATTTTTTAAATAAAGGTTTCTGAGTGATATCAGATTGTATTTGTGTTTTTATTGTACTTACCCCATAACTACACGAAACAAGAGGAGAACAAGAGCCACTTTAATTTACAGCCCGCAGATCCATACTTACCCCATAACTACACGAAACAAGAGGAGAACAAGAGCCACATTCATTTACAGCCTGCACATCCATACTTACCCCATAACTACACGGATAATTACCCCTTAATTAAAAAATACTTACAGTATATTTACCCCTTAATTAAAAAATACTTACAGTATAATTACCCCTTAATTAAAAAATACTTACAGTATAATTACCCCTTAATTAAAAAATACTTACAGAATAATTACCCCTTAATTAAAAAATACTTACAGTATAATTACCCCTTAATTAAAAAATACTTACAGTATAATTACCCCTTAATTAAAAAATACTTACAGTATATTTACCCCTTAATTAAAAAATACTTACAGTATAATTACCCCTTAATTAAAAAATACTTACAGTATAATTACCCCTTAATTAAAGAATACTTACAGTATAATTACCCCTTAATTAAAAAATACTTACAGTATAATTACCCCTTAATTAAAAAAATACTTACAGCATAAATAATTTGTAAATTTTCCTGATAGTTACCCCTTTATTCCCCCAATATTACATATTGTTCCCATATACTTACTTTATAGTTACACTATAATTACAGAGAGTTATGCTGTAAATTCCCTTTAATTATGCAGTACTTTCCGGGCCGTAATCTAAAGCGTTACCAGAACAACTTTGACTGAAATAACCACTCATTACAACCAAGGTATGCAGAAAAGTATTTGTGAGGCTACAACACGCACAACTTTGAGGCAGATGGGCTACAACAGCACAGAACACCCCACCGGGTACCAGTCATCTCCACTTCACATAGGAAAAATAGGCTACAATTTGAAACAAACTCACCAAAATTGGACTGGAGAAATTGAAAAGACTGGTAAAATGTTGCCTGGTCTGATGAGTCTCGATTTCTGTTGAGACATTCAGATGGTAGGATCAGGCGTAATTTGGCGTAAACAGAATGAGAACATGGATCCTTCATGCCTTGTTACCACGTTGCAGGCTGCTGATGGTGGTGTAATGGTGTGGGGGATGTTTTTGGGCACACTTTAGGCCCCTTAGTTCCAATTGGGCATCGTTTAAATGCCACGGCCTACCTGAGCATTTTTTTCTGACCATGTCCATGCCTTTATGACAACCATGCACCCATCCTCTAATGGCTACTTCCAGCAAGACAATGCACCATCTCACAAAACCCTAAACATGACATGAGTTCACTGTACTAAAATGGCCCCCACAGTAACCAGATTTCAACCCAATAGAGCATATTTGGGATGTGGTGGAATGGGAGCTTCATACCCTGGATGTGCATCCCACAAATCTCCATCAACTGCAAGATGCTATCCTATCAATATGGGCCAACATTTCTAAAGAATGCTTTCAGCACCTTGTTGAATCAATTCCACATAGAATTAAGGCAGTTCTGAAGGTGAAAGTGGCTAAAACACAGTATTAGTATGGTGTTCCTAATAATCCTTTAGGTGAGTGTATATCTACAGTACTCATGTCCCATGAAAGGTTGTAGCGATGAGCATTTTAGCTAATCACAGCATCTGTTGAGCGAATGAATGATCTCATCATTGCAATTACATTTCTGCACTGTCACAAATGATTTCATCACAAACTGTTCAAACACAATGCAAATATAAGGTTCATTGTGCAGTGTAGACAGCATCATTGATTATATTGGGAGTTTTGGCAAGAGTCCAGAACTTAGACCATGAGGATGTAGAAGTAGGTAGGCATTGATTCTGCAGAGGTGGTCTTTCGAAAGGTGATCTGACATCATAATATGATAAAACAAATTAAATTCAAGTCGTTTTCTGTGCTCGGATTTGTTAAAATCAGTTTTTGGACTAACAAGGAAGTTTTGAGTTCTTGAGCCTACAGGATTAAAACATCCTGTAGGCTCAAGAACGCAAAACTTCCTTGCTGCCCACAATGACCTTTTACAAGTCAAATTTTGATTTCTCAATTCATGACTCCAGGGGCGTAGCCATCTTTTCAGAAGTGAGGGGGACAGAAATGTCGTAATACCATTTATTATTATTTTTGGACCAATATAATTTATCGCATCTCTTGCTTTTAATTGGGCAAGATATCAAATACACTGCTGAACAATAACCACTAATTAATATCTATAATATTATTCTCCTATTTTTTGTGCCAATTTTATGATTGGTTTATATACTACAAACACTTCTGCATTAAGTCTCCATAGATTTTATGCAATGTAAAAAAAAAATATATATATATATATATATATATATATATATATATATATATATATATATATATATATATATATATATATATATATATATTCTGATGTAAACCATGCTGTTCTCTATGTGAAGATATAGTCAAGTGTAATTTATTCCTGTGATCAAAGCTGAATTTATCGTCATTACTCCAGTCCTCAAGTTTCACATGACCCTTCACTAATCATTCTCAGATGAGGATCTGATGATCAACACACACTTATGATTATTATCAGTTGTGCTGCTCATAGTGCTGCTTAATTTTTGTGGAAACCATCTAAACATTTGTGGTAAAAATTAAAAAAGAGAGAAATTAATACTTTTGTTGATCAGACATGCATTAAATTGATCACAAGTGATAATTTTAATATTACAAAAGATAATAATTTATTTAATAAATGCAAATAAATGCTGTCCATTGAACTTTCTATTCATTAAAGAATCCTGAAAAATAACATGTAGGCTATCATGGTTTCCACAACATTTTTAAGCAGCACAACTGTTTTCAACACAGATAATAATCATAAATGTTTCTTGATTATAAAATCATCATATGAGAATGATTAGTGGAGGATCATGTGACACTGAAGACTGGAGTAATGATTATAAATTCAGCTTTGATCACAGGAATAAATTACTATATTCACATAGGAAAAAAACAGTTTTAATTTGTAATAATATTTCAAAATATTACTGTTTGAACTATTTTTGATTACATAAATGCAGCATTGGTGAGCAGAAGATACTAAACATTAAAAGCTGCATTATTCATATGATAGGCTATACTTTATTGTCAATAAATAGCGTACATTGAGATGACTTGAAAAACACACATTAAGCATATATTGTCGCACTCGTCTGATTGTCGTCGTCACGTCTCATCTCTCATAACGATGTTTTCCTTCAGCCTGCAGCTCCAGCGTGACTGGATATTACCTCTACGAATCCACTTTTGGACTTTCTGTGAGAGCGCCCTCCTCATATTTAGATGCGAATAAAACGGCAGGTCATGCATAGATTATTTTTTGTCTCTGAATTTAAATCTTGATGTATTCACATTGGTTTCTTTGTAAATACATTTGACCGTGACGCCGTGACCGTGATAAGAGAAGGCTGTCTTTAGCGTCCCTGTTAACTTGCCCGCCTCCGCGCAGGTAACGTGCCGGTTCGAATCCCGCTCGGAGCGGGTCGACTAAGATTGGTGAGACCCAGTAAAAGTGCGGGGGACGAAAATACATTTTATTAAAAGTGAGGGGGACACGTCCCCCGCGTCCCCCGCGTAATCTACGCCCATGCATGACTCCTTTAATCGAACTGGTTGGGTCAATAAAACAAAAATGTTGGCCAATCTATTCATCTACAGTATATTCCCACACTATCCACAGTATTTATCCATCTATTCTACACCGTATATAATCCACATAATTTATAATTCAGTCTACAGTAACTATCCACAGTATTATCCAGTGTCTACTCATCTACACTATCTGTTGAGAGGACTTATCAGCATGTATCCATCAAATATTTACCTATCCAAAAGTATCTACCCATCTACAGTATTTATCAGTGGTGTATTTCTAAAAACCTTGATGTGGAAACTGACAAATTATAACAGCTTAATTTAGGTCAATGAGAGTATTGTTTGTTTTGTAGGTCTCAGAAGAATTGAACTGGTGTAACCTTATCTTTTTGGCTGATGACACAACTCTAAATGGCTTTATAATCAGGAGCCATGCACGAATATACCTCGAGATTGGAGTTTTAACGGCTGGTGTTAGTGTGAACGCTTTTGTTAGTGCCACAAATGCCCTGTTGCTTAATACTTTGAATAGAGATAATTGTGGACTTCTGGAGCCGAATCAAACACCTGCTCTACTCTAATCAATATCTCCAGCATGATCTGATTATCATGCATATGGCAACGTTCTAGCACACACACCTCTTTGACAGTCACTAAAACTTACAGTATAGATGAATGTACTTCAGAGACATACATACGTTATAAATTAGGGATTCATGTATAATCAATTTATAAGACAGAAGATTCACATTGTAGAGGCATGTCAGTTAAAATTGCATGTTTCAATGTCTTTTTACAAACCAACATGTATTCTATTCATACAAATATGAATAGTATCAGATTGATATCTAAGCAATCAACAGTTTAAAAGATCCAGAAAATATTTCTTGAACATCTGAAGAAATTCGTAATCCATCACTTCCATAGTTTAGGTCTTCATGGGTATAGCATTCAGTCTGTGCTCTTCTGTATTAGGTCAGTTACTGCACAAGAACACTTTTAGCTCTTAATGAATCACCTGTTCTGCAAGGAGAGCCAAATAGAGTCATTAGCCTGCTTTTCTGTCATGACCTATATGAGCCAATGTCCAACATGTGGATAGTCAGGACCACTGGCAGTTCCTCAAATCTGGTTAGCACTTCTTTGAAACATGACGTTCAAAGACATACAGTCTTGTTCAAAATAATAGCAGTACAATGTGACTAACCAGAATAATCAAGGTTTTTCGTATATTTTTTTATTGCTACGTGGCAAACAAGTTACCAGTAGGTTCAGTAGATTCTCAGAAAACAAATGAGACCCAGCATTCATGATATGCACGCTCTTAAGGCTGTGCAATTGGGCAATTAGTTGAATAAGTTGAAAGGGGTGTGTTCAAAAAAATAGCAGTGTGGCATTCAATCACTGAGGTCATCAATTTTGTGAAGAAACAGGTGTGAATCAGGTGGCCCCTATTTAAGGATGAAGCCAACACTTGTTGAACATGCATTTGAAAGCTGAGGAAAATTGGTCGTTCAAGACATTGTTCAGAAGAACAGCGTACTTTGATTAAAAAGTTGATTAGAGAGGGGAAAACCTATAAAGAGGTGCAAAAAATGATAGGCTGTTCAGCTAAAATGATCTCCAATGCCTTAAAATGGAGAGCAAATCCAGAGAGACGTGGAAGAAAACGGAAGACAACCATCAAAATGGATAGAAGAATAACCAGAATGGCAAAGGCTCAGCCAATGATCACCTCCAGGATGATCAAAGACAGTCTGGAGTTACCTGTAAGTACTGTGACAGTTAGAAGACGTCTGTGTGAAGCGAATCTATTTTCAAGAATCCCCCGCAAAGTCCCTCTGTTAAAAAAAAAGGCATGTGCAGAAGAGATTACAATTTGCCAAAGAACACATCAACTGGCCTAAAGAGAAATGGAGGAACATTTTGTGGACTGATGAGAGTAAAATTGTTCTTTTTGGGTTCAAGGGCCACAGGCAGTTTGTGAGACGACCCCCAAACTCTGAATTCAAGCCACAGTACACAGTGAAGACAGTGAAGCATGGAGGTGCAAGCATCATGATATGGGCATGTTTCTCCTACTATGGTGTTGGGCCTATTTATCGCATACCAGGGATCATGGATCAGTTTGCATATGTTAAAATACTTGAAGAGGTCATGTTGCCCTATGCTGAAGAGGACATGCCCTTGAAATGGTTGTTTCAACAAGACAATGACCCAAAACACACTAGTAAACGGGCAAAGTCTTGGTTCCAAACCAACAAAATGAATGTTATGGAGTGGCCAGCCCAATCTCCAGACCTTAATCCAATTGAGAACTTGTGGGGTGATATCAAAAATGCTGTTTCTAAAGCAAAACCAAGAAATGTGAATGAATTGTGGAATGTTGTTAAAGGGTCATGAAACCCCCCTGCTGCAGCGGTGTTTTTTCACACCTTCGATTTGAAAAAGCTTGTTAAATGGGGAGTGGTCGACTGTGAAAAGGTGGGATGGTATTGTGTGGAAAGAGGGAATGGTTTGCATAAATAGGGGAGTGTCAGTAGGTGCATTAAGACTAGAGATATAGCAGCAGTTACAGCGGTTCTGAGACATGTTCTTGGTTCACGTTGGCATAGTTTACCACAGTGAGATTAAATGAGCGATGAGTACAGCGAATGAGAGAGCTATGAGTGGCGTGCAGCAGAGATCGCAAATCATTCAGCTCTTCAAAGTTCAAACCAGCATAATTCATTGAGAAATGAAAATAAATGTTATTCTGCATGACGAAATATTTTGCAAACGTGATAAAACTATATTTGTCCAAATATGCACGCTGTTTGGCAAGATGAACAACGCGCCGACGTGATAAGAGAACGTGAACCACCCAACATGCGATGTGATAGAGATGTGTAATTCTAGATCGGGGTAAAAGCGAAGGGGTTTGAGGCTTCATAGTCTCGACCACGCATCTGAAGCAGAGCGACGCGCGCTGGGTTGCCGTGACGATCCGCGCGGTCACTCGGCAGC
The DNA here is from genome assembly GCF_024679245.1 of Pseudorasbora parva. Lineage (NCBI taxonomy): Eukaryota > Metazoa > Chordata > Actinopteri > Cypriniformes > Gobionidae > Pseudorasbora > Pseudorasbora parva. The sequence continues at coordinate 37,655,506 of NC_090182.1, read as the reverse complement.
TAAATCTATATTTGTCCAAATATGCACACTGTTTCACTAAGAGCCCGAACACATGCGGTTAGTGCATGGCTGTGACCACAAATAAAACGGAGAGGACGTGGCTTTTGTTCATTAGCCTACAGATTACAGATTGGTTATTTTGCACTCCTGACATAGATAGTCAACGCTTGCAGGTTCGGCGTGCGATTCCTCAGGTGAATTTTACTTTACAGAGCCTTTGTAGCAAAGGCTTCCACAGACGGCGCCGGTTACAGCTCGCTCGGCACCCTTTACGTTACTTCGTATCAGCACAACGCCTAGCTTTCCTCCGTGACTTTTCCGCACGCTGCTTCCAAAACTTCCCCACCATATCTCTACAATAATGATGGAAGACGAGCCTGACAGAAGTGACTGTCTCATGCATATTAACTAAATTATCTTGTATGCATACTACAGCGCAGGGATTGGACTGAATGAGCTTTATGTCATGAATATATATCGAGAATCGCTCGGAGCGGTCGACGTCAGCATGTGCCCAGCAGCCCATACTTGGGCCGAAAAGGCCGTGCCGACGTCAGCATTTGTGACGTTGCTCCGACTAAGCTTTTCAAACCGGAAGACAGAAATCGCTCTGAAAAATGCAAAGATAACTATTTTCACATATGAACAGAGGTGGGTAGTAACGAATTACATTTACTTCGTTACATTTACTTGAGTACATTTTTTGGGTAACTTGTACTTTTAGAGTATATTTAAAAATGGGTACTTTTACTTTTACTCAAGTACATTTCTTGTGAAAAAACTGTACTTTTACTTAGTTACATTCGGTGGCGTTCCTCCGCTACTGTCAATGGTGATAATTAATTATATATTTTAAAATAAGTTATGACTTGTTCGCAAGTCTCGCGAAACGTTGGAGAGGCTGCTTCGCGAGAGGTGGATACGCATCACCCGCATAAAATTAGCGCGCGTTTAGTCAGAAGATGATGGCCGAAGCAGAGGGAGATGTTTGTGAGCTACGGCAGATCACCCGTACGTGGACTCAAGTTCAGCCTGTTTTCAGTCCAAGATGTCAAAAAGAACAGTTTCATAAACTAATGCATGCTGTGTGCACCAATATGAACTGACATCTCAGCATACAATAATTCCAGCTCCAACCTGAGAGAGCAGTGGTAAGTGTAACAATGATGCCTATATTTGAACACTGTTAATGGTAATTTGGTAACTATGGGCACTTTTCCTTTATTGTAATACTATTTCACACACTGTCCGAGTGTTTTCCTCATATGCGCTCTTGTGCAACATTGACAAATCGTTTGAATCCTCCGAACACACGTCCACAAACAAACGTTCACATCTGCACATTTACATTATCTTTTTTTTTTTCTCATAAAACGAGCAACCTCATTGGCAAAATATACCTGTGACAATGTTTTTGCAAACCACAAAATACGTAAGTTACCAATACACACTGCAGGAATTCCAACAGAAATGAACACTACAGGCAGAAAAACTACATTTTTTGTTAGTCTATGGTTTGTAAAACATTTTGAATTTTGCGTCACAGCTCCATGTTCTGCTTTTCTGATTCACCAGACTTGCTCGATAGCTCAGCTGATACAGATTTGTATTTGCAATGCGAAAAGCTTGAGAACGAACCCCATGAAGAACGAGTCATGATAAGAGCTCAAAGACGAGTTCTAAACACAAGCTAAAAATACATGGACACAATTTTATTTTTGTCACATTTGCTTTTGTTAACACTTTCGGGTAGGTTTAGTGTGGGTGTAGGCTACGTTAAAAACACAACGTAACAAAACATGTCAGATTCACGCAAATCTGTTCTGGAAAAAAATAAGCTTTTAGCGCCACCCAGTGGACATTTCACTTTGAAACTGTCGCAATATGTACGTATTGGTACATATTTTGTGGTTTGCAAAAACGTTGCCACAGGTACTGATGAGATCAGGCTAAAAACGAAACAAATTGAATAGCCTAATGTGACATCTTGCATTTATACACATATCCGGACAGACAACAGTCTGCAGTGTATACATACGTTTAAAAATGGGACTGTATTTTTAAGAATGCATATACTTATAAAAATATAAGAACAAAGTATGTTTTAAAAAGAGCTGTGGTTAGCCCAGCACACCATTAATTTACACTGTTTAACCATTAAACACACACACACACACACACACACACACACACACACACACACACACACACACACACACACACACACACACACACACACACACACACACACACACACACACATATTTGGAGGTGTGTGAAAGCTCTCTAAGTAGTCTGAAATTCAGGGTTTTTGGATCTTATCAATCAGATCGAAAGTAACTAGTAACTAAGTACTTGAGTAGTTTTTTCATCTAATACTTTTTTTACTCTTACTCAAGTAACTCTTACGATTGTTACTTTTACTTTTACTTGAGTAAATATTTCCGTAGGTACTTGTACTTTTACTTGAGTAAAGATTTTGGCTACTCTACCCACCTCTGCATATGAATACCATTAATGAGTACCCTTAGTGTTTTCAATGATGTGAAGCCTATACATATCTGTTTACATCTCAAAAAAAGTGTTTTGGGGTTTCATGACCCTTTAAAGAATCATGGAGTGGAATAACAGCTGAGAGGTGCCACAAGTTGGTTGACTCCATGCCACACAGATGTCAAGCAGTTTTAAAAAACTGTGGTCATACAACTAAATATTAGTTTAGTGATTCACAGGATTGCTAAATCCCAGAAAAAAAAAAATGTTTGTACAAAATAGTTTTGAGTTTGTACAGTCAAAGGTAGACACTGCTATTTTTTTTTGAACACACCCCTTTCAACTAATTGCCCAATTGCACAGCCTTAAGAGCGTGCATATCATGAATGCTGGTTCTTGTTTGTTTTCTGAGAATCTACTGAACCTACTGGTAACTTGTTTGCCACGTAGCAATAAAAAATATACTAAAAACCTTGATTATTCTGGTTAGTCACATTGTACTGCTATTATTTTGAACAAGACTGTAATTCAGATGCATCTAAACCAAAAAGCACAACTATGGCCCTGCCAAATAGTCACTACAGAATTGCTCCTTATCATGTAGTCAACTTCCCACATCTCTACAAACTGTACAGTATATACACTGTCCAGGCATAAAAAAAACTACCGCTGTGAGATGACGCTGGCACAGTGTGGCTGCCGCTTCAACATAAGCACAAAATAGTTTGTACATTAGATGTTCGTTCTATTGTGCTGTTGATTCTGGTGCTGTATTGGCCGACGTTGTTCATGTGGTGACTCTGCTTCCTTATGACTGCCTGGACTATTATCTATTTGTCCTCTGGATTACACCTGCTGCTGCTACTATGCGGTCTCGCTGGATTGTACTCACTTCTGTATTGGTACTTTTTGAGTTTACAGCAAGATACATTTTGATTGCTCAGACTTCACCATTCTAAAATATTCTGCCATGGAACTTTAACAGCTTGGTCATTATTCACCTCCTGATATCTGTTTATGGAAACACTGTGCTTGCTACACATTCTCAGCCGGTCAAAATACGTCCATTGTAGCTCCTGCCGGAATCTGCATGCAAACGGTGCCTGTATAAAGTCAGCATGGTCTCAAAGGTGTCTGGATCGTCGTTATCTATCTCCACATCATGCCTGTCCTGCCAACTTCTCTTATCTCCAGAAGTCAACTGCATTCAGTGGAGGTGTCTGCCTTGGCACAGTAGGGTTTGCGCATCTGAACACTCTTCTATAAATAATAAAGCTGCTTCAATCTGTGACATTGTTGTGAACAAAGTACTGGACTTTTGCTGTCTCTGAAACGTGGCATCAGACAAATTACCATTTCAATCTAAATATGTGTGCTCTGCACTTATATTGAACAGCCGCGCTCCACCGGTAGAGGTGGCGTTCTCTGTCATTTATAGATCTGATGTTGCAGTAACTGAGGTCTCTGCATTGCTTTTCATCATTTGAATGCTTGGCATTTAAACTAAATGGTCCTTCTCCAATTCTACTGTTTAATCGTATGTCCAAACTTAATTCTGAGTTTTTGACACTTGCCAGTGTAATCTGTCCAGTTATTCTTTTAACTGGTGATTCAAACATTCATGTTGACAACTTGGTCTGCAGTATTGCTGTGAGCTTCATGGACATTTATTTATTTACATTTATTTATTGAACAACTTGACTTTACTCATGTAGGCCTTCATAGAAGTGACCACAAGCTCCTTACATTTACCCCCCCCCACACACACACACACACACTCCTCCCTCTGTGAAACTGTGAATAAATGTATTATTTGTTTTAGAAAAATCTGTGATATTGATCTTGATCATTTTAGTCATACTATAGGTGACTTACCAGTTATTTCCTATATTGACCAATTTAACACTGCAGCTTGCCCTTCTGAAATAAAAGTGTTATCACTTTTAAGAGGTCATCTCCTCAAGTGCACATCTCAGTTACGCCAAATGACGACTTTATGGATTGTCTGGCTATCACCAGACCAAGCTTTATTTAAATTTTGACATTGGTCGGGGATTCTGCTCTATATTTTTACTGCACAAGAGGTGTGATCAACTGTCATTATTCAAATGACTGTACGCAACTGGATATTTATTTCAACCAATCACACCACAAAAGGCGTGATCAACAGGCAACCACCCATCGTTTCTCTCACTGTCTATGGTTTCTCTATCTGTCATCGTGTTAAAACCGCCAATAGTGCAGCAGGTGGATAAGCCATTCTGCGATTGATTCCAAGGAAATTATAACAGAATCAGTAGAAATGAATGTACGGGTATCCAGACTGAGTTGCAGGGCAAAATTATATCAGGCTGGGTTTACCCAGTAAAAAACACTCAGTGAAACACTCAGTTTCAGTCAATCTCATGTCAATCTTGAGTACCTATAGAGTAGTATTGCATCCTTCAAATCTCCGAAAAGTCTTTTGTTTTATAATATTTATAAAAGAAATATGGGTTGTACCGAGTCTTTCCGGCAAAAAACGAGCGCCTGGAGGCGTATCGAGAGGGCGGAGCTAAAGAATGACGAGAGTGCAAAGCGGTGACGTCCTCAAGCGTGGAGAAACTCATGGCTATTGAGCTCAGCTAATAGATATATGATCCAGAATCATTCGGAGGCTGAAATAAATTGAACAGGAGAAACAGCAGCAGCAGGACTGTATTTAGTGGACTGTCAACATTTGTGTGTCTTTACTCGCAGTTTATGAGGACATGATTCGGTTTATGGACTATTGTATGCGACTAAACCTTAGCAGTAGCAAGCAAAACGGTTTTGCACGTCAGACTAGTGTAACGTTATACATAGAACAACAATAGAGTCCCTTAGCGCATTTGAATGACGAAGAGAGAGAAGGGAGAAGAGCCCGTACGGCCCATACAAGGACCTTCCGCTCTATTAACGTCAAGCCGAGCCATACTCGAAAAAAACTCTCCGAAACTTGTGAGAAACCGGAAGGAGTATTTTTAACACAGAAAACGTCCAACATTAGTTTTTGAAACTTTGTCTATGTTTAGGATGGGAATCCAAGTCTTTAACAGTGTAAAAAGCTCAGTATGCATGAAACAGCATTTCACCCCCCGTTTAAGCAACATAATGCACTCAAAGCTGCAAAGTGGCATTTATTCTACAATTATTAGTATCTCTAATCCCAGAGTTTTGTTTATAACAGTCAATAACCTCATTAAACCTTCTAGTAACATCAATTGTTCCACCAGTGAGCAGTGTAATTATTTTCTCAATTATTTTCTCAACTAAAATTGAGAAAACGCTTTTGCCTGTGATGATGCTTCATAACTTAAGTTGCATCCTCCCAATCTTTCCAGTCTCATTTTTTCATGTTCCAATGCTGTTGATTTCTAAACGTGTCAATGTATTCAACTACCTGCTTACTTTATCCCCTCCCTAATACTCTTTTGAAAAACTGCCTGTCAGTTATTGTACCCCATATCACTGCTATTTGTCAATGCTTCACTTAGTGCAGAGATAATCTCTTCTCTAAAAATGGCAGCTGTGACACAAGTTCTTAAAAAGCCTGGGAGTGACATTGCTGATATGTCTCAAACTTACTGTTTCTTCGCAGAAGTCCTTGAGCGTGTGGTTGTTGGCCAACTCCATACCCATCTTAACACAAATAGCCTGCTATAGACCTTCAATCTGGGTTTATGTCTGGGCATAGTACAGAGACTGTTTTAGTCAGGGTCATGAATTACCTCCTCTTAGTTGATTCTGGGGCTTGTGGCATTTTGGTTTTGTTAGATCTTAGTGCTGCATTAGAATCTAATTAATAGTCCGTTTTTTTTTTTTTTTTTTTTTTTTTTTTTTATCTATATTCAGCCTCTTGGACAGATTATTCAGAAGTATGGCTTGACAGTGTTGGGAACGTTAGATTAAAAAAGTATTTGGTTATAATTACTCACTACTTGTTCCAAAAAGTAACTGAATTACTTTATAATAAAAGTAACTCGTAACAAGGGAAAGTAACAATTTGCGTTACTGTTAAAAAAAAAAAAAGTTGCTATAAATTGCATATAATTTAGATATTTTTTAAACAAGTTTTCACAAGTCAGCTGAAATGAGTACAGATAAGTGTTTGTAACTTTTTTTTAAATGTTCAAATATGTAAAATAACTTGGATGCCCCCAATATTAAATGTTAAATGAATGAAATGGACACTAAATAGAATAAATTATTATTATAAAACATTGTACACTAATCTACACTATTTTAATGATGCTGTGGGACAATGTGAGACACATATGAAATTCAATACATTATTGTAAATATAAGAAATATTGTGCAACAATAAAACAAAATAGACTGTTTAGAACTGTAATATTTATTGCACAGACCCCAACTGGCCATCAAATAAATCTAACAATAAATGATGCTCCTTAAAGGTGCCATAGAATGAGTTGAAACAATATCTTAAATTATTCTCTGATATCTACATAGAGGGTATGTGGCTTTTTTAAGGGCAACAATTGTCCAGATACAGTTTAAAAGGTCTATTTACAACCCTATAAATTGTCCCTAGGATGCAATGCTCTGTTTTTGCCTTATTTGGAAGAGTCATGAATATTAATGTTGAGCTCTGCTCTGATTGGCTTATTTGAACAGCTCACAGCACACAGCATTTCAGTTGTTTAGCAAAGCGGCTCATGAGTCCTGAACGTCCTGACAGAACACAGACCAACTGAATGACACTTTAAGCAGAACATCTCAAATGGAGATTGCTAAAATGCAGCTTACTTGTTTATTGGTTTTTCAGATCATCCGTGCGCATGAGAGAGCTCGCGTGCATATAGTTGCCAGATTGTATATGTTTGGGTAAAACACCGGATACTATACGTGTTCTTTTCACAGAAAAGCTCTGATTGGGGGATTTAAATTACTGAAATCTGGCAACCGCAAGCACGGACGCTCTTCCGTCCCTTAGTCAAAACCAAAACCAGTGATTTTTCGTCAATAATATTGCATGTTTATATAACTTTAGTCACAATGTAGGCTACCCAGTGATTGTGATGTACTCTGAAATACAAGCATGAAAAAACATCATTCCTAAGTTCTCAAATATATATATATATATATATATATATATATATATATATATATATATATATATATTTACAAAATGAATAGCCTTGTCAAATGACTATAGTTTTAACTTATATGGTGGAAAAGGTGACGTTTGCTAGAAGGATCGAGTGGACGATCTGTGTAAGCAAAGTATCGACGGTTGTATTTTGTAATACAAAATAATATTACCCTTTGTCATTAGACACACTATTTAGTTTTGTATGGTACTTGGCGTTTCCTATTGTTACTGTGGTAGCATCTTGCGTCATCTAGACAATGCTGTCTCTCTAAGAATCTTTCAATTTAATCAGAAATTGTTTAAACAGTCAATAAGTGGATAAAATTGCTAGTTACTGCTTGCAGGAATACAGTTGTAATTGCCACTTTCTTCAGTTTAAGACGGTGAGCGAAGCTTGCTTGAAATGGGCCGAACAAACAAACGATATTAAATTAAATTGTTGTGGTATCCGATTATAATAAACATCAACCATGACTGTTGACATGTTTTATCTGTGGGAAGAGTAGAAAAGTCCTCACGTCTCCTGCACAGCCTGGAACATGACATTTGTGTCCATGATCTGCCGTTTTTGCTATCCTCAAGTGTTGTTTGTTTACATGCAGTCCCGATGATGTGCTCCGTCAGTTCAATGAACATGTTTGGACATATGCAAATGTGGGGGCCGTACATATCAATGATCCCCAACGATTGTATCACGGTTGGCCTTATGTTGAGAATTACTTATTTTTTCGTGGTGTTTTTCATGCATGGGATTTACATAAGAAGTAGGAGGCAATGATATTTGAGACTCACAGTATGATGAACTTTTATTATTTCACTATTGCAAGGTTAATTCAATTTTTCATTCTAGGGCACCTTTAAGAAAAGTCTACCAAAAATAGAAAATAATAATAATAATAAATATATATATTAGCCTAATTTACATAGCCTAAACTCTTTGTAGTGCACATTACAATTCTAAAACTGTCACACACATTGTAGACATACTGCAGCCTGCTTCTGTCAGAAAAGATCCCGGAGTCAAATGCAAGTTCACAAAGTTTATTTAGAAGTGATAGCGATAGGGTCAGATAGAGTACTAAAGTCACAGTCCACAAATGAGAGACCACACGCGGCGTCCAACGCCGTAATCCACTCTGGTCGGTGACCGGAGAGAAATCCTCACACAACAGATGACCGATGATACCATCCATGCACCACACAGAAGGCAGGAAAAGCCCGACAGAGGAGAGCTCACTGGAACCTGGAAAACAGTTGGAAAAACCTGGCACCAGTCACTTCGGGAAAACAGGACAGAGTTCACTCGAGGACAAGATCACGTACTTCCACAGGCGAGCAATACTGGCCTTGACAAGTATCCAGATGCCGCGACAGGAACAGAGGAAGACTGAAGAGGGACAGCGTAGTGAATCTCCGACTGGACTGGACAAACTGACAGAAATCAACCAAAGCAATGAGCGCGCAACGAGAGACAGAACAGCGTGCTATACAAAGAGAACGGCTGATGAGACGCGACAGGTGAACAATTACTGAAATGAGTGGGAGGAGTTAGAGAATCAAGGAGAACCATCACCAACAGGTAAGAATACACACACACACACACAGATCACCCAGGAGTCCTGACAGTATCCCCCCCCCATGACCGGCACCGGACGGGCACGGAGGGGACTCACCCTGTCGCCGACGGAGGTCCTCGATCAGATCAGGATCCAGTATATCCCGGGACGGAACCCAGCACCTCTCCTCCGGACCGTAACCCTCCCAGTCCACTAAATACTGAAAACCTCTGCCCCTGCGACGAGAATCTAGTAATCTCCTAACAGTATAGGCAGGAGCACCATCCACTAGACGAGGGGCGGGGGGTCTGGGGGCAGAGACGGGGGGATTGTTCTGAGCAAAAATCACAGGTTTAACCCTGGATACATGAAAAACTGGGTGAACCCGACCAAGAATAGGAGGTAACTTAAGCTTAACCGCTACCGGACTAATGACCTTAGAGATACTGTATGGCCCAATGAAACGGGGAGCCAGCTTACGAGAAGGCTCACGGAGAGGCAAATCCTTGGTAGAAAGCCATTCCTTTTGTCCACACATATAACGAGGTGGAGGTCGCCGGTGACGATCAGCCGCAGCTTTGGTTCGTCTGGAGCTTCGTAATAAATGTGTTTTAGCTCTCCTCCAAGTGCGTCTGCACCTGCGCACGAAAGCTAAAGCAGACGGAACCGCTGCGTCGGGCTCCTGTGATGGGAAAATAGGGGGTTGATAACCGATGGATAATTCAAACGGGGACAAATTAGTAGATGCGACGGGAAGAGAATTATGAGAATACTCGACCCATGGGAGCTGTTGGCACCAAGAATTCGGATATTGTGACGACAGACAGCGAAGCGTTCGACCGAGATCCTGATTAGCCCGTTCACATTGCCCATTGGTCTGCGGATGATAACCAGAAGACAAGCTGGCTGTAGCGCCGATCTGTCTACAAAACTCCTGCCAAAAACGAGAGATGAACTGAGGACCCCTGTCTGATACTACATCAGTCGGAATACCGTGTAACCGAAAGACGTGATTAATCAAAACCTGTGCCATCTCTTTGGCAGAAGGGAGTTTGGGCAGGGGAATAAAATGAACCGCTTTGGAAAAACGATCCACCACAGTCAATACGACAGTGTTACCATTGGACGCCGGTAAACCAGTGACAAAATCAAGGGCTATATGAGACCAGGGGCGGGAGGGCACGGGCAAAGATTTTAGCAGACCAGCGGGAGGTTGATTAGATGCTTTATTACAAGCACAAACTGAACAGGCTAATACGAACTGTCTGACGTCCGTAGCCATGGAAGGCCACCAAAAACGTTGGCGGATGGCAGCCAACGTTCTCCGAATTCCCGGATGGCCGACAAACTTGGATTCGTGACCCCACCGGATGACGTCGGAACGTAAACGCTCAGGAACCCATAGACGACCCACCGGACACCCCTCTGGCGCTTCCCCCTCTCGACCGGCCTCTCTCACCCGCTGTTCGACCCCCCACACAAGGGCACCAACCACCCTCCCCTCCGGGAGAATGGTTTCGGTCCGTTCAGCCCCGGGACCCTCGAACAGACGGGACAGAGCGTCAGGTTTGGTGTTCTTGGAACCCGGCCGGTACGAGAGTGTGAAGTTAAAACGATCGAAGAAGAGTGCCCAGCGAGCCTGTCTAGATGTTAACCTTCTGGCTGAACGGATATATTCCAAATTCTTATGATCCGTCCAGACCAGAAAGGGTTCCGAGGTTCCCTCCAACCAGTGACTCCACTCACCCAGCGCGAGTCTAACCGCCAGCAGCTCCCGATTGCCTATGTCGTAATTTCGTTCCGCTGGGTTTAACCGATGAGAGAAAAAAGCGCACGGATGCACTCTCCCGTCAACGGAAGATCGCTGAGATAAAACGGCGCCTACCCCGACATCGGATGCATCCACTTCCACTATAAATTGCTTAACCGAATCGGGAATAGAAAGAACCGGCGCAGAGATGAAACGGGACTTTAATTCATCAAAGGCTTCCTGAGTTTCCTTATTCCAACGATAAGACACTTTAGAGGAAGTGAGAGCGGTAAGAGGTTTAGCGATCTGACCAAAATTTCTGATGAAGCGCCGGTAAAAGTTGGCGAAACCCAGAAATCGCTAAAGCTCCTTACGCGTGTCGGGTACTGGCCATTCGGCAACCGCTTTAACTTTAGCGGGATCGGGACGAATCTCTCCCTCGGCTATTACGTAACCCAGAAACGAAACCGACTCCTTGTGGAACTCGCACTTCTCCGCCTTAACAAAGAGCTGATTCTCTAACAGCCGTTGTAAAACCTGGCGAACATGCTGAGTGTGTATCTGCATAGAGGGAGAAAAGATGAGAATGTCATCGAGATACACAAAGACAAACTTGTTAATCATGTCACCCAGCACTTCATTGACCATGGTTTGGAAGACAGCCGGTGCGTTAGAAAGACCGAACGGAAGAACGCAGTATTCCCAGTGCCCTGATGGTGTATTAAAGGCTGTCTTCCACTCATCGCCCTCTTTAATACGTACCAAGTGATAAGCGTTGCGCAGATCTAACTTGGTAAACACGTGCGCTCCCTGTAACAACTCAAACGCTGATGACATTAAAGGCAAGGGGTATTTATTCTTAACAGTAATGTCATTCAGCCCTCTATAGTCAATGCACGGACGAAGAGACCCGTCTTTCTTTTTGACAAAAAAAAATCCAGCGCCAGCTGGAGACGAGGAGCGGCGAATGAGACCGGCACTTAGAGACTCGTTAATGTACTTATCCATAGCCTCTCTCTCTGGGTTAGAAAGGGAAAATATACGACCCTTGGGCGGAGAAGTGCCTGAGAGAAGTTTGATTTCTCAATCATACGACCGGTGAGGAGGTAGGGAAGTGGCCCGAGCCCTACTGAACACCTGATACAGATCTGAGTACTCCGCCGGGACCCCTGAGAGATCAACATCTGGAACCTGAAACGTAGAACAGACAACAGGAGAAGGAGCAGGACCAAGACATGAAACATGACACGAAGACTTCCAAGATAACACAACACCGTTCTGCCAATCGACGTGAGGATTATGTTTGGTCAACCAGTCATGTCCTAAAATGACCGGCGATTGAGACTGTTCTAATAAATAAAATTCGATCTCCTCACGATGATTGCCAGAAACAAACAAACTCACAGGCGGTGTGCGATGGGTGATAACAGCCATATGTTGTCCCTTTAACGTCCAAGCGGAGAGAGAAGAAGACAGAGGAATAGCAGGAATGTTCCACGATTCGGCCAAGCCGGCATCTAGAAAACTTGCCTCGGCACCAGAATCCAGCAACGCCTGTGAATGATAAGACCGTTTATAGTTAACAGTTACGGGTAGTGTGGTGCAGTTTACGGGAGACTTAAGAGATGACACGCCCACCGAAACTCCCGAGGTCATTGGCGGGCAGTACCTTTTACCGGACACGCAGCTGCGATATGCCCAGGCTTACCGCAATACAGGCACAAACCACCGGACAGACGGCGATGTCTTTCAGTAGCGGTAAGTCGAAGCTTGCCCAGTTGCATGGGCTCCTCCGTCTGGAGAGAGGATGAAGAGCGCTCCTCCGGTTCAGAGACGGCGAGATGACGAAACGACCGGCGGATGTCTCGTTGACGGTGGCGGGTCTCGATCCTCAACGCCAGGTCGATCGCCGTCTCTAGAGATTTTGGAGGATCCCGTGCAGCAACCTCATCCTGAATGGCAGGATTGAGACCCTCGAGGAATTGAGCCCGTAGTGCGGCGTCATTCCAGCCGCTGTTGATGGCTAGTGTCTTGAACGCGATGGCATAATCTGTGACGGAAGAGGTCCGTTGCAGCAGTCTTACCAGCTCGGCTGCTGCCATGTCCCCACGAAGCGACCGATCAAATAAACTCAACATCTCCGTCTCGAGATCCTCAAACGAAGCCGTACATGGAGCCTTGGCCCCCCATACAGCCATTCCCCACTGTCTCGCCCTTCCAGTGAGAAGTGTCAGCACATATGCCACCTTAGATGTAGAAGCGGCGAAACGCCGTGGCTGAAGAGCGAAGACAAGGGAACACTGCTGCAGAAAAGCCCGGCAGGTGTTCGGGTTGCCGTCGAAGGACGGAGGCGTCGCCGCGTGTGGTTCTCGGTCTGTAGGTGCAGTCTCAACCGGTACAGAGGGAACGGGAGGAACCCGGTCACCGATCGGGAAAACCATCTGATCCACCCGTGTACTGAGCTCCGTAAATTGTTCCGACAGGGCACGGAAATCTCTGGCCGCTACATTCAGCATAGATGCATGCTGTTCAATGACTGCTCCCTGCTGCTGAAGTGCGGCGTACACCGACTCTGAACCCTCCGAACTTGCTGACTCCATTGGTGGCGCGCTCATTCTGTCAGAAAAGATCCCGGAGTCAAATGCAAGTTCACAAAGTTTATTTAGAAGTGATAGCGATAGGGTCAGATAGAGTACTAAAGTCACAGTCCACAAATGAGAGACCACACGCGGCGTCCAACGCCGTAATCCACTCTGGTCGGTGACCGGAGAGAAATCCTCACACAACAGATGACCGATGATACCATCCATGCACCACACAGAAGGCAGGAAAAGCCCGACAGAGGAGAGCTCACTGGAACCTGGAAAAGACTGGATCTCGCCTAAAAACAAAGCGCACCAGTCACTTCGGGAAAACAGGACAGAGTTCACTCGAGGACAAGATCACGTACTTCCACAGGCGAGCAATACTGGCCTTGACAAGTATCCAGATGCCGCGACAGGAACAGAGGAAGACTGAAGAGGGACAGCGTAGTGAATCTCCGACTGGACTGGACAAACTGACAGAAATCAACCAAAGCAATGAGCGCGCAACGAGAGACAGAACAGCGTGCTATACAAAGAGAACGGCTGATGAGACGCGACAGGTGAACAATTACTGAAATGAGTGGGAGGAGTTAGAGAATCAAGGAGAACCATCACCAACAGGTAAGAATACACACACACACACAGAGATCACCCAGGAGTCCTGACAGCTTCCTCACAAAAGTAAATAGTTTAACAAGAAGTGCTCTCAAGTCTTTGTATGGCGGACTTACCCACTCTCTCTCTCATGGGTATTTTCGCAATGATTTCCCGGAAAGAATCCGACTCAACTGCAGACAACGGCAGCATGTCCTCAACTATAAATCGAGATATTATTTTGTTAAATTCTGTCCAGATAAGAGTTTGCGGTGGAGAAAAACATAGTTTTGGTTACTTTAATGTCTAATCCTTTATTAGCGGAACTGACGTTATCTTTTGCTTTTACCGATGTGGAGAGACTCTTCCTGGGCATGAGTTGCATATTATATGAACATTCTTACCTTTCACCTTAATGAGGGAAAAGTAGTGCTTATCACGGCCCAGAGGCCCAGCGATGTGTCGGCGCGCTACCGCCCACTAATGTCATCAGCCGTTTTAACTTTTCACGGGTTGTGAGCGTTCTATGTGAAATGGCTATTGCCGCTGCAGATGATGGGCTGCGTTTGAATGATCGATCCTGATGTCAAGCCGATAATGTTAGCTCACAAGCTGTGTTTTTTCTGTTTCTTTTGATGTTTTTGTCGGCCTGTGTTTTTTTTTTTTTTTATTATTTGTGCCAGTGAGCTGATTTTGATTAATTTCACCATTGCCTAAATGGTGACACGTGAGTGCAAGTGGTATCATAAATAAATAGTCAAATTGCCTTTTTTGTCTCGCGTATACATTTTGCTTGACCCCTTCCCAACGAACACTTTGAAAGCAAGGTTCATAACTGTTTTGCATACAGTGTATTATTGTATTTGTAGAGCGTGTGTGTGTGTGTGTGGGGGGGGGGGGGGGGGGCTGGGGGGCTGGGGTTGTTGATCTTTAGAGAAGGCCCTGACTGAAACCCCACGGTATGCTACTGTATGTATATATATATATATATATATATATATATATATATATATATATATATATATATATATATATATATATATATATATATATATATATATATATATATATTATATATATATATATATATACAGGTCCTTCTCAAAAAATTTGCATATTGTGATAAAAGGTAATTATTCTCCATAATATAATGATAAAAATTTAACTTTCATATATTTTACATTCATTGCACACCATCTGAAATATTTCAGGTCTTTTTTTAATACTGATGATTTTGGCATACAGCGCATGAAAACCCAAAATTACTATCTCTCAAAAATAAATAAATAAATAAATAAAGGTCCTTCTCCAAAAATTTGCATATGTGATAAAAGTTATATATAAATTCACAGCTAGAAATATGAGATAATGTGTGTTTACTAATGAACCTAAACATTACATAATGATTATTTAGTGTAAATTGAACTTCACACAATTGTCATTAAACTTTCAATTAAAAGTAAATGAAATACTTAAAATATTTAAAAAGTACTTAAAAAAAAAGGTATTTAAAAAATGGTTTACAATGATTAAAAGCTTAAAATATCATTAAGAAACATTATATACTGCTTAACGGACAATTATTTTATCTATTTTAAACATTTATGGGATAATATGCTTGATAATGTTTAAATGATCTGTAAACCATTATGTAATGTAAATAAAATGTTAACAGATGTAAATACATTTCATTTAATTTATTACAATGCAGTTTTTACAAATGTTGTGAACACTTTCAAATTTGTAATTTTAAGCACTTCACACACTATTTATGTTAATATATAATTAATGACCTCAACACTACAGTCTGTAAAGGTCACACATTTGTTCTTCATTTATTCTCGAGTGTAACTTCTAACATTTTTACAAATCATGTATTCATTATTTGTTCATGTTTTTGCCATAAAAAAACACAAAAACTATTGCCTATTCAGGAGCATGAAACTATTGCCTATTATTGCCTCAACACTATCCTTAAACAGTATATTCCTTGAATCATATGTCACACAGGGGAAAACAAATAATGTTTTTCAAGAGAATACTTCATTTATCAGCAGTGTATTATTAACCGTATGAAGTGTGTGCCCTTACCCCACTACTTAAGTGAGATCAGTCATTCTTCTATTGTTCAATTTTCAGTTCACTGTTATCACTCACAGCTAGCAAACACATTTTTGCATTTGTACATTAATTACATCTCCCCAAAGGACATTGTTTCGGCAGTATTGAGGTTTGTTCAGATGATGCAACTTTGCAAACCTAAGCCCCACTGTCATGTTCTTTTTAGAGAGAAGAAGATTTCTCCTGGCAACCCTTAGAATCAAGCCATACTTGTCCAGTCCTTTTCTGTGTGTACTGTCATGAACTTTAACATTTAACATGCTACCTTAGGCCTGTGGAGTGAGATGTAGTTGTTTTTTTTAGTTTTTCTGAGCAGTACATGGTTTAATCTTGGGGGGAATTTACTGGGACGTCAATTTTCTGGGAAGATTGGCAACTGTTTGAATATTTTACACTTGTCAATAATCTAGAATGGTGGACTGTAAAACGCTTCTCAGATTGATGGCAGCAACAATTGCTTCTCTAATATCTGCTTATGTCTTTCAACTTATGTTTTTATAGAGGTGGTCATGCTTGCTGATGATCACTTCATCAAAAGCATTTGATTAGCAGTACCTGAATGCTACTTACCCTCTTAATTCATATGGAGGTTGTACTAATTTGGCCTAGTTTTTGTTAAACAAACCATGGCAGTGTATCATGTCACATGTTGTTTTATCTTCTGAGTTTGTATTTACCTAATTTTAAGACTTGATGAAGACCAGATGATTTTTATAAGGTTCTAATTCGTAAACCCCTAGAAAACGGTGCATTCACACTCACAACCATTCAATGTCATTATAAAGCTTGAAAGAGCCAGCACATTTTTTTAAAATATAACTTATCTCATCTGAAAGAAGAATGTCATATACACCTGGGATGACTTGAGGGTGAGTAAATCATGGGCTAATTCTGGGTGAACCATCCCTTTAATCGTATAATGTCATTTTATATTAGTCAACATGTAATGTAATGTAACAGGGTGCATCAGTGGATGTGAGCATTATGAACTGCAATGCACCACATCTGAGTTTGTTCTCTCACATATTAACACACGCACGCATGCACACACGCACATGTCTGGTTCACTATCTTTGTGGGGTCTCCCATAGACGTAATGTTTTTTATACTGTACAAACTGTATTTTCTATCCCCCTACACTGCCCCTGCCCCTAAACCCACCCATCACAGGAAACATTCTGCATTTTTATTTTCTCAAAAAAAAAAAACAATCCTGTGTGATTTATAAGCATTTTGAAAAGTGGGGACCCCTGGCTGGCCTTTACTATCCTTATGGGGACATTTGGTCCCCACAATGTAATATAAACAAGGACACTCTCTCTCTCTCTCTCTCTCTCTCTCTCTCTCTCTCTCTCTCTCTCTCTCTCTCTCTCTCTCTCTCTCTCTCTCTCTCTCTCTCTCTCTCTCTCCTTTAGCACTTGTCACCATGAGGGATTGCTGGGGGTTTTGGTTGATTATGCATGGATAGCATAACTAAAATAGATACTGATAGACCTTACTATTTTTGGCTGGTGTTGTGACACTAATCGTAAGGTTTTTTTGACAGTTCATAGCTTGATTACATGTATGCACTACTACACTGTATGACCCCCTATTTGCCCAGAGATTGGAGATTTAACTGTTCCATGTCAACCTTTCTCGCTCGTTGTGAAACCTGCCACTCCCACACCATAGTCAAGTCAAGTCACCTTTATTCATGTTGTGCTTTTTACAATAAAGATGGTTTCAAAACAGCTTTAAGGTGATAACTGGAAAACAATGCACCATACATTTCTCAAAGTAACCAGAGCTACTTTTCAGTCATACACTCGCCTAAAGCATTATTAGGAACACCTGTTCAATTTCTCATTAATACACTTAACTAATCAACCAATTAAATGGCAGTTGCTTCAATGCATTTAGGGGTGTGGTCCTGGTCAAGACAATCTCCTGTGCTCCAAACTGAATATCAGAATGGGAAAGAAATGTGATTTAAGCAATTTTGAGCATGGCATGGTTGTTGGTGCTCAGTTACTGGGACCACCAAGTCTCCTTGTCTTCTTTTCTCCATCCAGATGACACACCTAGCACCTTTCTACCCGTCTCCCTGATCACTTTGGCTGTAGTAGTCCAGTCATCTGGAAGCCCTCCTTGACCACCTAAAGCTTGTCTCAACTCCTTCCTGAAAACCACACATCACTCTTCCTTTTCCAACTTCCACCACTTTGTCTTCTGCTCTGTCTTTACTCTCTTCATCTTCCTCACCACCAGAGTCATCTTACACACCACCATCCAATGCTGTCTAGCTACACTCTCACCTACCACTACTTTAAAATCGCTAATCTCCATCAGATTACAACGTCTACATAAAATATAGTCCACTTGTGTGCTCCTGCCACCACTCTTATGTGTCACCTTCTGTTCCTGCCTCTTCTGAAAGTATGTGTTCACCACATCCATCTCCATACTTTAAGTAAAGTCTACCAACCTCTGTCCTAGTGGGTTCCTTTCCTGAAGACCAAAAATGCCCATCACTTCCTCATCCCCACTATTCCCTTCCCCAACATGTCCATTCAAATCTGCCCCTATCACTAGCCTCTCACCTCTGGGAACAGTCTGCATCACTTCTGCCTGGCTCACACTACAGGAGTTTTAGGCCGATTTATGCCCAATTTTCCCCTCCCGAGACTCAGAGAAAAATATTTTCCAGGACTCGATCGGTTCCGATGTTCGGCGCAGATTATCTGGTAATGTGAGGCGTTCACAGATCAAATCTTGTACCTCCCGATCTGCTCTCACGCAAATTGGGCTCAAACATGTTTGATATTTATCAGGATGAGCAAGATTGTAGTAACGTCAGTACTGTCACAATAGCCAATAGGAAACAAGTCTACGACGAGACGGACATTTTGAAATGGCGACACAAGTTGAGTTGCCATAGTTTGCTGTAGCTCTCAGAGAGAGAGAGAGAGAGAGAGAGAGAGAGAGAGAGAGAGAGAGAGAGAGAGAGAGAGAGAGAGAGAGAGAGAGAGAGAGAGAGAGAGAGAGAGAGAGAGAGAATGAATATCAGCATTTCTTGCTTTTCATTTGACAGCACAAATCTATTACACTGTAACAGGTGATGATCGCTTTTGAACTAGGCATCAGTAAACATTCTAGCACACTAGTGTGACATAGCACTCGTGCAGGGTTCGCCTAAAATACTTAGAAATAAGAAAACAATAAACGACAGTCGTCTGAACATTCCTTCATTTTATTCTCTGTCACACACGTAATAACCAGCCTGAAAAACCCGCTACACTCCAGTACAAAAAGTGCGCATGCACTACTTTTATACGGCAAGCCCCGAGAGGAAAAATACATTGCATACACACACAGCTATACCCAACGAGCGCCAGAACGACAGGATCAAGTAAGGTCAATAAAATTACCTCCATTTCTCGCTGAAGAACTGACAATCCATGTTGAGCCCGTCTCAATCCATGTTGAGCTCGACCATTGTCCTAATCCACACTGGTTTATTCTTACGCTTTTGGTTTTTCTCACAACAATGATCATTATTGATACAGCAAGTCCTTATCCATTTTGTTTTCCCGCTTACTATCTGCTGTGTCGATTACGTGACGCACTTCCTCTGGCATGATAATCTTAATAATATTTTTGTATTTCTAAGATTTGAGGGAAGAAAATCTGCAAAGATTCTCCTGAAGTGTGTGCTGCAACCAGATTTTACAATCGGATAGGATTTTAAACTCCTGTAGTGTGAGCCAGGCATTCCTCCAACTTGCTCCAGAATTTGTCTCTCGTCTTGCTTACAACCTACTTGTGGAGCATAGGCACTAACAACATTCAACATCACACCTTTAATTTCCAGACTCATCAACCTATCTGACATTCTCTTTACCTCCAGAACATTCTTCACAAACTTCTCCTTTAGGATCACTCCAACTCCATTTTTCTTCCTGTCCACACCATTATAAAACAGTTTAAACCATGCTCCAATGCCTCTAGCCTTGCTCCCTTTCCACCTGGTCTCCTGGACACAGAGAATGTCAACTTTCCTCCTCTGCATCATACATACCAGCTCTCTGCCTTTACCTGTCATTGTACCAACATTCAAAGTCCCTACTTACAGTCCTAAACTCCTGCCTTTCCACTTTTTCTCTCTGCCTACACGCCTTCCTCCTCTAACACACTTTCCTCCTCTCCCTCTTTGACTAACAGTAGCCCAATTTCCATCAGTGCCCTGTAGGTCAACGGCACTGATGGCGGTTGTTGTTAACCTGGGATCCAACCGATCCAGTATGGATGTCATATTCGTGATTCGCATTATGAATTTGGCAAAAATGTTACGTCGGATGCCCTTCCTGACCCAACCCTCTCTTTTTATCCGGGCTTGGGAGTGGCACAAAAGGTACACTATCGTGTGACCTGCTGTGGTTGGTGTGGCCTGTGTGCCAAACAACATTTAAAAAGACAGCTGGTAATTCAATGCCTTCAGTGTAAGAATCAGTAAAGCGTATGGCTAATGGTTCATTGTTTTGACGTGATCAACTCAGGTTCAAATCCACCTTTTGCAGAGCTTGCTCTTCTCTTTTTTCTCATCACAAATCAGCTTGTTTAACAAATATTAGAAGTAAAAAATTGACATTTAGAAATAATTCAGGTGTAATGGACCAGTCTCGGTTGTCCCATTTCCACCTTAACAGTTCTTGATCTTTTGCTGGGGCTTTTTTTGTGGTCAGCGGGGAACTTCTAACTTTATTCCGCCATTCTGCTGATTTTATTTATTTTTTTGTTACCCAGATACTGGGTCAGACGTAACAACCAATTTTTTGGGTAGTTTTTTGTGTTAGTCAGATCCGGGGTCATATGTAACATCCCAGGGTTTGCATAGTTTTTGTGTTAAGCAGATCCTGGGACAAATGTAATAACCCAGGGTTTGGGTAGTTTTTATGTTACCCTGATCCTAGGTCAACCATAACAACCCAGTGTTTTTGGGTAGTTTTTTTTGTTTTTGTTTTGTTTTGTTACCTACATAATGGGTATGAAGAAACAACCAATTTTTTGGGTAGTTTTTGTGTTAGCCAGATCCTGGGTCATATGTAACAACCACGGGTTTGGGTAGTTTTCGTGTTACCCAGATCCTGGGTCAGATGTAGCAACCTATTGTTTGGGTAGGTTTTGTGTTACCCAGCTCCTGGGTTAGATGTAACAATCCATTGTTTGTGAAGTTTTTGTGTTACCCAGCTCCTGGGTCAGATGTAACAACCCAGTGTTTGCATCATTTTTGTGTTATGCCAATCCTGGGTCAGATGTAACAACCCAGTGTTTGGGTAGTTTTGTGTTACCCTGCTTCTGGGTCAAATGTAACAAGTGTTTTTGGGTAGGTCTTTTTTTGTTTTGTTTTTTGTTACCCAGATACTGGGTCAGACGTATCAACCCAGGGTTTGGGTAGTTGTGAGTTACCCAGATCCTGGGTCAGACGTAACAACCCATTGTTTGATAACTTTTGCTTCACCCAGCTCCTGGGTCTTACATAACAATCCATTGTTTGGGTAGTTTTTTATGTTATCCAGTGTTTACCCGAACACTGAAAAATAATCCCCAAAAATTACCCAAAATGCTCAACCCAGGATTTGGGTAGAAAAATAACCCAAGATTTCAGCAGCATTTTTATAAAAAGTATTAGATGAGCACACAGAACTTTAAAATTCCTGCAGTGCATAGTGACACACATGTGTTCAGGAAAGTGCTGTGGTGGTGTTTGTTGCTATTTAATGCTCTGAGGAGGAAAAATATTAAATTAAATATGCCTTTACCCTAGGGGGCCTTTAGCCCTGTTACCCTATAAGGTAACTGTGTTATAAGCAGAATATTACCCAGACTGTTGAATTTTAACATCAGTATCTAAGCTGAATATAACTTCTGGCGTAAATTACTTTTTCTCAATTCAGTCCAAAGTCAATTATTCCTTATTGCATTGAATACAGACATTGATGAATAAAATATAAAGAACATTTATTTAACTGTTTGTCATTTCTATTATAAAAACACTGATATTGATTTTTTTCTTTCTTCACATTACTACACAGATGTTCTTTAACTTCCCACTTAAGAATAGATTCTCTTATTCCCACAGGGAGATTAGTCAACCAGTCACACACATCTTATGGTTCTTCTCAGCATTATACAGCAAAGCCCACGGAAGTTGTTAAGGTGTTTTCTATTGATTCAAAACAATGCGGTTCTTTACTGTAAAGCAGAGTAAACACATCCATCGCATTTTGTCACACTATGCAAGAATGGAAAGATTTAGAGGAAAAATGGCAGTTGCTAAGTAACCATTTTACCGGGTAGAACAGCAGATGGTGGTGGTGTGTTCATGAGTGATTCTGCATGTATGTGTGTCTCTGTGCGTTTGCATGAGACAGATAAAGAGAGAGAGGGAAACTAAAGCAAAGTCCCTGATGAGAGGACCAAAAGATCATCTCTGCATTCAGGAAATTACCCTTGCTACACAATGTTCAAAACATCACACAACCTCTGGCATCTATTTGAAGTTCAACAGTATCTTAGATCAAGACACGCTGGTTTGGATTGCAGTATATATTTCAGGCAGTTAATACTTTAGTAACTGTAAACACACACGCTGCTGATATACAAACAGTTTGAGAGTAATCTTGAGGTTAATGATTCGTACACAGACTAAGCAATAATAATAAAAAAAAGAAACAAGATTTTCAGCTACAAAAAATATTAAAATATTTCCTTGATTTTCAAAGACTGTATGTTTATAATGACTATGTTTACATGGACAACAATACTCAGATATTAACCTTATTAAAGGGTTACTTCAGCGATTAGCATATGGCTTTGTATCAGTAGAAACTCTGGAGTATATTCAAATGATTGCGCTTTCCCCCCTCATATCCGCCTGAGACAAGAGATTTATGCATTTAATTTCTGGAAAAATTCCTCCTATGACGCAAATTGACGATATTTGCATCATAGGAGGAATGTTTAGCCAGAGGCTAAAGACTACAGCCAGCAGAGGGAGCCATTTCTGCATGTTTTGAACCCGCGCGTGGGGGATGCTACAGGCACTCATTTAAACGGAGCTATGGTGAGCAATGTAAGTCTTTTAACTTCTCAAATTACTTTTTATGAAAGTTAAGCTTGCAAAGGCATGAATTGAAACGCGCCAGACTGAACTCGCATTGTGAATGTATGCTGCGAGTGTAGTCGCGATTACCTCAGCTCTCATCACGAGAGCTCATCAGCTCATTTATCTCACTCCTGCAGTTATTGCTCAGTGCTGTGATACTCGCGCGGTGACTCACTCATTATATTGAACAGACACGTTCAGTTTTTAATTGTAGTGTCTTCAACTCAGTCACAGTAATCCAGTAGCGGTGGCTTTGGGAATGGCCTCACAGGGCAGCGAAGCATTCTAGAAATGGTAGTTTTTCATCCCCATGAGACAAAAATACATTTTCTGTCTTTTCTCAGTCTAGAAGGCACCAAATTCAAAAATAATTTCACATTTCTACTACATTGATGACCCAGTTTAAATACATATTCATCTTCCCAGCACTGAAGTACCCCTTTAAGACAAGACTCTGATAAAGAATCCACCATGCAAACAGCGATTTCTGTAACACTTTAGTATGGGGAGCACATATTCACTATTAACTACGACTTTTGCCTCAATAAACTCCTGCTTATTAATAGTTAGTAAGGTAGTTTTTGTAGCATTTCAGTTTAGGCATCGGGTAGGATGAAGGGGTGTAGAACAAGACATTAATATGTGCTTTATAAGAACTAATAAACAGCCAATGTCCTAGTAAAATGCATGCTAAAAAGCAACTAGTTAATAGTTAATAACTGAACTTTAAAATAAAGTGTTACCGCAATTTCTAATGGCCTTAATCCGGTTAAAGTCATAATAAGTGTACACGGAATAAACACAAATCAAATTAAAGGGATACATTTTTTTTCATTCTGTCATCATTTACTCGCCCTCATGTTATTCCAAACATGTGTTTCTTCTTCTGCTAAACACAAACAAAGATATTTTGAAGAATGTTCGTAATCAAGCAGATAGAACAACCATTCACTACCATAGTAGGGAAAAAATACTTTGGTAGTGAATGGTTGTTCTATATGCTTCCACATTATCGGTTATCCATGAGTGATGCGCGATGACACACTCCCAAGATGGGAATGCCCAGCAAGACCATACTAAGCTTCAAAATTGAACTTCAGAATCCTATGGGTGACGTTACGGACTCACTGACACTACATCCATATTTTTTTTTACAGTCTATGGGAACACACTAAGTATCTTGTATTGTTTAAAATGAACAAACTTTAAATTAATACAACAATGCATCATCAATCCTTTTTCCAAAAAAATATGTTTTTTTGTCTTATTCGGATTCACTATGGTAAGCCTATTAAAAGGGTTTATACTTTAGACCTTTTATAGTTTAGTAGTTTCGTAGTTTATATTTTAGACCTGTCTGGATGGTTTTAAGCCGAGTAGTACGACATGTTTCCTTTTCAAATCAACAATGGAGTTCAAAAATCAAAAATTACAGATGGACTGATCACGAGGTTCAAGCTTTATTAAGCTTACATGCAAAGAACGAAGTCCAGCAGGAACTGGAAAGCCATGTGCAATCCTACGTCAACAGACAGCGAGGGAAAAAAAGAGGTCCCATAGATATTAAACTTTTACTTTTTAGAATGACATTCAAAGGCGATGTGTCCGCAAAAAAAAAAAAAAAAAAATAATAATAGTGTACACGGAGTAAACACATCAAATTAAAGGGATATATTTTTTTAAAATTCTGTCATCATTTACTCGCCCTCATGTTGTTCCACACCTGTATGTGTTTCTTCTTCTGCTGAAAACAAACAAAGATATTTTGAAGAATGTTTGTAACCAAGCAGATAGAACCACCATTCACTACCATAGGGGAAAAAAAACTATGGAATGGCTGTTCTATCTGCTTCCACATTATCAGTTATCCGCAAAAAAAAAAAAAAAAACGAATGAGTGAAATGCTTACTAAAACAAAGTTCTAGCCATTTTCACTCATCCATTTGTGTGTTTGTTTATAAAATAGTTTGGCTAATTTAATTTTGCTTTCAGCTACCAATCAGCATGTGCAATAATATGAGCTCCATTTAACACACTTTAAACCCATTCAGCAAAATTCCACAGATTTTCCCCCAAAAGTGCTGCAGAAAACATCAGCAGATTCCATCTAGACCTGGGGCAAAAACGGCGTTTAAACTGCACAGAACTTTATACAAACAGTTTATTTGACACCACAATTTTCTTCAACTACATATAACCCCTAAAGAATTCCTCTGTTTTTAATCCTGAGTCCTGATGGAATCTATATGATAATCTGTAGCTAATACAACCCACTGGGGAATTTTCTAATAGGATTCTAGCAAAAACAAAGGAAAAACTAGATCTTTTAGAGCACCAGTTCCTATTAGGACTGATGTGATTCCCAGTAGGAAAAATGTCACTGTAGGACACTTTAAAAGTTCCAAGAACATCTTTGAGGAGTTTAATACCATAGCTCCATGTGGAATTTAATTTCACAATCCAGTAGACCCAGTCATACCTCACAAGAAGAGTTTTGATAAAGACTACATGAAATCAAAAAAGACACTAAGGGCCCTATCATACACCTGGTGCAATGTGACGACAGGCACAATGCAATTTTTATTTTTTTTGCTAGCGCCATGCTAAATAGGAAATGCTCTCGTGCCCATCTATTAGCCCATGGGCGTGCTGGTCTGAAAACACAGTGTGTTCAGGCGCATTGCTGGAGCGTTGCACAAGTCAATAGCACAGTATTTTTGGTGTTATTTAAAGGGTGTGTTAGTAATATGCACCTATAGGCAGGTTTACAACACGTGCACAATCTGCTTATTACACACACAGGGACATGTAGCAGCACGCAAACATTTTTAAATATTAAAAATAAGTCTTCTTCTGGAGAAGTCTTTCCCTTTGCAAATTCCAAATTTCATGTAAATTATGAATCCGCCATGGTGCAAGCACAACTGGCTTTTAATGGGAATGGGAGACTGGACTCTAATTATTGCACGTTACCCCTAAAACACACCCATGACTCATTTTGACTCAGGGTGCTTTCACACTAGCACTTTGGGTGCGATTGATGTCAGAGTTCGGTTCGTTTGGATGATGTGAACGATGGCTTCCAAACTCGGGTGCGCACCTGGAAACCAGTTAAAGTCCAAGTTAAAAAGTTGTCTGGGGTTCGCTGCTGATGTGAATGCAATCGTACTAAATTGCGGAGGTGAACCGCTATCAATGACATGATTTGATGTTTTGTGAGGTTTTCTCTCATTTTCCTGATGAGTGTGACTGACATACTGCAAGCAGAGAGCTGTAGATCTGATTTCTGCTTGTCTTCAGCATTTTTTAGAGCATTTGCAGGACATTCGCGGCAGATAGACGCAAGTGCCATTACGTACTGAAACTTTGGTTAAAAATCAATGGTTCAAAAACAAATATATAAAAGTGAGGTGAGCAATTCATTTTGCCACCTTCTTGCTCACTGTTGTTACCAAGCAGCAGGGTAAACAGTTGCTGTTTTGATAACACAAACTTACCCTGGTTCGGACACCAATAATATATAGGCCGTGAAAAAATATGGATGACACGCCTCTTCACATTCTCTTCCGCTGAAGTTTTTGAAGCCTCTGGAGGTCCGAATATAGTGCTAACATCATCAGTAGTGATTTCGAGAACGGAGTCTGCACGGTAGAGAGCAGGAAGTAGAGGCGCGATATCAAAAGCCCACCCACACTCTCGCAGAAGCAAAACAATTCATTATGTTGATGTGAAATATACAGTTATGGAATAGACCGTGCAGTTGTGAATCAGCGTATTGATGGATGATTCGGATTGCATGCCAAACTTCTGAAATCACGTGACTTTAGCAATCCAAATCATTGATTCACTGATTCATAACCGTTTGAATCTTTATTTGAGGATTGAACACAAACAAAGAAGAGAAGACATTGCTGAATAAAGTTGTAGTTTTTGTTATTTTTGGACCAAAATGTATTTTTTATTCTTCAAGAGATTCTAATTAAACAACTGATGTCACATGTGGACTACTTTGAAGATGTTTTTATTACCTTTCTGGACATGGACAGTATAGTGTGTATACACATACGCTCTCGGACTAAATATAAAATATCTTAAACTGTGTTCCGAAGATGAACGGAGGTCTTACGGGTGTGGAACGACATTAGGGTGAGTCATTAATGACATCAATTTCATTTTTGGGTGAACAAACCCTTTAAACTTAAATTATTTGCTCCTTCACCATGCACTTCAGAATGTGCACTCAGACCTTTAAAATAGGGCCCTAAGAATAAAAAAAAATGGTCTGTTTATTTCAGTTTGGAATGTAGAATATTTGATTCTTAGAAAATTCTTTAATCCCATTGTGCTTTTTGGTCAAATCACTTTGGTCATGTCTTTCTAAATAAATGACTAGGAAACAACCATTTCCCCCCAAACGGCAGATGTTAGCACTGAAATCGTTCTAATACTGCAGAGCGATGTAGGCTGTATACTTTTTTTTTTTTTTTTTTTTTTTCTTCGGAAACAGATGTGAAACATTAAAACTGGATATGAAGCCAGTTTGCTGTGGAGTCTGTCATTAATATTCATACCTCATAGAGGTTGTAGTTGACTAATGAGGTGCCATGTGGTCAGAGGAACAATTACAAGTGAGGAGAGCAGCCTGGTGGGAAGGTTTACATGCAACATGGTGCCCAAAGGTCTTAACACCTGTTTACTTTGGGCAATGGCACTTTTGGACAAGGACGGCCTTCTGGTCATAACATGAATGGTTGTTGTGTGACCGCCAAGGGGCATATTGCGACATAACAAAACATAGTGGGACACAGCGAGTCTGTCTGGGGTGAGATGTCCTCTTAATAAAAACATCTGCTTAGATAGGAGTGGTGGAGTGACGGCTGCATGTGGACAAATGCAAAATCAGTCACAATTCACAATTGCGCTGTGAATTGGACACAATGTATGCTTCAAAAACTAAAGGGATTCTTCATACAATCATTAAAATTATACTTATCACCATACTGTTCAAAAAAACAGAATTTTACTTATTGCATTGAACACTAGTCAACTTTATGTATTTTTTATTTATAAAGCGCTTTTACAACGACGATTGTTTCAAAGCAGCTTCACAGTGTTAAACAGGACCATACTGCAACAAAATTTGATTTGGCTATACCGTCGTTCTAGAGAAAACAGTAATGTTATCAGCTTATTTTAATTTATCATATAACGTCAATGTTGGCAGATCAGTATTATAGTTTATACAATTAAAGGCACAATATGTAATGTTTCAGCATTAAAAATATAAAATATCACTATATCTATGTTATATATTTTTTAAAGTTGTGTGTTTACATTATCCCGACAGTTCCAATTAACTTCTAAATCCAGAGAAATTAATATTTTAATTCGAAGACACGTCGCCCGTCTTTCACGTCATATCCGCGTTTGCGTCTTCCTGCAGAACTCGGTGGAACCGCCAAAGTCAAAGAGGAACACTGACATACAGTATAAGGGGAACACCTGTATAAAAAAAGTCTTTATGGTAATGGATCATGACTACTCTTTGCCTGTACGTTTTGCCAGCTCAACAAAGCGCAAACGTACGGGTGAAAAAAATGACCCGGGAAGATTTTGGGACAGTAGAAGAAGCAAGAGACATAATAAGAGACATTTAATAAACAGGTAATATAAGTAACCATTCAGCTAACATAATCCTATAATCATAGTAATGATAAACTAAATTGAAATTTATTTTCTTATTGAACAGTTGATAGACAGAATGTTCGAAAAGCGCGGATGCCATGTCAACATATCTATAATTTGAGTAACTCAAATTATGATGCGCGGATAATATGTCAACATAGCCTACCAATTTATAGGTATGTTGACATAGCGACCGCCAGCACAACATTCTGTCTCACACATTAGATTACTGATAAGTTTAAGTAACGGTAGCTCGCTGCTATTTCATTCGATTGACATTACATAAAGTGAAAAGCCGTTACTAAACGTAACAATAATAGAGATGTAATATAACAATACATTACCTTGTCAGTGAACATGTTTTCTGCTGGAGATGCCAGATTCGCTGGTTGACAGTGTCAATGACGTCTGTTGTTATTATTTTGAATGAGTGACCCCTAGTGGCCAAAAGTTGCACACTGCACGTTTAATTAAGACCTAATACATTTATTTTATTTGGATATTTAGTTGAAAAACTTGAAACTCAAAATTGTTGTGTCCCCAACTGAGCAAGCCAAGCCAAAGACGACACAACATTTTTTATTCTTTATTAAAACTAGCATGTCTATAAATCGACTAGAGAGACTGTTTAAGCATCATTAACATTTTCCACACATGACAAAAAAAAAAAAAACTGACTTCTATCAAACTATAGAAAAAATAACAACAAAAACATCCTGAATTTGAGCTGTTCCTGGGTCAACATAAATATATGATTCTGGAACAACATTCTTGTTCAAGAATTTAGTCTTAACCATATCCCTACCACTAAAGCTAAACCTACCCATAACACATATCTTAAATCAGAGGAAAAAGAGAGGTGATTACAACAAAGAAGCACCTAACCGTGGTTGTTGTTACAAGCACGCCAGGCTCCAACCTCTCCCAGACACAACGCTCA
Organism: Pseudorasbora parva; assembly: GCF_024679245.1. Taxonomy (NCBI): domain Eukaryota; kingdom Metazoa; phylum Chordata; class Actinopteri; order Cypriniformes; family Gobionidae; genus Pseudorasbora; species Pseudorasbora parva. Next base: position 37,625,501 of record NC_090182.1, on the reverse strand, counting down.
CAGTCACCAGAGTAATGATTGCACGCACCTGCACATCATCAGCACGCCAATCACCATCTGCACTTAAACCCCCTTCACTCACTCAGACACTGACTGCGTTTACATGGACCGCAGTAATCTAATTATTGACCTTATTCTAAATAAGACAATATTCTGATTAAGGTGTTTACATGAGTTGCTTTTAGAGTACTCCGTTCATGTTCCCGTTTTACATGCGATAGAACATAGATCGATTATGGCACGTCATTACTTCCCCATGCCACGCTATGTTCTCCAACATCCAATCATAGCGTGACTTTGGCAGGTGCGTTAATTTTATGGGCTCAGGAAACCCGCTGTAACTTCACCTGCGGGTGTCGCTGTTGGACAGTGTTACTTTACATTAAGACGTATAAAAAACATGCGTTTTTATAATGTTTTATATAGCTACATTTATGTTGATTTATTTTTGTAATATTATGTATTGTCTCTTTCCGTTTTTTTCTGAAGAGACACTGCATCCTCTTTCCTCCTTATTGACAGCCTACATTTAGAATAATAGCTTTGATTAATGATGAAAAAGGTTTAAAAATCATGACTCTTTGGATTGTTTTTCCTGCCGTCGAGCCACAGGCGTTCACTGAATGACCCATCTGGTTTGCGATTACAGATAAAAACTTATTGTATTTTACTTTTACAATGAGCATAATAATTACAACAAAAATAAAACAAAAATATAGAGAGGACGCAGTGTTCAGAATGAACAGTCAAGCAAAACACACACCGTCCATAGCAACGCGTTATGGCAACGACATTTCAGACTGACAGGTGTTGTTATATTAATTATAATTCCAATTATGTTTTATTGGCCACAATATTATCGATGATTGTTGAAAGGGGCACTTTTGATTAATTTTCAAAAAGGGCAGAGGCTCAAACCCACAAAGCCTCCCCACGTCACTTCCCTGGTGTGTGTAACGTTATGTGTCCGGTCACAAAATGCGGCGAAATCTCCAACACATTAATAGTTAGATTAAGGTGTGTACATGTCTCCGATAATGCGACTAAAATAGGCATACTCCACATGTCTTAATCCGATTTATGTGTAGTTAGATTATGACTTTAATCAGATTAAGGTAATTAGAAATCGCTGTCTACATGGTAGCCTCTTAGGGTGCGTTCACACTTGTCATGTTTGGTTCGATTAAAACGAACCCTGGTGCGGTTGCTCGGTTAGTGCGGTTCATTTGAACATATGTGAACGCTGCCATCCGAACCCTGGTGCGCACCAAACAAGCGGACCGAGACCGCTAAAAAGATGGGTCTCGGTCCGCTTCCAAACAAACTCTGGTGCGGTTCGATTGATATATGAACGCAACACGGACCAAAGACATGTAAACGGACCAAAAACCGGACGTAATGTCACAAGATGCGACGCATAATGCAGCTGATTTGACGACGCGGAAAGATCGGTGTTTCCAAAATGAGTAACTTTAACATTAGAGGGCAAACGTAGAGCAACGAGGAAGTGCCTAATCAATATTTGGTATGACGAGCATGTTTCGAAAATGCTAGAAAAAACACACAAAAAGCATACCTGGCTCTTCTCATCAAAGTTCCTGTGTTGCCCATTATTAGCAGGTACATACGACAACGGCCGTCTCTGTTCTGCACAACGGAGCATCCTGCTGCTGTTTTGAATGTTTTGAACATTTTATGAGCTCTTCATGAGTTCTCAGCGGGTAAAAATAATGCCACATGTACACGCATAAAATGATCGCGTTGAATCCAGCACACAGCGTTGTTTTGAACATTTCATGAGCTCTTCATGAGTTCTCTGGTAAGAAATAATGCCAAATGTGTTACACGCATAAAATGATCGCGTTTAATCCAGCACACAGCGTTGTTTTGAATGTTTTGAACATTTCATGAGCTCTTCATGAGTTCTCTGGTAAAAAATAATACCATGTACACGCATAAAATGCCCGCGCGTGTAATCCGCACACAGCATTGTTTTGCATGTTCGGTAAACGAGCTCCTACGTCATATAAGCCGACCAATCAGGTTGTGAGCGTCTCCCTGTGCCTTTGGTTCGGTAACTTTAGGTTCGCTGTTAAAAATGCCCGTGTGAACGCTAAGCGGACCAGGACTATTATGTTTGTTTTTGTTTTTTGGTCCGGACCAAAAGAACCAAACGAACCGAACTGCAAGTGTGAACGCACCCTTAATCAGAGTTTTGTCTTAATCAGATTAATATCGGAGTATTGTTGTCCATGTAAACGTAGTCATTGTCCGGTCTCATTTGCACACACTACTGCTTATGCTTGCTTCTACCGACTCACCTGAAAACTTACCTGTGTCTCCTTGTCTCCTGAGTGTCTCCACGTCTTGTCTCCTGGCTCCTTGTCTCCATCGCTCCAATGCTCCATCGTCTCAATCTGCCATACACCTGCAACAAAAACGTATTGTATTCCCCCAGTATCACTCTGGTTGGATTCATCTTGCCTTCACTCACCTCTGCCGATCTCATCCTGGTTGTTATCAATAAACTCTTTGTTTCACTGTCTCCAGTTCTCTGTGTCATCTCTGTTTGTAACAGTTGTAAGCCTACATTTGATATAAACTGTGAACGTGTCCCTCAAGATTGGTGGATTGGAATGTTGTTTCCCGATCTACAAAGTTGTTGATCCAGGAATATTTTATATTTGGTGAAATAATGTTCACCCTATCCCTAAACTTAAACTTACCCATAAGTTATCTGTACAGTCAGTGGGAAACCGGGCTGGACTGGAGGTAAAATTTGGCCCTGGACAAAAACAGACCATCCGGCCCACAGGTTCAAGTGTGAAATGTTTTGCTGGGGTTAGGGCCTTAAATTGGAATAAATACTTTCATTAATAAAATAGAACAGAATCAAATAATGATAATTATAATTTAATTTAATATTATTTTGTCACATGCAGTTTTGCCGTACAGCAAATCTACTGATCATTCCAAACCTGTACAACTTTCTTTCTGCTGAAAGTAAATGATTATTTGAGAAAATTGTCAATGAAAAAATAAATAAAAAGTAGAAGTCAAAGTAACCAAAATGGTTTGGAAAGTGAATGGAAACTAAATTATGACATTTTGGGGCGATCTATCACTTGTCAACTAGATGGTAGTCTCACAATCTCACGGAAATGCGTATAAATAGTATAAATAATATTAATTATTAATTTTAGAAACCATGGTAACGATGAGCATGGTGTTAACTGTTAACAACATGAACGCATGGTAATGCGTATAAATAGTACGAAAAAAAAAAATCTCGTGGAATGTATACGCCAAAATGAGTTTTGGTGTGCATATGGTACGCGGTTTTTCGCGGTTACATATATACGAACCACCCACCCCCACTACCCCCAACCTACCCAAGAGCGTGTCATATGCACGCTATAAATTGCGTATCATATGCACACGAGAAACTGCGTAGCATATGCATGCCAAAACTCATTTTGGCGTATACATTCCACGAGATTTCACACTCATACTTAGCCCCGCCCACAACATTTTTAGGTCGGGCAATTCGGTCTGGCATCGCTCCATAGAGGAGTAATTATCCCCGAACAGAAACTGTTCGGACCAATGAAATCATCAGGGCGGGCTTAAGACGATGACGGACAGATGATGAACAGGAACATAATCATGCACGTCATCAAAGGAGCTTGGATTATATTTACTCGAATGGAGAGCTTGTTTTTATATGCATTCACCTTCACAATTTCTCTAATAGATGATGATCATGTTGGGTAAGTACTTTGTGTATCAATAAATTCTTTTATTTTTTTACAACACCGGCTAAAATCGTTTATTCCAGCGCGTGTGCAGACAGGGTTGCCAAGTTTTTACAACAAAATCCGCCAACTACTAGCCCTAAACAATAGCTTCTGGGGTTCTACAATACAATAGGGGGTTCTCCGGGGGAAAAATTGTGTTTGGGGGTTAAAATGTGTTATTTTGGCAAGGTTGCCTGCTAAAATTCGCACTCATGGGTCTATATCTCACATAATAGTCGCTTCAACCCTTGGACATATAAAACAACCGCGAAAAAAAACGCGGACTTGGCAACACATTAGTTGAGCTCTGTCTGTTGACATTTGACAATGCGTCGCTTCGTTGCTCTAAATGGTTGTAGGTCTATCTAAATTAAGGTCTTTCCTAGTTCGGTTGAAACACGCCTCATAATCACAGCCCAATGGAGTAGTTTCAGACTCATATTCTGACTAGAATTGATTATGACCACGTCAGGCTACACTCGTACTATTGATACGCATTACCATGCGATCGTATTGGTCACAGATAAAACCATGCTCATCGTTACCATGGTTTCTAAAATTAATAAATAATAATAATAATAATAAACTGCAAAATGTGTAATAAAAATAATGTAAACGTGGAAACTACAAAAACAATGAAAGAGATGTATCTTCCCCATTATTTACTATAGGCCTACATAATAGCAACATTTTTAATACATACATTTCTGTCAAAACAAGAGATAGTTGGTAGCTGCCAGGTACATTAGGCTATAATAAAAGGTGCTGTGTTGACAATTTACCTCATCATGCAGTTTACATGGTCATGACTGCTTTCAGTTAGATTCACCACACAACAGATTCACCCATCTGCTTTTGCGCGTGCCATGCGGATGCACAACTTAATCCAATACCAATAACGGGTAGTAACACCATTTCGCCACATGGAATATTTGCATTTTGCAGTTACACATGCACTGCATTTTAAAAACAGCATATAGTGGAGGGGGAGATCTCCCCCACTTCACTGATTGGCCCACTGAGTCCCGGTGCTCCCTATAGTTAATAACACTGATGTAGAAGCACCTAAATCTTAGCCTGACAAGCCAGACCCACATCAAGATGTTTGGTCTGGAAACTCACCATAGACAGGGCGCAATCCGAGGGGCGGAATAAACGGTTGTCTTTCAAACTCCCTCTGCACGCGATAGGATAGCGCTACACCAACCAGAGCAACGAAGGTGAAACAGAGCTCGCTGACAGATTAAACATTCGCCGTATCCGGTCGGCTAAACTACGAACACATCTTCCCTTTTTAAGAATGACTTCAGTGCCGTTCTTTGTTCTTTTCTCAGAGAAAAGCTTAACTCCAAGTCTTCCAGGATCGCGGTCAAAGCTGATTCGAAAGACCGCCGCCGTTCGCCAGTTTCTGTGTTTACTAGAAGCACGCAAACGCAACTCGGCCGTCGTCATTATGGCCCCGCCCGCCGACTCTATACACGATGTGATTGGCCCGTCCAGATTCTGAGGAACACAGCTCAGACGTGTATTGAGAGACACTTGCGGGCAAATTAAATTTGCTGCCGCTAGGGTGCGTCTAGATTTCTAGGCTACCTAAATCTGGTTGTAAGCCTGAACTTGGCATAAACTGTAAACGTATGGCTCAGATTTGACTGGTTGATTAAAATGTTGTTCCAGCATCAACAAAAGATGTTGTTCCAGGAACATGTTGCACTTGGTGAAATCAGGTTGTGCCAACAGCAAATAAATGATTCATGTGCTTCAGTAACATTCTTTAACTGTGTTGGAAAACAATTTACCATTGTATTACACTGTGCAACAAAGCAGCACATTTCCAATAGACTAATCAAAGTTAATGTCATTTTAATTGTGTATGGTCATCAGTCATTTCAACACATTCATAATTGGGGATTATGCTTTGTGCACACCTATTAAACATGCCTTAGTGCTTCACTCATCTCTCTCTTGTTGTGACTGCACTGTTTCCATGAAGATCAATTAGTATTTTCGTTACTGATTATACTAAGTAGGTTTTTGTTGAGATTATTTACTTACATCTCTACTGATTTATTCAGTGCTTTTATGGATAAAAAAATAAAATAAAAAATAATTGTTGCCTTGCCATGGCATACAATATATGCATCAACCTTTTATTCTGAAGGAAAACTGAAGGTAGTACTAATGATTCTCTTTTGTTGACAACAGCTGGTTTATAAGTACTTCTCATTACAAATTTGTGTAGATGGTTGGGGCATATTGTGTTCCCAAATGCACATTTCAAGTGGCCCAAACGCAAAGCAGAAGCAAAGACGAGTTCATGTAGAGCAGCATTTACTGTGAACCGAGGCTCCCCAAAACATATAATTAAATCACAGCCTATGCAGTTTGAAAAACCATATCATGATTACGCTTTGTTTCGAATAGCGAGGCAGCATTACTTATCTAAACTTCATGTTTATTCCTCTTATAGTGAGATTGCACTTTGTGCTTTTGCTATGTTTACCAGTTACCAGTTTAAATTGTCTTTGGCTATTTTGTGACCTGTATTATTGTATGTACTGTACAAAGCAGGTTCATTAGTTTTCATTAGATTTTAGTAGTTTCAAAAAGGCTGACATTAAAGAGGCGGGGACACACACACACACACACACACACACACACACACACACACACACACACACACACACACACACACACTCAGTTTCAGTCAATCTCATGTCAATCTTGAGTACCTATAGAGTAGTATTGCATCCTTCATATCTCCGAAAAGTCTTTAGTTTTAATATATTTATAAAAGAAATATGGGCTGTACCAACACGATCTCATGGTCATGCGTATAAACAGTACGAGTTTGCAGTCTCGTGGAATGTATACGCCAAAATGAGTTTTGGCGTGCGTATGGTACGCGGTTTTTCGCGTGCATATGATACGCACTTTATGGCGTGCATATGACACGCTCTTGGGTAGGTTTAGGGTGGTGGGGTGGGGGGTTCGTATGTATAATACGCCATAAAGTGCGTATCATATGCACGCGAAAAACCGCGTACCATAAGCAAGCCAAAACTCATTTTGGCGTATACATTCCACGAGATTGCAAACTCGTACTATTTATACGCATTTTCGTGAGATCCGTCTCGCTGTACTGAGTCTTTCCGGAAAAAAACGAGCGGCTGGAGGCATATCGTGTGGGCGGAGCTAAAGAATGATGAGCGCGCACAACGCGGTGATGTCCTCAAGCATGGATATGAAAATGCTACCCAGATTCAACTAATACAGTTATGATCCAGAATCAGATCCGGAGGATGAAATAAATTGAACTGGAGAAGGAACAAATGACGAAGCACGCTTTGTGAGAACGCTAGGTTTATGTTTGGGTGGCTTTACAATAAACAAACTGACACCTATAGTGGTCAGCTAAACAAATGTATTTAAACACACAATAGATTGCATGCTCCATTGAGAAATTAACTATTGTAACAATAACGAGTCTCAGGGGAATAATTTATTTAAATAGGACTCATATTCATGAGTCTGTCACGGGTTCAGGGTGTGTCATCGGCCAGCCTGTCTGCGTTTTTGTCCTGTCATTTTCAGCAGCTCGTGGCCAGGGCAATCAGCGCTGAGATTCAGCACAGGTGTGCTCTGAGCACGAGCTGAATTCCCTCACCTGTCGCTTATTTCCTTCCTCCTTTATATTCCCAGCTGTGCCGTCCCCTGGTAATCGCAGTCAAAGCTGATTCGAAAGACCCCCGCCGTTCGCCAGTTTCTGTGTTTACTAGAAGCACGCAAACCCAACTTGGCCCGTCGTCATTATGGCCCCGCCCGCCGACTCTATACACGATGTGATTGGCCCGTCCAGATTGTGAGGAATACAGCTCAGAAGGGTATTGAGAGTTCCTAGATGACACTTGCGGGCAGATTAAATTTGCTGCCGCTAGGTTGCGTCTAGATTTCGAGGCTACGGATGGAGTTCTTGGAGGAGTTTTCCGGGTGCGATTGCTGGTCATTTCTCTTGGGCAGGTTTTCCCGTCTCTCCTTGCCCGCTCTCGTGCTCAATTGTTCATCTCTTCAGAGTGGCGGAAAAGGGCCATCTCTTCATCCCATCTCTCAAGTTGGAAGCGCGGGTCTCTCTTTGGCGAAAGGCGCTCGCAAAGAGTCATTGTGGGTCTAGGTTTTATAGATGAGAGAGGCTGAGATGATTCAATCAGGAGCAGAGTGGGTCACAAGACTCCCTTTGTTCTTATTGAAAGCCCCCACTTCCTCCTGACTCAAACAAAAATGGGTGATGTATTGAGCCCATTTTTCTTTCTTTTCCCAGAAAGTGTATAGTTTTATATTGATGATTTTGCAGATACTTTGAACACCGAATTCGTTGCCGTCGGGCGTTTGCGATTTTAACGATACCATGCATGACATCATTGAGATACAAGAGTAAAGAGGGACAGGATTTACAGTTAATACCATAAATAATTTGATTTTACATGCAGTAAACATCCAAGTTACTTCAAAACATCATATAAAAAATTGCTTCATCACAATACATATATTTGTCACATTAAAGAGGTCATTTAATCTAAATGTCCATATATTGCTGATCTGTGTGTTCTCAGAGCAGTTTCTCTGTGTATGTGTGTGTGTATGGGTCAGAGGTCGAAAGCAGGGGGGTTGTTTGGGTGATGTGTATGCTGCAGCCCAAAAGGCCTGAGGTGTCCAGGACTTCAACACACAAAATCCTTTCTTTGGGGATTATAATGTGGCGCCTCATCTGTTAATTAGTAGTATAGTTGCAATACAAGGGACTTCTGTAGGGTGATTACATCATCCCAGGCTACGTGATTATCTGAGCTCTGGTCATCCGGTCATATGGTTAATTATTAACTCACTACCATCTCCCATTGTTGCTACATTATACACGATCGTGTAGTTTACTGAAGTTTACTCACGTGACGATAGCCAACAGCACAGACATTTGAAGCAGTTTTACTCACCGCCTGCTTCCAAAGCAGGACCGAACCTTTATCGCTGGGACCGCTCCGTCAAAAACACACTTCTTTGGTATGATTTGGTGAAGTCCTGTGACAGCAGTGACTGTAGAGATCCGCGATGTTGTGAAGCTTCCCACCATTTCTGCGTTCAAATCGGTTCAAATGCAGCGCTGCCTTCCCGGAATGCTGTGCTGAAGCGTTGAATTCACTTGATGTCACCCATAGGAATAAAGTGGAGCGCGGTGCGGACTATAACGACATAAATATTCACGGACGAGTGGATCTGCACCTGAGAGAGTGTTTATGGGTGTGCATTTGCTTTCTCGCTTCTAGTCACGCACGCGCACCCTACCGGAGAAGAGCCCGTACGGCCCACACAAGGACCTTCCGCTCTGTTGACGTCAAGTGGACCCATACTCTAAAAAAACTCTCCGAAACTTGTGAGAAACTGGAAGGAGTATTTTTGAAACAGAAATCAAAACATTATGACCAACATTAGTTTTTGAAACTTTGTTTATGTTTAGGATGGGAATCCAAGTCTTTAACAGTGTAAAAAGCTCAGTATGCATGAAACAGCATTTTACCCCCACTTTAACTTCTTCCCCATCATTGAAAGATATTTCTGTCATTTGTGAAAAAACCCTGCTTCCCCTTCATTTATGGAATTATCCGGCAATCCGCTATTGTCACAATTCACCAGTGTGAGTGCCCGTGATCACCACCAGAGGGCACTCCACCCCGGACTGTCCCTCCATCACAAACTACATTACCCATAATCCTTGGACTCATTAGCACTCACTGTTTACACCTGTGTCTCATCACCTCATTACCTCTGCCTATATATACCTTGTTCACTCTGTCATTCATTGCGGAGTCTTGTTTAGTGTCACAACTGCATTTCTGAGCGTTTCCCTGTTTTCATGTATCTTGGTCTTTGATTTCTTGCCTTCTCTGTGGATTACCCTTTTGCCTGTTCCTTCTGTTTTGTTTGCCTTTTCGAACTGCCTACCTGTGTATGACCTCTTGCCTGTTTTATGGACTACAACTTTGGATTAGCCTTTAATAAATACTGCGTGTGGATCTTCAACCAACCTTCTGTCTCAGAGCAGTCCGTAACAGATATATATTGCTTTTATTGGTCGGATGAAATTCTCAAAAAAAATTTGAGATAGGAAATTTGGGTTTTCATGAGCTGTATGCCAAAATCATCAGTATTAATACAATAAAAGACCTGAAATATTTCAGTGCAATGAATCTAAAATATATGAAAGTTACATTTTTATCATTACATTATGGAAAATAATGAACTTCATCACAATATGCTAATTTGTTTAGAAGGACCTGTAAATGTTCAAATTTTGAATGCATGAATTGTGAAATACAAAGTCCTTATTATGTTTGTTTAAATTTCTGATCTGAATAAAAAATGATCTTACCAGTCTTAAAGCTACACTGTGTGATACCAGTGAATATTAGTTTCTGTTCCTCTCAATTCTGATTTCGTTTTAACTCCTACGGTGGCCGATTTATTCCAAGATTAACATGGCAATCCCCCTCTTCACATTCGACACTGTGCAATCCAGTGTTAAAACGCGAAAGGCGAAGCTTGAATTTATGGGTATGTCCCTCTTTGGCTAATGTACTTTCAAGATGGAGGGGCAACATGGCGACCAGCATTCGAATCCCTGACCCGTATGTATTTTCAATGGCATATTATAAACTTACGAGAATAATTTATAACTTGAAAGAAGTAAATATACATTAATGAGCACATATTTTTGAAAGAATTAAGTGTTTTTAGCTAAGAATAAACTAAAAAAGTTACACAGTGTAGCTTTAATATCTGCATGACCCGATGAATGAAACCCACCGCAAGCTTCTTCTGGCTACATCTGTCTTCATTAGTTGTTTCAAAGTTTAATTACACATCAGTGCTTGTGTCAGCACACTGCACAACGCTTGAAATCCTCCTTGTGACATGTACTTGATAATGCTACTGCACATATTTGCAGTGCGAGTTATTAAAATCACCTTTTTCTTCATGCGTGAACTCTGTGCTTTATGTTTTCATTTGTATGAGACAGCGAGAGAAGCTTTTATATATGTTGTATATCATTGCACTGCTTTAAAAAGGTTTATCCTAACATCTATTCAAAAGCCTGCTACATATCTACTGTAAACCATATTAAATGCCTTTCTGCACTGTAATCATATTTACAGTTCATATTAAGCTTGGTTCAATGCCTCCCTTTAATATTTATCCATATTTCAGCATATTGGAATGACATGTTTGTTTATGGTTAAAGAAATACTGTTTTAATTTGTTTGCACAATTGTCAGAGTAAATTTCATGCATCACTTTGACTTTGGCCCTAATCCATGACTGCTAGTCTGGTAGCTTGTTTTTCCTTTCATCTTCTTCTTATTCTTCTTCTTCTTTCTCTTTTTTTAAATTACAGAATGAAAGTTGTCTCTTTATTTTAATTTAATTAACTTTTGTTTGCAACAGGCTCCAGCTCTTGTTTAAAACATGTTCAATGATTTAAGAGCCGATAGATTTCTCATGTAGTACAGCATGTAATTCCACATTAAGATATACTATTTTGTCTGCTTATTACACCTAGAAGGTTTTTGTTAGAGTCAAACATTTTAATGCATTACTCATGTAAATCATAAATTATTCATTCACCTCTGCCTGCTTCAAAAATATCTTTCCATTCCGCTGATGCGAAAGATCAAATTCATTTTTTCTGATGTCAAATCAGCGCATCCACAAATATACTGATGCAGACTTACACAGTATCTCATCCTAACAGGTGACAGAGATCCAACCGTAAACTAATTGGATACGCAGTGGTCAATCACATCTGCTTCTATTCAGGCGCTCTGTGTAGTGTGCTAGAACGGGAAGTCTGCACTTGTTACTGCTGCTCAACCATGCAGTCCTCACATCCGATAAGCCTCCGAAGTGTGTGCTAGGTGAGAATGAACCTGAGAATACACGCAGCGTGAGGTAAAGAGATTGCTCCTTCCACACACACGGATGCTGTGAGAAACTAATTTACTGCACAGCCACAGAAGGGTAGGCAGATAAACACAACACTGGTTAAATTGGTGATGAATTGCACGTTTTTACATCAATCCAAGCCATATTATGTATTATGCTGTAGCATTTATGAAATGAGAAATTCCAAAATGAGTCTAGAAACAAAATCCTTGAAGATTTCAGCTGACAGCTCTAATAACAACATCCCCCATCCACTAACCTCTGGATTTGGACATATTTTAGAAAATCTGAGGTGCAACCACTGACATTGGTCATTTTAAACTGCCAGCCGGCAGTGAAGCCACCAGAACTGTTTGTGCGCCCATATAATAATAATAAGCCTTCCATATAATAATAATGATAATAATAAGAGCCTTCCGCGTCACAATGAAGACACTAAAAGTACCCCCAGGCTTCACTAGAGATGCAGGGAACTCCATTCATTTCAGTTTTTTACCCAATGCGTCAGATCAAGATGCATTTAAAGGGTTAGTTCACCCAAAAATGAAATTGATGTCATTAATGACTCACCCTAATGTCATTCCACACCCGTAAGACCTCCTTTCATCTTCGGAACACAGTTTAAGATATTTTATATTTAGTCCAAAAGCTTTTCTGTTTCTTCAATGAAAGTGTATGCACACCATACTGTCCATGTCCAGAAAGGTAATAAAAACATCATCAAAGTTGTCCATATGTGACATCAGTTGGTTAATTAGAATCTCTTGAACCATCAGAAATACATTTTGGTCCAAAAATAACAAAAACTACCACTTTATTCAGCATGTCTTCTCTTTCGTGTTTGTTTTCAATCTGCAAACAGAAAAAAAAAAAAAAAGATTTGAACGGTTATGAATCAGCGTATTGATTTATTATTCAGATCACCAATGTCTCCAGATTTCAGCAGTTTGGCAGTTTGACACGCGATCCGAATCCGGAACAGAAAAGCTCTCGGCCTAAAATATCTTAAACTGTGTTCCGAAGATGAACGGAGGTCTTATGGTGTGGAACAACATTAGGGTCATTAATGGAATTTTTTTTTTTTTAACTTTTTGAACTAACCCTTTAATTCTTTGCATTTGTAAAAACAGACATGATTTTATTTAAAGGCTACTTTTATATTTTGGAGCAACTAACCCATCTTCTGCTCTAAACCTACCCACTTCTAAACAATGTAAAACATGTAACAGGCAAATAAATGTACAGTCACATGTATTTATTGCAAAAACTGACCAAAAACAGAATAAAACTATTAACTCATGTTGTCTTCTGTAGTCATCCGATATCTTATCTATGTAATGAAGAGAGTTGATCTTAATGTTTTAACCGCTAAAATGATGATCCTGCAGCTCCGTGAATGCACTCATTCATATCTAATTCAAATGATAGGACTCTTGAGCATGATGCAATCAGTCGCAAGACACACGAGAGCCAATGATATTTTACATTGAAAGCTGACGTAATGACACAATTGGTCACAAGACACATGAGAGCCAATACAATCTCACTATGAAATTTGATATACTATGCGTTACACTTTTTAAGAATGAGGCGGTGCTCTTCCTTTCTGCAACACTTTTATTTTCTGTATGAAAATATGAAAACGACAGGTTAGATCAGCAGCACTCTCCGTAGCGTGTACACTCAAACCCTTTGTTTAATATAAAGAGCAGGTTTGGCAATTTGGCGTGAGATTAAGCAGGGCAGCGTGAGAGCGTGACACCGAGCCTGAAAGCGTGTGTATCACGCCAAATGCGTGAGATTTGGCAACCCTGAAATATGAAAACGACAGGTTAGATCAGCAGCACTCTCCGTAACGTAACTCACTCATTACATACTGAGCACTCTTTCACTCTACCAGCAATTTTTTTTAACCAAGTATCAAAGATAATGTCTCAAAGTTTAAGCATTTATGCATATTCAGGACACTGACTGGACACACTATCCACGATCCTTCAAAAGTTACCTTCTCTAAACCCATGAACACTGTAACACAATATACCTAAACATGTTCAATACTCACTTTACACTATGCAGAGGTAAGTATTAGATAACAATAAAGTCTCACATTGCACTGTTAACATAAATACAGGCGAGTAATGTACAAGCTCTATTCTCATAAACAGTGAAACTCACTATTCAGTACAAAGCTACATTACCCCAGCATTTATAATTGTATAACCATTTCTTATTGCTTTTTATGATTGTATGAATTAATTTAATCGGTTTTATTCTCTTTTATTAATTAAATCACGGTTTTAAGCCAATGTCAGTTTCTATATTTTAACATTACATCATCAACAAATGGATAATAAAATCATTTTAACATGAAGTCTGATTCCTGAGTCTGATTTCTTAGTTATAGCGCACCATGAAATGTTCTTTTTACCGTTAATGGCTGACGGGATGACACTAAATGAAGTAAACACATGAGCGGGGTGATTATAGGCAGGGTCTATAGGGTCCTATTTCAAACTTAATTTAGTATCAATTCATATGTAGTATATACATAATAAGGAAAATGAGTTTGTTTTAGCACTATTTTAAACATTTCTATTTGAAACGGTCAAATTATATGTGCTCGCATTCATTAATATTCACTTGTGCGCAAGGGCGTAGCACCAAATTTTGGGCCCTGGGTACAAACCATCTTGCTGGGCCCCGTACCATGTATGTGTACGTATAGAAAACTGACTTCTAAGCCCCCCCACCCCCGCCGACGCCCCTGCTTGTGCGTGCTTATATAAGTATCATTATTCACTAAAAATATAAAAGTATATTAATGTTTTAAAATTTCACATTTAAAGAGATCTAGTGTTTGATCATATCTAAATATTTATTCAAATGCAAGACTGTTTTTGAGCAACTAGATTAGATATATCTATAGGCTATTTATTAAAGAGCCATAAGGAACCTTCTGGGTTATGGCATTACAAATTAACATTATTATTTTTTTAAGCAACAAAATGACTCTAATTTACCTCTTTGAATTAGAATTCTCTATTTTAACCTTAATTACTACACAAATTGAAATATAAATAATAAAAATATTAGAAGAAATATATTTTAAGTGGTCATTAATTGACTATAATTATTGCACAAGTAATATTTAGTAGCCTACCAAAAGATCTCTTCAAAATATTCAATAAACATTATTGAGCTAAAATATAGAATACTTATTTGATTGAAAAATAGTTACGGTGTATGGTCACATTTGACCATCAATGAGTATTAGTTTGACCAATTAGTAAGGAATACCTGAGGGCTAAATACAAGAATAAAATTAATGTTAACAATGTTGCATCTCTATCACTCTCCATAATAAAACGATCCAGTGAATATGGCTGACTTTCCTGCACAGCCTAGTGTAATGCCGATCAATGCACACTAAGCTGTTTAACAAAACTGGCTGCAAACATCTGTAGAGTGAAACTGTTGTGTACCTTGTTGTGTGTTAAGCCATTCAAATATATTGACACCGCGCTAGAAGTATTGAGCGCTCCATGTACGACGTGTCTGCGCGCGCCGTCGGTAGATGTCAACGCCTCTGACTTTAATTAGCGCCAAAACGCTATTTATTGTTTGAATTTCGCATGAAAACTTAATAATAATCATAATAATTATAATAATAAAATCTATAGGCCTAGCTTTGTTTAATATAAAGAGCAGGTTTGGCAATTTGGCGTGAGATTAAGCTGGGCAGCGTGAGAGCGTGACACCGAGCCTGAAAGCGTGTGTATCACGCCAAATGCGTGAGAGTTGGCAACCCTGAAATATGAAAACGATCTAAACAGGTTAGATCAGCAGCACTCTCCGTAACGTAACTAACTCATTACATACTGAGCGCTCTTTCACTCTACTAGCGTCAGCAACCGATCCTTAGCCTAGTGTAATGCCGAGGGTGCCCTGTATTGGTGAAGGAAGCTAAGTTTCGCTACCATTACTCTTTTCTAAAACACATCGCAAACGTATTATCATCAAATGTCACTGTAATTCGTATTAACTCTTATTATCAGAACTCCATTACCAAGTGCAAAATTTAAAGGGGCAAAATGAATCTGTCTCACTTAAAGGGGCAACAAACACTCAGGGCTACATATGCATGATCTTCAGCAGATGGAGACGCTGATCGCTTTTGGGGATTTTCTTCATACAATTCAATCGTTTGGCCTCTGAAAACGTATTTGTACTTTTTGAATAAATTGAGGATGAAGTCGTATCTGCCTGTTATATCCTGTTTTTTATATCATGTTCACACAAATGGGTAGGTTTAGGGATGGGATGTGGTTGGGTTACATGTTAAAGGAACTGTATATAAGAAATGTATTTCAATTATGAAATGGCCCTGATATGTCACTAGACATACTTGCATCATTGGCAACATAGTCCGGCCAGGATATTGTCATTTAAAAGTTGTTGTTGCAGCCCTCAACTGATGTTGATGTTGACATGTAGTGTTTTGGCTTGAAGCGCCACCCTCCACCTATTGATCAATCACCAAGTAAGTAGTGTTTTTATATTCGGGTTGCCAGCTCTGCTCTAGTTACCACAGCTTCAGCTACAAACGTTCCTGCTGGATCCTGCATCCTATCTGGCAACCTCGAGTCAGGGAGGAGTGGGAAAGGGAGATATCGCTCTACAGTCATTTTAAAGTGATTGCAGTACCACTTTTGGCCACAATCTCACATACACTTCCTTTAAAACGTGTCTAAATAGCATAAATAAAATAAATGTAAATACAATTATTCTTGCTGATAAATTGAGAATCACACTCCAGCATTCCATACAGGCAAAAATCATAAACCAATACAATTTCATGACGATAACGTTCCCATAACCCAACGCATCTGTGTATGAGGCCAAAGGTTTCTCATTCAAATGAATGAAGCACTTAGCATGTCGAAAAATTATGCCTAGGGGATACCTTTAGCGTTTTCATTGTGACGCGGAAGGCACTTGACCATGCTTTCGGATTTTGACGCCTTGGGAGTGCAGCATCCACCTGGATGATGCAACGCCAGCCATAATGCGCCAGAACGCCCACCACACACCAGCTGATTGGTAGAGAGGAGATGATGAAGCCACACACCAGCTGATTGGTGGAGAGGAGATGATGAACCCAATCAGAATATGGGGACAACTATGAGGCTATGCCAGGCAGAGGCCAATAGCCAATGTTGGACAGGATGCTGAGGTTACACACCTACTCTTTTTCCGAGGAACATCCTGGGATTTTTTTATGACCACTGAGAGTCAGGACCTCGGTTTAACATTATCCAAAAGGCTGGATGAAGACACAAAACTGAATTGAGGTGAATTATGACATCGCTGTTTTCTGAAGAACTGCTTTATAGCGGATTTGAAATAGATGTCTATCTATTTCGTATCCTGATTAGAAGACATTGAACAAATTAAGCTTTCTGCCAGGTTGCTTATATTCATCAACCAGCAAATTATGCCCTGTCCCTTGTCCAATGTGTCTGTGTTAGTTTACACCCAATCCGATGTCATTGAATCCTGAGTATCTGAGAGTCCAAATCAAGGACTGCTGGGATTCTCCTGCAGTCCTTCATAGACGATGAATGGTATGAGAATTTTAGAATGACACAACACATTTTTACACTGTATTTAACAACAGCTCAATCTAATATCAAACAGCATTGTACCATTTCTACATCATTGTAGGCCTTATTCTTTTCTCTTTATGTAATGTTTTCTCATTAAAATATGATGGTTTCCTATGGATTCAGTCAAATGTGTGGGAAAAGCAATATATTGGCAGACACTGTTTATCAAATTCATCTTTAGAGGCAATACAATAGTCATATACACACATAAACTCAAAGGTAAAAATAAATCATCATCACCACCATCATCATCATCATTATAAATTAAATATTTTTTTACGAAATATCACAAAGATTTGATCATCCATGTTTTAATTTATACATTAAATACTGTAGTAACGCAGCACTTAAAAAAAAAACACCAAAAAAAAACATGCAATTTAGTGTATTTGAATTTGAATAGGCTCCATTTTAAACAATTGATTACAGGGGTTATTGATATCACAAGACCCATTTTAGCAGGAGTTTTAACAATTCAAACCAAATTGTGAGAATAAGAATCATTGTCCCTAAAGTTAACAAATATTCTCCACTATTTCATCCAGTACTTGTATAAAAATGACTCTTTACACCCAGGTGTTAACTGCACTGGCCACAAATTGCTCTCCAGTAATCTGGTCGAACAAGACAAAGCTATGATAAAATGTGTATTAGATAGCGTGAATGGATACTATATTCTGTGAAGTATCATTATCTGTATTATATAATTAAAGTATTGTATAATGAGATTACCGTAGAACAACACCACTCTTGCATTTTGGATATTGCTTGATAATTGTGTGCCAATACAGATTCTCATTTTATCATTTTTATTTTGTGTGTTTACTGTCTGCTCATACATAAAAAAGGCTACCTACGAGATGCTTTTCCATGCCGTTTTATTGTCCTAATAAAACAGTTCATTCTGTAGAACTTCACAGACACCTGTTTATTCATTTATTCAATGGCATTAAATGCAACGATTATTCAGGCTACTTTTGCTATCATCTGTCACTTGGAAATAGACTATTTGGATTTTGTTGTTAAGACGCCACTGGCGAAGAAGTAAGTGATGAGAGAGCGAGAGAAGTGGAAGAGAAAAATCTTCCATATCAAAACTAATTATTTCATGGCTGTCTGCCGTTTTCCAGAGTCCTCATTATGGCGCATATAGGGGCTGAGCAAAAAACTCTCTCAGGGAACAAAAGGTGTAACTTAATGTGCAGCATTCATCAACACATAACCATAATGACAGTGTTGTCATCTGCTGGCATGCAGTATAAAGAAAATAATATTTTACACATTAGCGACACACCCCCATTCAGTTGGCACAGGGAGCAGAGTAAATGCTGGCCCCTTGAGCCCACATGAATGGGCCCTTTCCAGGAAAATTAAATATTGGTTACGGGATGCTATGAGATGGGCAGCAAAAAACTCAAAGTACTGAGAGAGACAGTAATTATGACAACCAGCTAGGTAGTTGCAGTTTATCACCACATCCAATGAACAGTTGCTGTAGGCAGCTCATTTAGCTCCATTCAGCTAGACAAGAAACTACAGCGCACAACGCCGGCAGTCTTTTCTTATTGTCTTCTGTCACAAGCCGAATGTGCATTATGGGCTTGTATTGAAATTCACAGCCCACCTCCAGTGAATCTTCCAAAGGTGTACATGACCGACCCAAGCGCATGTATGAAAACAAGCTTTAATGTAAATTGATGAATGCAAAGAGGTTTCTTGTGCTGGTCCTAATGATCTGATCTTATCATTCAACACTGCAGCGTTTTTATTGATAGGGCCCATGAGCACTTGAGCTGTGTTTTCTGCATCTCTGCATCTGAAATCAACAGAAAACCACCAAGCTTTACAAATCATGTCGATTTAATTGAACCAAGTTGGCTTGCTAATCTCTAACCCATTACCTCACAATGCGGTTTTTGATTTCTCTCGCTGTGTTTAAAAATAACAACCCATCCATAAGAAGTGTCCCGGCCACATACTGAGATTCAAAGACTGCCTGCTTTAAAGAAAAATAGCAATCCAAGCATGTCAATCCAAGCAAAATTGTTTGGAAAATAGGGAGGAAAAATATGCTCCGACTTATCATACAAACCGATAATTTTTTACATAGCAATAAAGACTTCAGTAATGTGCCACAATGAAAATATGCTTTGTATAAGAAAATAACTTATTCTGAAGACATTTAAAAGTAAAAATGTAAAAGAGCACATCTAAAGAACATTATAGGCTGAATGGAAAGAATACGTCATTTGTAGCTTTATTTATCAGTACTGGAACACCAAATCGTTAAATTATGTTAAGTTTATAATCATTTAAACAGTTCCTTGAATAATGTACAACTCCATTAATTATGTTCAAACAAAGCATATCTAAAAGTCTTAAATTAACAAGTTTCTAAAAATTACATCATATCACAAACAGGGAAATGTATATTTTACATTTGTGTGCACAGGTTTTGTAGTGTTTTGGCTGGAAAAACTTTTGCCCACAAGCTACTTGTTTTCTAATCAATAGTTCATACTTTTTTAGTGAGTAAAATACATTTTAGTATAACTAAAAATGTCCACATGCTGCTTTTTGTTGTGAAAAAAAAAATCCTTAATGAAACAATAACTTTTATAGTTTTATACTGTATACTGAAGCAATTTACCTGAGCATCCAAACAGAAAACAGATGTATATGCATTTTATTGAAGTAGTCTGTGATACTGATATAAAGATTTTTCTTTCAGATCTTCAAACAATATCTGACTATTATTTCATATGTCAGGTTTATAGGGTTAATAAAGACTGTGATCTCTTCTCTAGCTTTGTAGATTTGTTGTTTTATTACATGGTATCTGTGTTTGTGCAAACTCGTTATATACCCTCTACATGCTACCACTGAGAGATATCGTATGGGAACATGCTGTTAGTTTTCACTGTTACACTGATGATACTCAGCTCTATATTTCTTCACAGCCTGACAAAATATACAATTAAGAAAAAATGGAATTAATAGTTGGATGACTAGTAATTTCAGACTCCTAAATTCGGAAGAAAAAAAACTGTTTAATCATTGGTTCAAAAAACTCCACACATAATAACCTAGAACAATCAACGCTAGATTATTGTAATTCTTTACTGGGTAGTTGCCCTGCAGGCTCAATATACAAACTCCAGCTTGTCCAAAAAAAAAAAAAAAAAAACAGTAGCTAGAGTTCTTATTAGAACCAGGAAGTATGATCACATTATCCCGGATCTCTTGACATTGCATTGGCTCCCTATTAAATATGGTATACATTAAAAAAAATTAGCTGGTTACTTATAAAACCCTGAATGGTTTAGCTCCTCAGTACTTAAGTGAGCTCCTATTGCTTTTTAGTCCTTCACGTCCACAGCGGTCTCAAAATTCTTCCCAGTTTATCATACCTAGAATATCAAAATTGACTGCGGGTGGTAGGCCCATTTTATTTTTAAGGTGCCCTAGATTACAAAAAAAATAATTAACTTTGGCATAGCTGAATAATAAGAGTTCAGTACATGGAAATCACACTGTGAGTCTCAAATGCCATTGCTTCATCCTTAATATGTAAATCTCGTGCATGAAAAACACCATGGAAAAATAGGCAAATCCAAACATATCAACTGTGATGCAACAGTCGGGCTCATTAATATGTATGCCCCCAACATTTGCATATTCCAGGCCATGTTCTAGGCCAGGTGTAACTGCACAGCCGAATCATTGGAAGTTCTGAAGTTATTGTGAAAAAAACAAGCATTAGGAAAGGATAGAGAAAATGGCAGATCATGGAAATAAATGTTATGTTCCAGGCTGTGCAGTGGATGTGAGGGCTTTTTATACCCTTCCCACAGAACAAAACTGTCAACAGTCATGGTTAATTTTTATCTATAACTGAATAGCACACCAATTTAATTCAATGTTTTTGGTTTGCTCGGCCCATTTCACCACAGATATTTTTTCTAACCTGGGACAATATCAAGTAGGCTTCGTTCAGTGTTTGATAGTAAAGAAGGGGGCAATTCCAGCTATATTCCCACAAGCAGTAAGTAGTGATTTTATCCACTTTTTGACTGTCAAAACTATTTCTGGTTCAATTGAAAGTTTTTTAATGAGACAACATTAATGATAATTTACCATGTGTTGTCTAGATCTGGTAGAAATTGCTTTCGGTTGGTTAAATTGCCTTCTGTAGAAATTAGAAATAGCATTGGTGCGATGGTGCGATCGAAAAGGGCACTTTTCCTTTCAAAGGGGCAGGGGCTCAAACCGTCAAAATGTCCTGTACAAACAACTTATTTACGAGCTACTCGGTTCACTGTTTAGAGTTTGTGATTTAAAGTGAAGATGCTATCATTGTAAAATTATACAGTGACTGTGAGAGACCAAGCAGTCAAGGGCAAAGAACACAGGATTTTCAACAACAAACAAAACAAAAATTATTAAATGCAAAACAAAAATCACAAATTACTTGACAAATTGAATGAAAATAAAGTCAAAGCTGGGACAAAGAAAAGGGTAAACTAAAAATAATCAACTCAACAGTAATCAAACAAACTAATTAAACCAACAACAAAAAAAAAGAAAACAAAAAAAGGAAAGAAAAAATAGCCTCCCAAGGCTACCCGGGGTAAAACTTATATACACAAAGGACTAATCGATTACACACACAGGGAATAACAAACACCCATTAACACAATTAGAATTAATGAAGTTACTTCGCAAATAAGTTATTTAATTCACAAAAACATAAAGAAATGGGTTATAAACAAATTAGTTATATAATCAAACAATTATAATAATCCAAAAATAAACAAATAAACAAACCACGATCAATGGAGCTCGGAAATTGTGATTCACCATGGCAACAGCACCCAACAAAAAGATATCTACATACTTCCGGGTCAAACATAAGTTTAATTCTTAACCACTATTATAATATCACAGGGGAAAACTGGCAGAACAGTAAGGTTATTGAAAGAAGCCAAAACGAGGGGGAAATGTCTGCATGATAAAAATATAAGCAATAAATGAATGTACTGCACTTCAAAAAATACTTTCTTAGTATTTTTGTCTTGTTGTGTCCAGTCAAAATGTCTAAAGATTCTTAAATCAAGATGCATTTTCTACATAAGAAAAAGTACATAAAGAGGAATTGCATCTATGCTAATATCTGTCTGTCTGTCTTTTTTTTTTTTTTTATCCCGAGGTTAATATAGTCAGCCAGATACAGATTGTATCCAGACCAGATGGAGACAACCACAACGCATCCCTGAATGTCAGTGGAGACCCTGACAACTAGATGAGCCCTAGAGACAGTTCCCTTGTGAAGACCTCGTCGACTAGACAGCCATCGGCACAGAACTTCAGCCAAGACCATGAGGACCATACAAGTCACAATTGTAGAAGGAGTTGGATGAAAAATGTGGAATTACATAAATCCACAATCTGACTTATAATGCAGCCTGGAATTGTATTTCCCAGCATGCTTTGCCCATGACACTCGAATAGGAAATGCTAAAACTAAGTGTTATACAATGCTGATAACTTGAGCAAGATTAATGGGGATGTCTAATGTTATTGCATACATTTCGACTCATTTACACTTTTAAAGAGTAGGATTCTCATGCTAAACATGAACAAAGTTTAGACACATTTTTTTGGGACGTATGACAGAGTATTTCTGTGCCAAATACACCCCTTGAAGATTCAAACAAGTTTTTGAAAGTCTTTTCAGAGCATGGCCCTGTATGACATCATAAAGGGAGGAGTTCCTTTTATGGGGACTTCTCCAGAATTAGCATGTGCGCATATCAACCAGAGCGAGAGCAAGAGCACGGCCATCAATCCATCAATGAGTTTTGTTTTTGGCTACAGAAGCCATTGGCAGCGCTGTCATTTTGTTTTTAGACCACAAAATCAACAATGTCACTACAGAAGTGTGTTTCTGGATGTGAGGAAAAGATAACCTTCCCAAATAAACCAGCATTAACCCTTTAACTGTCACCGTCCCACAGGTGGGATGCTTGGCGCTCTTTTTTTGATTGCCTTTTTTTCGTATCATATATTTTAGTAATTATCATAAATTAGGTATCATTCGAAAGCTTACGAACTCAAAATTCATCCTGTGAAAACCGTTTTGAAATCAGACGTTGCGTTACCATGGAAACGGTACTCTAATTTCTTCTAGCGGGTTCCTCCCCTAGTGGGCAGTGTCATGTTTCATATTACGAAATGTATTTTAACTACTTTATAATCAAAATCTTTTCTAATCTTGACAAAACACATATCATTGGAAAGGTCTGAGTCTCAAGGTTCCATATGTGGTGACTGTTTTGTGATGGAAGTGATATTTGGACAGAAATTTACAGGAAAATGCTTCAAAAAAACAATCAATGGAAATTGAATGACACCCGGTGGCTATTTTTGGTATAGCGCCTAAACAAAATCTCATGGGGACTTCAATTTTTGTGATATCAACTTCAAATTTGGAACACAACTTGGTTAGACATATGCCTTTGATTTTATAGTAATTTTAGAGTAAAACATTTTTTTGTAAAATATATATTTTATATAAAATAAAAAATATTTAGTACTGTATTTTTCATTTTCAGTAAATTTAAACTTCCATAACTTTTTCATTCTTTCATATTTTGAAATGCTTTCACTTCAGCAATAATCTGCTGATTGTCTTCTTTAAATCAAAACTTAAGTCTATATTCCAAACCATTCTTGAATTACAGCCTTTTAAGTTTGGATAGTGCATTTTCATGACTATTCTCAAAAACAGGGGTGACAGTTATTAAGGAAACAGTGGATGCAGTTAGTTTTTCTAGAGAAGCAACGTAGTTGAGCATGTTTGTTTGTTCTCGGCATTTCAGTGATGAATGTTTTAAAAACAAGGCCCAGTTTGATGCTGGATTTGCAGATTGCTTTTTTTTTTTTTTTTTGGCAATCGCTGCAGAAGTGCATTATAATGTAAACAACATGCATGCATAGTGAATTAAAAGTTAGTTCCAGGGATAATGCCCTGATTTATTCACATTTAGTAAATAACAGTAGCTGGTTAAAGCTAGCCAAATAGTGAGCTAATTCATTCAACTTAAATTTATCATGTAATATCAATTTAAATAATTTTAGTAGTGGAAAATGTTTAAAAATATTTATTTTGAGATTACATGATCATTTGATAATGATACAATTTTAAATTTAATGAATTAGCTTTCTCAAATATGTTAAGTTAAGAGCAAATGCAATGTATGAATAAAAAAATGCTTATTTAAATTTTGGATTTCTTAATTTAAAAAATTTGAGTTTTGCCAACATGTTCAGGTTTACATTGTGTTCCCCGATTGAACCTGGTTTCTCTCTTATTCTCTCTCTCTCTCTCTCTCTCTCTCTCTCTCTCTCTCTCTCTCTCTCTCTCTCTCTCTCTCTCTCTCTCTCTCTCTCTCTCTCTCTCTCTCTCTCTCTGGATAAGAGCTGAACTGAGCTGGACGATGAAAACACTGTTATCAGCTGCTTTATAGCTGAATTGAACTAATTTCATAATTGTAAATTTGACACAGTTAATGAACTAAACTCAATTCAATAACACCGTTGTCTTTTTAGAGAAGCTTTACCACATAATTGAATTCTGTTAACATCATTGATCATTATTTTCTTGTTCATTACTGGAAAGTATAATAGCACTGTATAAATAACTTGATAAATAACAAACTTGACTAGACTAAAAGCCTTGTGGAACACCAGAACCACAAGATTTGAATTGTGGGAAACCAACTTTACTCCTGTAAGCTTGCATTCATCTTAGTTTTTTATTGCAAGACCCCACATCTCAATATCCCTCCAACAACCGATGGATAAAAACAAGTCTTTATCTGCTCTAAATTCCCATATACATAAATACAAATGTGAAATGAGAACAATATTGCTCTAAACTATAATAAATGATAAAAAAGCAAATCACCTCTATTACCTCTTTAAGCAAATTACCACGATTAGTAATTATGTGCACATTTATTCTGAAGAATGTAAATGTAGTCATTGCTTAATGATGTTTTTTGAGTTTTTCTGTTTTTCACCACACACAGAAACAGGCACACACACACATCCTTGCACCCAGTAATGAATAGTTCTGTCATGAGAAACAGGAATTTTGTTAATTTTGATATATTGCAATTACACTATTCCTGCCAATGTATAATTAATTATATATTTATGTAGAAGAAGGGAGCACCCCTGGTGCTTTAGGAATAAACGAAGTCAACCGGCCCGTATTAATCTTGATTATCATACTTTAGAACAATGCGCCAGGAATAATTGTATGTAATTATCTGTTGTCTAATGCCTGTGCAGCAACTAATTGAAAATATGTTAGACAAGGAATAATCATTATCCCCTCCCCCGCAAACACAGGCAAATGTTATTTTCTTACTGTACTGTATATTCACATTTTGTATATTTTGTTTAGAAATACATCCATGACTACTGACCCATCTGTAAAGGAAGCTACAGTATGATCAAACAGGCTTCACATGGGGTTGTGAACAGTTTAATTGCTTACTGCCGTGTAATCGATAGAACACATGTAACCCTGACCACCTACAATTAGAAAAATAATTTCAAATGACTTACTTGCCCAGAGAAAATAACTACACTTAAAGTTCTTAACGTTGTCACTCCAAAAAGAACTTCTGGTTATAATTTTCCAACCGGTCAATTTTACAATTATTGAGCTGCAAGAGTGCATTGCTCTCAGCAGAAAAGTTCCATTCAAGCAGATTGTTTTATCAGGTCGCAAGACTTGTAATTTACAATTCGCAGCTCTCAGCATTTTGGCCAGTTATAACTTGATCAGATATGTCAGAAATATGTGCTCATTTGAAATTAATAAATTATTCATGGATAACAGAAGCCTCAAATTACGCAAAATAATATACATCAGTAAATAATATATCATAAACGCATACTGTCCACTCTAGTGGACATCTGACAATCTTTTTGGAAATTATGTGTAACAATAATTTCAGATCTTGTTTATGTCCTAAGATCAATAAAAACACATAGGAAATAAATAAATAAAATAATTGAATGAATGAATGAATGAATGAATGAATGAATGAATGAATGAATGAATGAATGAATAAATTAATAAATGAATAAATAAATAAATAAATAAATAAATAAATAAAATAGCCTTTAAGTCTCAGGTGTCCTTAGTCTGTGAAGTTTCAGATCAAAATTCCTTATACATGGGTGCATTTCCAAAAAGCATTGTTAGCCAATGGTTGCAAGTTCCATCTTTATCAATATAGTTCGACCAGACCTATTCCCGAAACCATTGTTTCAAATAACATTGCAAACTTGTGTGGTTGCAATGAAATTTCTCTACCTGTGATTCTTGTTTGCATGAAGTGGATTTACTAATCCTTATCCTGAGTAAAATAAGCAAGTTGACATTTAGTATAATCTATATATTTTATTTCAAATGCATACAAATGTAAATTATGTCTTTTAGTTTCTCTAGAGATTTAAAGCCTCTTTATGGACATGCTCGAGTACCTAAGAGCGAGCCTATGATTCAATCTGGAAATCAAGTAAAATAAATGAGAAATTAAGAACTAGTCCTCGGATGCCACGTTCAGAATTTATAGCAACAAAAATCTAGCATGAATTTGATGTAAAACAGATTCATTAAAAGCAGTTATTACTCCACCACCTGTATCACATCATTACTGTTCTTGAAATAATGACTAGCTGTGATAAAATTGTGATCAGTTTGTTTTTTTGTCCTTAGACTTTTTAAAATGTACATCTTATTTGTGAAAATAGTAACACATTATTGACTTTAGCGAATAACTGTAACTGTACATGTCATGCAAACAAGAATCACAGGTCGAGATCTGTCATTGCAACCACACAAGTTTGCAATGCTATTAGTGAATGTTCATTGAAACAATGGTTTCGGTTAACACTGACTGGTCGAACTATGTTGATAAATATAGAACTTGCAACCATAGTTGGCTAACAATGCTTTTGGGAATTGCACCCCTGTTAGGAATTGTTATTTGAAACTTCACTAACACACTCTGGGGACACCTGAAACGTATAGGCTATTAAATATTGTAAAAAGGGGCAAGCAGTGGACTAGCCTACACAAAAATTCAGATTCTCAAAATTAGAAATCTGTTTTTCTTATAAATCATTTTTCTCAAACAATGCTAGTTTATAAGACAGTACGGAGGTTTATAGATGTATTGAAGGAGGACATGCATGTAGTTGGTCTGAGAGAAGAGGATACAGAGGAGAGGACTGGATGGAGGCAGATAATTCGCTGTTGCGACCCCTGAAGGCAAAAGCCGAAGGAAGAAGAAGAAACTATGGTATATTGAGGAATATACTTATAGACTTTTCTGTCAGTAGTCAAGTATACTTAAATGCATTTTAAGTATAATTTCTTTGAGGTACATATATAGAAGTAGACTGAAAGTGTACTGTCTTATATTTAGTTTAAAATAAGTATACTAAGTAGCCTGACAAGCCAGACTCACATCAAGATGTTTGGTCTGGAAACTCACTATTAACAGGGCTCAATCCGAGGGGCGGGATAAACGGTTGTCTTTCAAACTCCCTCTGCACGCGATAGGATAGCTCTACACCAACCAGAGCAACGAAGGTGAAACAGAGCTTGTTGATAGATTAAACATTCACCGTATCCGTTCGGCTAAATTCCGAACACATCTTCCCTTTTTAAGAATTACTTCAGTGCCGTTCATTGTTTTTTTTCTCAGAGAAAAGCTTAACTCCAAGTCTTCCAGAATCGCAGTCAAAGCTGATTCGAAAGACCGCCGCCGTTCGTCAGTTTCTGTGTCTACTAGAAGCACGCAAACGCAACTCGGCCGTCGTCATTATGGCCCCGCCCGCCGACTCTATACACGATGTGATTGGCCCGTCCAGACTGTGAGGAATACAGCTCAGAAGGGTATTGAGAGTTCCTAGACGACACTTGCGGGCAGATTAAATTTGCTGCCGCTAGGGTGCGTCTAGATTTCTAGGCTATATACTAAGAGCACACTGGAATAAACTTATTTTTACTAAAATTAAAACAACAGCAACACTAAATAAGGGTAAAAGATAAGAAAGCAAAGAAAAAAGCAAGATATGTCCTCTTTAACCC
This sequence comes from Pseudorasbora parva, assembly GCF_024679245.1. NCBI lineage: Eukaryota > Metazoa > Chordata > Actinopteri > Cypriniformes > Gobionidae > Pseudorasbora > Pseudorasbora parva. Next base: position 37,596,867 of record NC_090182.1, on the reverse strand, counting down.
TAAAACACAACACAGTGCAGTCAATTAAGCGATGGGTAAAAATCATTATACGTTTTTTATATCACACGGTGCATTGGGCTTTTTTTTTGTTTTTGTTTTTACAGATATTTTATAGTATATGGCCAGAATTTTTGATCATCTGCTATGGAAAAAGAAGGGGAAAAAAGGATTCAGCAACCTAAGCCAGAACAACGTAAAGGACTTTGCCAAGTGCTGTGTACATATCTTGAAAGAGTGCTTTCTAGTAGGAGTTGGAGTCAGAAAAGGTGTTCTTTTCTTTCAATATCATCCAAGTCAGCACACTTACCTGGAGTGTCATTATTTTTATGGGTGCAGAGATCAGAACTGATCAAACAGTGATTATATGGTGTAGGCATTGTTTAGATAAAGCACGACTCACTCCTGTCAAGCCATAGCACATCCATTATGAGCGCACCACGTCTGGAGGGTCTTAAAGTAATGAAGAGGGCAAATAAGAAGCCATAAAGCAAAAATCTTGTTCTGAGCCAAGCCAAACAGTCGAATCATTATGGTGAAGCAGAATTACGACCTCACAGTCTCGAGACGGAATTGACGCAGCTGTACATAACAGATTATTTCAGAGGAACTTATGTAGGTGTTCTGCGAACCGCTCTGCATGTCTTCAGGTGAAATCACAAAATGAAATGAAACCAAATGTACGGGATAGTCAAATATTTATTTTAATGATGACACAGGGCTTTGTCAGGGAATTGCTACAATATATGTGCAAACATCTTCACATTTTCTTCACATTACCCTGTACAGTTCAATAATTCAGGCATCAATATAAGACACAGAGCCGCAGTCCCACCTGTGCCCTGGTTTTTATTCAACGCAGATACATTGTCTGATGCAAATATTGACCTTTGGGCACTCCCTAAGGCATGCGTTTTGCAGTGTATGATATTCCAAAGCATCAATATGCAAATCAATATCAGGCGGGCAATATGTTTTCATGGTTGAGAGCTCCTGTTGGCTAAACAATTACAATTATCAAAGTGCATTCTATTACCGTGCCCATTTTGTAAGGTCAGTTTCTCCAGGCTTCGGTGATTTGAGTTCTTTTGGGTATATATTATGTTGAGTGATAGCTGTACAAACACTCTCTCTCTTTCTTTACCATTTTGATTGTCTCTCAGATATGAGTTATGTGTATTCATATTAAACGGAAGAGCAAAACAAGAGAGGGGAGCATTTATTCAAGCATCTTGAGTGGGATGTTGACATACACATAATGGGTTTTTGTTGTTCTGGTTCCTCAGTAATATGTATCATTCATAAATTGCTAGTCGTTTAATATTTGAGAAAAGATCACTTTGCAAAAAATACTCTGGAGGTATTCCAAAGTGTATTATGAAATTAGTTTGGCATTTCAAATCGTGTGGATGCGTCAAGGAGCAGTAATTCCAATCTATTCCGGTTCATCATGCACACAAGTGTGTCAAACATGTATTTAATATACTTGGGTGGTTGAACAAGGAATAAAAAAATAAAAAAATATGTCAGGGAATGCTGCACATACTAATGACTTTTGCCATTTTGGTTATGTTGTAGAGATTGTAATAAGGTCACTGCTAATTTGTTGGGGGCAACCTTATTAGCCTATGAAATGTGCGAGAGAAAAAAGAAAGAAATTTAAAAAACGGACGTAAATGTGGAGTGATAATTACTTGCCAAATTATAATATTATAATTGAGATCCTATTCTAGTTTTGTTATCAACTTTTAAATTAAAATTGCCCTTTTTTCATGTGGCGATATATATTTAGAAATTGACCATCATCAATTGAAAGAATAGTGTGGTTTGGTTTCTTTCTTTCTTTCTTTCTTTCTTTCTTTCTTTCTTTCTTTCTTTCTTTCTTTCTTTCTTTCTTTCTTTCTTTCTTTCTTTCTTTCAAGCCTAAAACTATTAATCATGAACCATATGTGGTTATAATGAGAAATTATTATATTTATCAATGGAAATTTTGAGAATTGATTCACAAGATTAACATATTTTCAATACTATACTTTTCTTGCCTTGTTTATGGAATTTTTTTTAGATAAGGCATATTGTCTTGGTTTTCGACCATGTCTTTAATTTTGAAGTCTATTCAGTTACTGTGTATTTGTAGTCTAGTTGTAGTCTTCATGTTAATTACCCTGTAATTGACTCGGTAGGCCCCTCCCCTCGAACGCAGATGAGCCAATGGCAGTTGAGAATCAGATCCACGGGGACTAGAACTCACACAGCTTTAGATTTCAGCGCCATAGAGAAACATTGGAAGATCCGAAGCTCTTATCAGTTTGATGGTGTTTATTCTATATTTATTAAACGGCTCTGTGAAATACTTGATTCTGATTGGTCACTCACGCATTCCAGTGGTATGTTATTCCCAGATAACAACCGCCAATACTGAATAACACACTGCTCATCCGGGTACTAAGATTTATATTGACCGGTACTATTTAAATGCTTAGTGTATCACTCCGCCAACACTGTCATTGACTGTCTGGTGCCATGGTGTGATTGAAACACTTAACCAGGGGTTACAATAGAAGACTTCAAGGTGTTTTCTCATGATTTACTCACCCTCGAGTCAGCCTATGTCTATATGACATTCTTCTTTCAGACATATAAGATCGGAGTCATATTTAAAAAGTCTTTTTAAGCTTTTTAATGACAGTAGATGTAGTTTTTAAAGTCCATAAAAAATGCATCTGTCCATCAAATAACATGCTCCACACGACTCCGGGGGAAAACAGTTAATAAAGGCATTTTGTCCGATCGTATTCCGTATTCAACGTATGGAAAACGTTTTGAAAGTGCCTCTGCAGTTGAAAAGGCCATAATAATCTTGAATTGCGAGAAGGCACTTTCAACTCTTTTTCCAGAGTTGGAAGGCGATCGGTGGAGCTTTAAGTTTTAAATATGGACATTTTTCTTACATAAACGCAGCGATTCGCTTCAGAAGCCCCCAGAGCCGTGTTTAGCATGTTATTTGATGGACAGATGCATTTTTTATGGACTTCAAAAACAGAAAAACAACTACTGCTAAAGCTTGGATTAGCCAGGACTTTTTAAATATGACTCATATTATATTATTCTGAAAGAAGAATATCATATACACCTAGGATTAATTGAGGGTGTGTAAATCATGTGCTAATTTTAATTTATGCCTTTCAGCATTAATTTCAACCTATATAATAATAAAAAAAATCTTTTCAGCAATAGATAAAGGCTTAAAGCAGTTTGGAACTGTTTTTCTTTGAGCTTTGAACCCCTTTAGACTGATGGAATAAGCGTCAGGGTCCTGATCACTCTGTCAGGGTTTATTTTGCAATAACAACCACCTGGGTGTATATTATCCCTTACATGAATTGTTATTGTTATTGATTGTTATAAGTCAGTATGATACGTTGCATTTCTCCTTGATGATAGGACATCTTGGCACAACTTACCCCACTCGCCTCCTTATGAAATAAAAGTGTTAGAGGATCTGGCAACCGTTCATTTAATATCCTAGGCCAGCTGGTGAATGCCACTTTCAGGGCGAGGACCAAATGTTTCCTTCATATGTTCCTTTGGTGGAAATTGGATATGGTGATTGGGTTTTGATTTAACACTGTCACTGAATGGTAATTTAATAAAGCAATATGTGTAACTGGGCAGTCATCGCAAAGCACTAGAAATCTGATAAGACTAATAAAGGAATCTGACAGGTCAGGTCACACAAAATTAGAGTTATGAATTTCAATTATGTCATCAAATTTGCTACATGATAAGTTTATTGTACGTTTTAAATGAACTCAAAAATGGATTAACAGAGAACGTTTGGTTTATTACCCAGACACCTATGAACTTATACTGAAGTGCACCACATGGAACATTATAAAAAAGCCTCATGTCAAAAAAAGTTCTGATGTTTCAGTTCTGTTGAGTGCATTTAATATCCAGATGCAAGCCGTATCAGGCCGGCTTCTAGGCATACATACTCAACGGGCCGTTTCAGCGCCAGCTGGCAAGAGATATCACTGGAGTGACAGGTGCTCTGACAGTGGGGCCATTCTCTCCTTATTCCTCTATATCCAAAGCACAATCTTTTCACAGCCTTATTTCACAAAGGATATGATAGATTGAGTAGGATAAGAGTGTCTGTGGAAGGTGGAATGAAAAACCCTAGATCTGAAGAGCCAGCCATGCTTTACTGTATTCTCTCATTTTGAACCACAACCCATTTTTAAATTATTATTTTGTTGCAGATCGTTGCAGTTTTGTCATAATATGCCTGTTTAAAATTCCTCTACCAGATGAATAACATTAACCTCTACCAGATGAACAACATTAACTAAATTTTAAAGACAAACTGCATAAATAATGGGTTTGCAATATAGGCTCATTGGAAAAATGCATGTTTCCTTGCACAATATGGTCACTTGTATCATGGTGTATGATTTGTATATTTTTACTTTTGTATCACATAACCATCCCCATATGTGTGCCTTTTCTTAGGCTGAACAACAACCAAATTGCATTTTTTTCTGTTATCACTGTAAAGTTGCTTTGAAACACTATGGGACCTCTCATACACCCGCCGCAATGCAACTACCCGACGCAGCACTATTTTCAGCCAAATGCAGTTATAATTTTTACGTCAGTGCCACATTATTTAAATAGCAAATTCGCTCATGCCCATCTGTTCGCCCATGATGCCCATGCTGGTCTGAAACTGAGGCGTGTTCAGGTGAATTGTTGGTTCATTGCTATTTTGAGATACTGAAAATGACTGCGCCGTTGACCAACACAAACCTTTAAAGTCGATAGTATTTTTGTTGCAGTATTTTATCACATCCATCACTTGAGTCATTACTAGGGTTCCCTTCACTTTGGAATGAATTACATATTATGCACTATTCTATATATATATTAGAATTATGAACCTGTTTATAGTAGTTCTTAGTAGTCCTCTGAGAGTTATTTATTTGCTAATAGTTGCCTACCACATTCAAATGAGTGTTATTACTTACTCATTTGTTAATCAGAGTTTCATGTTAGTTAATAGTAGTTACTAGAATATTAAAGATGGACTATGTGGGATGTTTGCATTCAAATATCCAAATAACACCAGGCCAGTGTTATATTTCACGAGTTCACACTTACAAATAATTCAGATAGAATAAATAGTATGCGTATTTGGCGTGCTGTCCGAGGAGAGGGCTCCGAGCTCGGTATTTGGCCCGAACCCAGAGTACTCCCCCCGTATCTCTGGTTAGGAAAGTTAACCAGGTGCGTGTGAGGTAGAAGGGGTGGTGGAGGGATGCTGCAAACTTTGTCAAGGAACATTGGTGAGTTGACTGGCTATTTATGTGATCCTCTACTTGAGCTGATTGGTAGACATGATGATTACTGATTGTTGACAGCTGGTTGGAATGACATCATGATTAGGTAGATCATTTGCACGTGCTTCTCCCGAACTTAGTTTTTTAAGAAACATCATTTCACGAGTTCACACTTACAAATAATTCAGATAGAATAAATAGTATGCGTATTTGGCGTGCTGTCCGAGGAGAGGGCTCCGAGCTCGGTATTTGGCCCGAACCCAGAGTACTCCCCCAAAAAATTGCTACTAGCATAGGACAGCAGCCAGTAAATGATGTTGATGCCCCCCAAAAGTTGCAGAGCATGAACTGGTGCTGTGCCGATCGAAGGGGGGTTAGTTACTGGATCGGGAGATCTTTGATCATTATTTTCTGAGGTTTTGGTGGTCGTGGTATCAGACGGGTGAAACTCGTTGGTAGTCAGCTGGGGGTGGTTGCTTGTAGGCGGGAGGAGATAGCAGTGCTGTGGCAGTGGAGACGAGCTGTTTCAGCATGCTTTCGAACGTATCCAATGGGCTGGCTGTACAGAGAATTAGGCTCCTGTAGGAGTTGAGAAGATGACACTGCTGTGGTGGTGGGACTAGTTTGGATGGAGGAACAGAACTCCTGCAGGAGTGAGGTTGGTGATACTGCTGGCAGTGGAGATGAGCCCTTTGAATCTGCTTTCCCAAACTATCCGAAGACCCAGTTGTACAGAGAATTAGGCTCTCTGTAAGGGAACGGTGAGACTGCTGAGACAGTGGAACGGGTTTTGGAAGGGCGTATCAGAGCTCCTGCGGGAGCGGAATTGACTGTAACTGCTGCAGCAAAGATACGAGACGTTTCAACTTGCTTTCCAACTATCCAAACGAACCATTTGTATGGACGATTGGGCTCCTGTGGGAAAGGAGATGGCGACATTGCTGTGGTATTGAAACGAGTTTCGGTGGAGTATCGGGCTTTGCGAGAGCGGAGTTGTCGATACTGCTGCAGCCGTGGGGACGAGCCGTTTTAACTTGTTTTTTGAAACCCCCGGGTTGGAAGTAGAACCTCAACTCCTGCGGAAATATGGAGAGATCACTGCTGCGGCAGTGCGAGCAAGTTGAATGGAAAAACGGAACTCTTGCGGGAGCTGAGGCGGTATCACTGCTGTGGTAGTGGAGGCTTTGGGTGGAGGAACTGGCTTCTGTTGGAGCGGAGGAGATGACACTGTTTGCAGTAAAAGTCGGTTGGAGAAACTGGGCTTCTGCTGGAGCGAATGAGATAACACTGCTGCGGCAGTGAGAACCAGCTGGATGGAAAAGCTTAGCTTCTGTTTGAACGGAGGAGATACTGCTGCGGCAGTGAGAGCCAGCTGGATGGGGAATCCTGAGATTCTATTGGAGCGGAGGAGATAACACTGCTGCGGCAGTGACAGCCGGCTGGATGGAGAATACGGAGCTTCTGTTAGAGCGGAGGAGATAACACTGCTGCGGCAGTGACAGCCAGCTGGATGGAGAATACGGAGCTTTTGTTAGAGCGGAGGAGATAACGTTGCTGCGGCAGTGAGAACCAGCTGGATGGAAAGCTTAGCTTCTGTTAGAACTGAGGAGGAGATACTGCTGCGGCCGTGAGAGCCAGCTGGATGGGGGAATACTGAGATTCTATTGGAGTGGAGGAGATAACACTGCTGCGGCAGTGACAGCTGGCTGGATGGAGAATACGGAGCTTCTGTTAGAGCGGAGGGGATAACACTGCTGCGGCAGTGACAGCCAGCTGGATGGAGAGTCCTGAGCTTCTGTTAGAGCGGAGGAGATAACACTGCTGCGGCAGTGAGAGCCCGCTGGATGGGGAATACGGAGCTTCTATTGGAGCGGAGGAGATAACACTGCTGTGGCAGTGACAGCCAGCTGGATGGAGAATCCTGAGCTTCTGTTAGAGGGGAGGAGGTAACACTGCTGCGGCAGTGAGAGCCAGCTGGATGGAGAATCCTGAGTTTCTGTTTGAGCGGAGGAGATAACACTGCTGCGGCAGTGACAGCCAGCTGGATGGGGAATACTGAGCTTCTATTGGAGCGGAGGAGTTAACACTGCTGCGGCAGTGGGAGCCAGCTGGATGGAGAATCCTGAGCTTCTGTTTGAGCGGAGTTAACACTGCTGCGGCGGTGACAGCCAGCTGGATGGAGAATCCTGAACTTCTGTTAGAGCAGAGGAGATAGCGTTGCTGCGGCAGTGACAGCCAGCTCGATGGGGAATACTGAGCTTCTGTTAGAGCGGAGGAGATAACACTGCTGTGGCAGTGAGAGCCGGCTGGATGGAAAAACTGAGCTTCTGTTTGAGCGGAGGAGATAACACTGCTGCGGCAGTGACAGCCAGCTGGATGGGGAATACTGAGCTTCTATTGGAGCGGAGGAGTTAACACTGCTGCGGCAGTGGGAGCCAGCTGGATGGAGAATCCTGAGCTTCTGTTTGAGCGGAGTTAACACTGCTGCGGTGGTGACAGCCAGCTGGATGGAGAATCCTGAACTTCTGTTAGAGCAGAGGAGATAGCGTTGCTGCGGCAGTGACAGCCAGCTCGATGGGGAATACTGAGCTTCTGTTTGAGCGAAGGAGATAACACTGCTGCGGCAGTGGAAATTTGAGGTGGGTTCCTGCGGGAGTAACTGGAGAGATGCTGCTACGGCAGTGAATATTATTGATTCACTTAGTGAATTTGGTGATGTTGAAATGGAGCGGATGTGGTGGTCCTGTAGGATTGAGTGTATGGAAAAAAGCTGAAGCTGAAACAATTTTAGCTGATGAGGGTCTGTTGGGCTTCTTTGATGTGGGAGCGATTGGAGCGGATGTAGCTCTTGAAAGCCTCTGACGACCAGCGACCAAGTTTTTGGATCTGGTGCTGGGAGAGACCTTTTTGAGCAGCTGTGGTTGCTGCACCTATGCGGAATGAATGGCTAGAAAAGTTGTCTGCTGAGATGCCGGATAGAATCAGTATAGACTTGAGGTGTTTTTGGAACCAGAAACGTGTGACAGGGCGGTTAGCATCGTCTGTGAAGAGTGGTTCAGAGAAAAGTTTAGTCTGCGAACTTCTGAAATGAAGGTAGGCTAAAAGGGATTGATACGGCTGGATTGGTGATGGAAGGTTGAAAATGTAAATGGAATGCCCTTTTTTCATTTGGTCCGTCTTGCTTTGTTTGATGAAGTAAGAGATTGTTTCGTTATCTAGCACTGCTAGGTCTGAAATTGTAGGATGAAGCTTTGGGTTGAAGGTGGATGTGATGGTAATTTCTGAGCTTCTGAGAAAACCGAAGAAAGCCAATATGAACATTGCATCCAGAGTGCGGGCAGTATTGGTGTAGTGGTATCCTCGGCGGAGGGTGGAGATACATTTGGTAAGTATATCTAGAGTTATTGGTTGTCTGGCGTCTGGGTGGGTGGGTTGAGTCTTTTGGATGCCTTTGATGAGCATGGATGTTTGTGAATTGGATATTTCTGGAGAGGGCAGACCAAACGCAAGTTTGTGAAAAAATTGAATTCCGCTTAGATAACCCTTGATGGAGCTGACTTGGAGGTTCTTGGTGCTGTTGAGATAAGATATGAATGAAGTGATGGTAAGCGAAGAATAATCTGGAAAATTCAGCTTGTATATGGAGTGAAAAGACTTGAAACACTTCCATGCAGTTAGGTAGGATTGAAGGGTTCTGGGGGAAACAGCTTGAAGGATGGAATTGAGAGAAGCGTCAATGAGGGGTCTCAATGGGTGGTTTATGGGAATATTAGCTCTCAATACTTTGGTACTGGGGTTGGGAATGGGAATGGGTCCGCCTCTGGCGCCAACAGCCTGAATTTCTGTGAGGATCTGTGCTCTAATGTTGCTGGCGACAGGGGGCAGTTCCAAGGCTGTAGAATTCGGCGGGAAGGGCATCTGTGTTGCAGAAAACAGGGTGAATGGAGCACTAGTTTGGGAAAAAGTGTTAGGCAGATAGAAAACCAGGGGCCGAAAACCGCTTGCGGAGGCAACCTCTCGTTTCAGTCGGTCCCCGACAAAGAAGGAATGGGAAAAAGGGGAAAGAGGAAAGCTAAGGAGGACAAAAAGCTGCTGGGCCTGCACCGCTAGCGGAGGCAGCCTCGCGCTAGAGTTTGATGGTGGGGCTGCAGGCCAAGGGAAGGGGTTAGAAAAAGTGACAGGAAAAGGCTGTGATACAAAGCTTGAGCTGCTGGCGGAAGCGTACTTACGCTTAAAGGATTGCCTGGGGCAGAGGAAACTGGTATTGTAGCCTGGGGTGCAATGCTGGAAAACACCCACGGTCTCTGGCTCGGCGGAGCAGAGAGATGAGTTGTGCTGGGTGGCGGCGACGATGGCAGCGGTGGCTGGAACTGGGGCGCGGCCCGGGCTAGCTGAGGGCCTGCTGCAGTGGCCTGGTGCTCGAGGAAGAACCAATTCTGTGGGAGAAGGGGTCTTTTGAGAGCGTGAGTTCGGATCCTTATGTTTCCTTGATCTGTTTGTAGTTTTGGAAGGTGGAGTGGATTTTGGAGATGGAGAAGCTGCTTGAAGTGACACGTACAGGTTGTATAATTTGGCTTTATTAATTCTTTTGGAAAAATTATCCTCGACACTGATTAGCACTTGTCTTAACCCTAGTACGGTCCATTTCTCTATTGCTGGAATCGTAGGTTGTACTGAGGAGTAGGAGGAAGCTGGAGATGGTGGATGTCTTGAAGGTGGAGGCGATGGCAAGCCTCTGCGTCTCGGTGTACGGGATGTGGCTCGGCTGGGCCGACGGCCACGCTGTGTTGCTGGAGATTCAGTCACGGTGTCTTGTTGGGTTGTGGTGCTCCTTGCAGCTGTGGAATGCTGTAGAGGATCTTCGTCAGATGGATAAATTTCATTCTCAAACATTGCAATGGGTAGGACCAATTTTCTTCAGCTCCTGCGGAAGCATAAAGAACAACACTGTTTTGGCAGTGGAGAAACGGTTAGCCAGAGAAACCGAGCTCCTGTGGGAGCAGAGGGAACTGCACTGCTTGCAGCAGTGGAGAAACGGTTTGCCAGAAAAACTGAGCTCCTGTGGGAGCAGTGGAAAAACGGTTAGCCAGATAAACTGAGCTCCTGTGGGAGCAGAGGGAACAGCACTGCTACAGCAGTGGAGAAGAGATTAGCCCGAAAAACTGAGCTCCTGTGGGAGCAGAAGGAAGCACACTGTTATGGACACTGGAGGAATTAGCCAGAGAAACTGAGCTCCTGTGGGAGCAAAAGGAAACACACTGTTATGGATACTGGCGAAACTAGCCAGAGAAACCGGGCTCCTGTGGGAGCAGAAGGAAGCACACTGTTATGGACACTGGAGGAATTAGCCAGAGAAACTGAGCTCCTGTGGGAGCAAAAGGAAACACACTGTTATGGATACTGGCGAAATTAGCCAGAGAAACTGGGCTCCTGTGGGAGCAGAAAGAACAGCACTGCTGTGGCACAGGAGAAAAATAGCCGGAGAAACTGAGCTCCTGCGGGAGCAGAGATAACAGTGCTGCTGTGGCGCGGAGGAGAAAAAGATTAGCCAGAAAACTGAGCTCCTGTGGGAGCAGAGAGAATAGCACTGTTATGGCAGAGGAGAAATTAGCCAGAGAAACTGAGCTCCTATGGGAGAAGATGGAACATCACTGCTTCTGTGGTGGAGAAAAAGTTAGATGGAACAAAATGGAAAAGCATGTTTGTAAAACCATAATGGGACTCTTATTTTGAAAGAGACCCATTTGGGTCCAACTCTTATTAAATTTAGCATACAACATTACAATATAATCACAATAAAGAAAACAGTCCTGGTTCATAAGAACTTGGCGCCATACATTGATTGTAAATGCTCTGAAACTGTAATATTCTGAACGCAACACGGCGCCACATTCAAAAGTTTAATCACAATTAGGAAGATGTGATGTATGTTTCTGTCTCCAAAATATAAGATGGCTTAAATAATCATTATGCTGTATTGTCAACATTTAAGTTACTTAGCCTCACGATACATTCATTCGCTTTGCGAGCGAGTAAATTTATTGTTTATCACCACGGCAAATGCACTTTGTGTGTGACAAGTTTCTGTCTGTTGTACACAGAGGCAGCAAGATCACAACAAAGCTTGATGCGTGCCGGAACTATGTTATTTAAGATACATTTCTATTTCTTGGGACAGGAGCTGTTGTAGCTGTCCTGCTGCAAGTCTGTGCAGTGTGCACTCTTTACAGTGTCTGAGCGCTGCTCAAACAATTGACTCCTCATTGATTGAATTGTGGCAAAGACCACATTACACTTTGGAAAAAACAGGAATTCTTTTACCGTGATGTTGAGGAGCCATTGGTTTGAAAGAATGCTGATGAAAATCGGCCAAAAGGGGCTTTAGGTAGCTTAGGAATTTGTAAGGAAAGTTTTTTAGCATTGTAGCATAGCTTCAAGCAGCGTGTGGAGCCATGTTGACAGCGTGGGTAGAAAAAGTGACCTGCCAGAATGCTGCAAACTTTGTCAAGGAACATTGGTGAGTTGACTGGCTATTTATGTGATCCTCTACTTGAGCTGATTGGTAGACATGATGATTACTGATTGTTGACAGCTGGTTGGAATGACATCATGATTAGGTAGATCATTTGCACGTGCTTCTCCCGAACTTAGTTTTTTAAGAAACATCATATTGTGTTCAGCTGAGTTCTTACAATATCCCAGAAGTTTCCAACTATTTGTATAATGTGATAAAATTGCTATTTTAGCCAAGATGACAGGACATCGGAGGAAGTCGCCTTCCAATTGCGTCATATCTGCGTTACCCTCTGTCTTCTGGTTTTATTCTGCAGAAGCACTTTACTTTTAGCAGTGTTAACAAGTGTCACAGTAGCCGCTGAGCGAACGCATAGGGTAACGCAATAACATAATTTTAAACACACTTAAATGTATCTAATATGATAAACAGAGCTGCGTTACCTCATACTCATGACCGAAAAAAAAAAGGAAATGGCGCCGGCGACTGTGACCCCTCATAATAAAAGTCCTGTTGCTCGCGAGGCGTGTTTGCGTAACAATCGCTCCAGCTGCCTTGCTCAGCTCCCTCAACATTTGGTCCTGCTCTGCTTCATACTACAGTAATGTTAATTATCCCATCCATGAACTTGAGTTCTACCCAAGTCCAAGCCCGATTCTTCCCCACCAGCTCTGAGGTGAACACCACATGTCCCAAGATTCTGAGCTCAAACTTAGCGTCATCATGCTACGCATTGGTTTGGAATAGGCGCCCTCTAGCGGACGGAAAAGTTACATAGTGTAGCTTTAATATCGCTTTACTCTTTTGTTCCTGTGTAGTTATTCATTAATGAAGGAACAGTATTCTAAAGTGTTACCCAAACCTTAGAAAATCCAATTGCATGATTCATTTAAATACTCTCATCCAATACCTTTTTTGCATCTAAAAGTTAAACTCCTACAAATGTATCAATGTAATAAGGTCAGCCACAAAAATAACAGTGTCCACACCTTTTCTGTCGCTAATGTTCTTCAGTAAATCCTGAAAGTAGTTTTATAACACCAAAAGAGGGTTTGCACTGTTAATAAATCTGGCCCACAGAGGGGTGTTAAAGTTACAGTATAGCAAGAGCAGCCAGTTTTATTCTAATGTTCAGAGAGATGGGGAATATGGAGATTTAAAATTGTTTTGGTGCAATAAAAATTAACTAACATTATAAGTGGTTTTCAGGGTAAAATAAAATACTCCAAAGGTGTGAGATAAGGCCCTAATGAGCTAGTTAAAGTACACCTGTTATATTATATTGTATAAGATGATGAGTTGTGGCTATGTAGACCAGCAGAGTTCCTGGATATATCACTGAGAACTGAAAGGGAACATGAAAAAATATCATTATTAATAATGGTTGTGAACAGATTCAAAGTTGCATTATTTTATCTTTGTAACTAAAAGCATTAATAAATCGGGATTCATTTAGCACAAGGGATCTTCCGTGAGCAAAATGAAGATGACCTAAGTGTTCGTCTCAGTTAAATTGTACAGCTCAATTGAACAGATCTCAAGGGCAGCAGAAATGTAAGAGTTTGCATAATTTGGTTGCCCTGCATGCCAAGAATTACCGCCTTTGCAGAACCTAAAAAAATTGCCCTGGAGGTGTATTTTACCTATTAATTTCATAATGTTACTTGAGTGGTTGGAAATGCAAATTTCATACGCTGACAGCTACATTGCTCATAGATGTGAATCTCCGAATCCGCTAATCCACTCATCCTTAAGGATCTTATGTAGCATACTGCTAATTGTGAACAACGTGCTTTGTGATGTTTTAATTCCAAATGATTATTGGAACTTTAATAGGAACATAGTGAAAGAAGTCTTTAAACCCTTGTCATCTGTAGAGCTTGCATGACTACTCGTTTTTACTAGCCGATTAGTCATCCAAATACTCAGTGTTTACCTTATGTAACGAACATGCCATGCAGCAGATGAGATGATGCCAGTGAGAAACAAAAGCTTGCATATCTGCATTGATGCTGCTTGCATTGTCATTACTGGACAGGCTTGTCCTTCTCACTTATATTTTCATTCAGCCTCTGGATGGCATCTGATTTGCTTCAGGGGTCTCAGACATCACAGCTGGTCTGAATGTGAACATCACAAAACAATGTTTTGTGGATGTTAAGTGCTTAATTTACACTTTACTTGCTTGTTGTCACAATTGATTTACGTTTTTGCATTTTGCTTTTATCCAAAGCAGTGCATTCAAGCTATTATTTTTTATCAGTACTACAGCACTGCGCACAGCATTGTACAAACATTGCTGGCTGTTACCATAAATTGCTTATGCTGTTGTTTGAATAAAAGCTCTACTAAATGGCTACATGCAAATGTAAATCAGAATATGCTGTCTCTGGGACTCAAAGCCATGATATTAGTGTTGTTAATATTGGCTCTTAGTAAACGTACATGAACCTATTTCTAACTTTGTGGCCTTTGCAGATTTAAGTACCTTGAAATGCACAGCATTATTCAGTTTGTCGACGTAATTTCCACTGACACAGGAAGATATTGCAAGACATGTTGAACAGCTCCTCCCCTTTTTTAAATATCCAAAGCATTTTGTTTATATCACAGAGCTCATTCCGCTTAAGACAGGATTCATTCACCTCCTACTCTCTAATTGTTTTTTCCTCCTAGTATCCTCCATATCGCTTTAAAAACAGCATTCTGTGCAGACTTCAAATGGGTTTGATATGTTTTCTGGCATTCGCCGAATCTTTGCTATTGCGTCTCTGGACTAGAGCAGACTTTACATGACACAAACGTGAAATCAGACTTCATTTGCCCCAATAGAAAGCATATTTACACAGTCTGAATCTTTCCCTATCCCCTATGTAGTGGCAGTTACCATGTAGCAAATTGTAAACTTGAGAACAAGTGAAAGCTTCACTGTCTGTTTATAGTGTAGGGGGCGGGCTTCAGATTCTAAAGCGCATTTGACTGGACAGAAAATCTGATGAGAAGTTGAAGTGCAGGGTGATGCCATTAAAAATACTAATTCATATTGGTGAGAAGTGCCCATTCGCACCCAAAACCAGTCGCCTATAGAAGAATGAGTAAACAGATCTTTTGGGACATTGTCCTAGCCTGACCAGCCAAACCCACATCAAGATGTTTGGTCTGGAAACTCACCATTGACAGGGCTCAATCCGAGGGGCGGGATAAACGGTTGTCTTTCAAACTCCCTCCGCACGGCGTGGACGCAATTGGATAGCGCTACAACCATTCAGAGCAACAAAGGTGACGGGAGCTAGTTGACAGATTAAACTTTCGCCGTATCCGGTCGGCAAAACTCCGAACACATCTTCCCTTTTTAAGAATGACTTCAGTGCTGTTCTTTGTTCTTTTCTCAGAAAAAAAAGCTTAAATCAAGTCTTCCAGAGTCCCCCCACCCACCGACTCTATACACGATGTGATTGGCCCGATCAGAGTTTGCCATTTACAGCTCAGAAGTGTATTGAGAGTTGCTATATGACACTCGTGGGTGCATCTAGATTTCTAGACTAATGTTGTCCTGCTCCACTTCACAGACTTCCACTGCATTCTGACTGTCGTGGCCACATGTGAGTTTTTTATTCAGATTGTGCTACTAGTCCAATTGCAATCGGATTATTAGGGTCCATGTAAACACAGCTAATGTGTCTCGATTATAGACTTTTATTTTGATTATTCAGTTTTGTTTCCCTTATATCCTAGTCACATTTAGCCCTTCCCACAACATTTGAAGTCAGGAAGTTCGGTCTGGACTTGATCCGTTGTGGAGTATCTATGACCGAAGAGGAGCTGTTTGGACCAATCAAAATGTCAGTGTGGGCCTTATACGATGATGGACAGATGATCAACAGTAATGTAATCACCCACGTCACCAAAAGGCACTTGTGTTGAATGTTTACTAAATGGAGTAGTTGTTTGTATATGCTTTCACCTTTACTATTTCTCTCAAAACTGATGTTGGTAAGTACTCTGTATCCTTAAATTATTTTACAACACCGGGCAAAGATTGTTTACACTCATCTTCCTCTTCTACTTCTTCCGGTGTGTGCAGTTGAGTTCTGTTGGCAAATATGCGTTGCTTCATTGCTCTGATTGGTTGTAGGTCTATCCAATTGAGGTCGTTCCTGGTTTGGTTGAAACGCCCCATAATCACAGCTCAATGGAGCAGTACTAGACTCATATTCTGACTAGAATTGAATATGACAAAATCAGGCTACTAAGTTCCTGTTTCCCTGCTCTGTTTAGTTTCCTTGGCCTTTATAGTTGCCGATTATCCCCAGCCAGTGCCGTTTCTAGGCATAGGCAAACTAGGCGGTCGCCTAGGGCGCCAACAGCTGGGGGGCGCCAGTGAGCCCCCGCCCCAACAAGATTTTTTAGTTATTTCATATATTTCATTATTAATATTTCGTACTTTTGCTATTTCAACTCAAGGCATTATGATAAGTTGCGATTATTGGAGTGAAGTCCCCATGGTGATATTGGTGCTGCTGTAATGAAATGAGATCATGTAGAGGGCGGCAGGGTCGTCATCCGTGGCGTTGTGACGCTTGTGTCCGAGTGAAAAATGCGGATAATGTAACTGGAGTGGATGCAAACCATGATGCAAACACGGAGGCGATTGCCATTCAAACAGATCGCACTTTATTCCCCGCTGAACTCTCATCACAAACTCCCTTTCCGTCCACAGCATTACATAAGATAACAAAATAACTGACTGTTAGCAACAGAAAAGAGAAAATAATCCCCACACATGGGAGCTCAAGACTCAGTGCGCACATACACAAAATGCAGACTTCGTTTGCAGGGAGCGCGCGCAACTCTTAAAGGGGCCACACTATATTTCTACTCGTTACAGCGTGCTTTAGTTTCATCATCATGAAAAGGTCAAAGCCATCAGGGGCTCAGTATCGTAAAAAGAAAAACGAGGAAATTTAAAAAGAAAGCGAAATATACAGGTATGTTAGCCTACTCATTGGTTACTTGTTCTTTACTAAGCTGGTCTCTCTATCATAACATTGAGCAAAACATTACACGCCATGCTCATTCCAGGTGCAGAACATTATAGCATAGTTAATTTGAATAAAATAATGTTTACATCAGAGATAGCTGTTTAGTGTAAATTGATCAAGTAGGCTAATACTGTCATAACCATGGGTGTCACTAGGCCCTTTTTTATGAACTTATGCCTCAGTCCCCCCTAAAAAAATATGTGATTAACCTTTAAAACATAAGTCATATGAAACTGGCACGAGGCTTCGGCTACGGCTTCGTTCCGTCTTTTAGTCTTTGTGTCAGTGTGTTCTTCAATCCGCAGCGGCACCGAGTGACATGGTTTTCAAGCTATTGTTATCTAATTTTTTGGCCTTCAGAACATCTTAAAATACACACATGTAGATCATAGAAATAAAAATTTTCTCGGGGGAGCATGCCCCCTGAACCCCCCCCCCCACCTTGTGATCTGAGTGATAATAAACCAAATCTACATTATTGGATTAATGCATGTACAATATGCCCATGAAATAAGGAAGTCATATTTGCTTTATAAGTTATAGTAAAAAAATAAAAAGGGGGGGGGGGGCACATATGAATCGGCCCTGTCCCCAGCTCTCTCGCTCAGTTCTCAGTGTATTTATACTCCCTGCTTTATGTTCTTTGTTGGTTATCGTGCTTAATTTACTCATGTTGTGTGCTATATTCTCCGAAAGGAGTGTTTCCTTTTGAGTGATTCGTCTTTGTGCGCTACTTTACTACAGTTATACCTGCCACTTTATTACTGTATGCTTTATTAAAGTATAACCTTTATAAAAAAAATAATTAAATAAATCTGGCTAATAATTAATATAGATTTAATCAAATAATTGAAGACCTGATTTAGTTTAAAGTAGATCAAGAACTTTGTGAATGAAATTAGTTATGTTGCTGTGTCATGCTGGGTGCATTTTACTTTAGGGTTAGGGTTAAGTTGTCTTCTATAGACAAAATGAAGCATATTCGATATGTGAAATAAAATAACTTTCAGGAGTTATAGTCTTAGAATTCCGTGCATGAAATGAAGTGCTGACTTTCCTTTTTTGTTGATGAAATGCAACTTTTGTACAGTTTGTAGGTGCACAAAATACTTGAAAGCACATGTGCATGTTGCTACGAAATACTGCATCTCGTGTCATAATGTATTTTGTTCAGTCATGTTACACTCAGCACCCCAAAATGTCAAATTTTGTGAATGATGTGCAATCTAATTCTGCAGAACTCTACAAAGCTTTATGCAGACAGAGATTCTGGCCGTAAAGCACCTGGAGAATTCACAATTCACAAATTTAAAGCCCCTCCTGTACAGCACACACACACACGTGTGAGAGCTGAAAAGAGAAGGATAGCACTCACTCGTTGTCTTCATGAAAGCATTACTAAAGAATGCACATCCCTCAGGAAACCACAAAGGCATTTATGGGGAAACGTTCTCAGTCTCTCCACACTACAATCTACCGCCATCCCTGCGATATCAGACACCTTTCAACCTCTCTGCACTGTCTCTCATCACCGATGTGGTAACTCTATCTCCCTCCAGTGCCACTCACAGGACCCGGCTAGTGCGGAACTGCAGATTTTAACCACTCTCTTCCCGGAAAATGTTTATTTAGCTCTGTCTCCCAAGAGCCGCTTCCTCTCTCAGAGCTCAGCCTATGATCAATGACCCATCATATCCCTGTGGCAGTCCTCCTCAACCTTACGCATTATATCTCCTCTTTCTCTTCCCCTCTCTCTCTTTTTGTTCCTTGCTCATTTGCTTTCGCCTGGCTGAAAGTCATTATATGCCCAAGATGAAAAAGTCGCTGTCTCCTCTCCACAAAAGCCTGGGGTTCAGAGAATAACGATGGAATACACTTGTACTTTTTCTGCAAAATAATATTTGAAGCTTCAGTGTGAGCTCTAGTGCTTTAGGTTTGTCCACTAATAATACTAGACGTAATAAAAAGTTTTAAAGTCAACTGAACAAATCAAAATGTACTTTGTTAAAAAAATGCTGTTCGTTTATTGTAAATGATTCACTAGTGCACATTATTCAAAAGAAAATAGATTGGGTCACACTTAATATTAGGTGGCTTTAAATATACTAACATTAAATACCTACATGTATTTATTGTGTAACTAAATGCTTTTTTCTGGAAAATACATGATGATAAATGATTTTGATGATTATGTTCAGGAGTAAAGGTAGGGATTATTGGGTAAAGGTAATAGTGTAACGAATGTTACAAATGTTAATAAATGCAATTTATATGTAATAAAAATGCAACCAACATGTACACTCACCTAAAGGATTATTAGGAACACCTGTTCAATGTCATTAATGCAATTATCTAATCAACCAATTACATGGCAGTTGCTTCAATGCCTTTAGAGTTGTGGTCCTGGTCAAGACAATCTCCTGAACACCAAACTGAATGTCAGAATAGGAAAGAAAGGTGATTTAAGCAATTTTGAGCATGGCATGGTTGTTGGTGCCAGATGGGCCGTTCTGAGAATTTCACAATCTGATCAGTTACTGGGATTTTCTCGCACAACATTTTCTAGAGTTTACAAAGAATGGTGTGAAAAGGGAAAAACATCCAGTATGCGGCAGTCCTTGGGAGAGAATATGCCGTGTTGATGCTAGAGGTCGGAGGAGAATGGCCGATCAAGCTGATCGAAGAGCAACTTTGACTGAAATAACCACTTGTTACAACCGAGGTATGCAGCAAAGCATTTGAAGCCACAACACACACATCCTTGAGGCGGATGGGCTACAACAGCAGAAGACCCCACCGGGTACCACTCATCTCCACTACAAATAGGAAAAAGAGGCTACAATTTGCACAAGCTCACCAAAATTGGACAGTTGAAGACTGGAAAAATGTTGCCTTGTCTGATGAGTCTCGATTTCTGTTGAGACATTCAGATGGTAGAGTCAGAATTTGGCATAAACAGAATGAGACCATGGATCCATCATGCCTTGTTACCACTGTGCATGCTGCTGGTGGTGGTGGTGTAATGGTGTGGGGGATGTTTTACTGACACACTTTAGGCCCATTAGTGCCAATTGGGCATCATTAAATACCATGGCCTACCTGAGCTTCTGATCATGTCCATCCCTTTATGACCATCATGTACCTATCCTCTGATTGCTACTTTCAGCAGAATAATGCACCATGTCACAAATGCACATTTCTTCGAACAAGTAAATCTGTCATTCACTTGTCCGAAAAAAAAAAGTGCTTGTCCTTGTCGGAATTATTTGTATTTTTTATTTATTTGTGTTGTAAATATAATCTATTCTAAACTACACCAACAGTAGGTGGCAGCAGTAACCGATGAATCACTTAATGAATGAGTCACTGAGTCATTTAAACAATTAATTCAAACGGATGATTCATTTAAAAATGAGGCAGTCATATACGAATAGGTCGTTGAATCTGTAATTCAATCGATTCATTCAAACGCTGAATTGTTCAGTGACACACTGTTGCTGTGAGATGCGTTATGGTTCTGCAGTGATCTTTGTTTGGAAATATTTTTGCAGCTGAACTCTAAGAAAAATATTCAGCATCTAAAATGTAAGTGTAATAATTTTTTTTATGGAACAGTCATATGAAATCAGTGTCATTTTCACTTGTGATGGTATTCAGGAAAACATCACTTTTGGTTCTGTCATGTTGCTTCACTGTAGGCTATCATATGTTGTTATAAATATAAAACCTCCACAATTTGTGACAAATTTTAACCATGTATGTTATTGGGTTTCTTTGTATGAGCGGTGCTCATGTGTTGTGATTTCTCCAGCATTTTTTATCAGGATATGGTTGGGCAATTAAAATTATTTTTCACTTGCCCCTTCAAAAAATCCACTTGTCCTGTACAAAGTTTCACTGCAAACTGTGCACAGCTAATGGGCTGTACAGTCGTTCTGGAGAAAACAGTGATGTTATCAGCTTATTTTAATGTATCATATAGCGACAATGTCGGGAGATCCGTATTATAGTTTATAGAATTAATTAAAACCTAATTCATACATTTTATCTGTATAACTAGTTGAATAATTTTGATCATAATTTTAGTGTCCCCCTCCCCAATGACCGTAAATGACCCAGAACAGAGCCTTATGTATCATGCATGTAATGCCTCAAACTGGCTAGTAAGTTTTTATTAACACCTGCCAAAATGAATTTTAAACCGCATTTGTTGGGTTGGCGGGTCTTAATTTAGAACCCTCATCGTGATATATCAAATCGTGACACGAGTGTATCATTACACCCATACATACCACCAATACAAGATATATGCTAGTAGTCAACTAATCATCTTTGACAAAAGTGGTCCTGAAAGAAATATATTGTTCACCAATTTCCCAGGAAGTGATGATTTTGTTCTTGAACACATGGAAACGCTGTTTAATCCACAAAGTAATGTTCCAAATCTGTGCATAAATTACATTTGCAACTTTGAATGTGAATAAAGCTAGTGTAGATGGAAATTTTTAAATATCTGTTTTCAACAGTGTTAGAGATATAAGTGGAACAGTCATTTTACATTTTGATTAATGATTACAAACAATTTGGTCACATTTTATATGAAGTCCAAAGATTATTAAGTAATTTTTTTCTTCTATAGACTGTACTCTATACTATAGACTTTCTTCTATAGACTGTACTCTATACTCTATATAGGTATAATAATCAAGATAAACTTAAAAATTCACCGTAGTTGTCCAAATAATTCGGATGACAGCAAAAACTCAGACACAGTGATCAGGATAACTCGTAGTACCTAGATGAGCGATGTGTTATCAACTTTGGTGGTTGTTATCTGGGAATTACATATCGCTGGAATGTGTGATTGACCAATTAGAACTATTCCACAGCACTGCACAAGACTCACTGTTGTTATGGTTTCTACGGCAGGAAAACTGAAAACAGGATAACGTGGATTCCATTGACAGGCAACACAATGAGGAACACTGGTTAAATTTGCAAATTTATCTGGATTTAAACATTGTTGGAAACATTTGGGATAATGTAAATGTCACAGATCAGCCAGGCTCTCTCACTTCCTCCACACAGCGATCATAATCACCATCTGATCATTCATACCTGTCATCAATCACCTCATCAGCAGCGCAATATATATTCACACTTGCATTTCTTGGTTTTCCCAGAGTGTGTTACTGTCATCTTTGAACTTCATCCCAGAGTGTTGACTTTTGTTACTTGCCTTTCATCCTGAGGTATCTGTTTCTCCATCTCCATACTTCCTCTGTAAGACAACCACCAATACTGTTATTCATCTACCATCTCTCACCGTGATACAAGTGCATCTGCTTCACCCCATTGTCTGCCCTGTTTTCCCAAATAAAGTGTGTTTGGATTTTCACTAATTTTGTCCAGTGTGTATATCCTGACAGTAAGTACACAAGTGAGCAAGTATATAACACTTGTTAGCCTGGCAATCCAGACCCACATCAAGATGTTTGGTTTGGAAACTCACCATTGACAGGGCTCAATCCGAGGGGCGGGATAAACGGTTGTCTTTCAAACTCCCTCTGCACGGCGTGCACGCAATTGGATATCGCTACAACCAACCATCGCAACAAAGGTGAAGCAGAGCTTGTTGACAGATTAAACTTTCGCCATATATGGTCGGCAAAACTCAGAACACATCTTCCCTTCTTAACAATGACTTCAGTGCCTTTCTTTGTTCTTTTCTCAGAGAAAAGCTTAACTCCAAGTCTTCCAGAGTCGTGATCAAAGCTGATTCAAAAGACCGCCGTTCACCAGTTTCTGTGTTTACTAGAAGCAAGCAAGCGCAACTGGCTTTTACAGCTCAGAAATGTATTGAGGGTTGCTAGACGACACTCGCGGCAGATTAGATTTGCTGCCACTAGGGTGCAAGGGTTCGCAATCTGTCGTTGTGCTAAACACGGCAATACCGCGCCAGGTGGAAAATCTGTAATTTGTTCCTGCAAAAGTGTGATAGAAGCAGTATAAATTAATGTACAGGTTTCCAGGGTTTACCCAGGGTTTACCCAATCTATTAAATCTGCATGGGTAAAAAAAAAAAAAAACACTGGATAACACTATTTTGTTGTCTATAGCTAATTTTGCAACTACATGTCATTTAACTCCGATTAGAGTTTTTGTAGACTAGTAGATTGATATCTGCTGATTCTTTATTGTGATGCTCCTCCAACAAACATTCAACTGCCTATAAGTATCTTTGCAACTATTGGTGCAGTTCGGGATTTTCTTTAAGCCCACCCGATCTGGGTATTTAACAGTGACGCTGTCAGGCTTTATCATTTACAACAAAGTAAGCTAGCATTGTAATATACCAATTAGCTTAATATATAAATATACCGTTTAAAGTGGCTTCATAGATTAATTAAAAACGTAAATGATTAAAACTCACCTGATGTGCAGTCTTCGTTCTTCATTTTCTATAAGCAGAGTTAACAAACCTTGCTGTATTTTTGTGAAATTCATTAAAAGAAGGCACACCGCCATCTTGCTCTGACCAAGGAGAATTGAATGCACTTGTCGTAAACACAACTTCTAACCTCGTAAATACCAACATCCCAGGAAGACTTGAACGCACCAAAAATGTCAACTTATTCTAACCCTAAGCCTATCCCTAACCCTAACTTATTCTACTAGTCTACCAACATTCTTCTAAGGCTCTACTGAGAGTTAGTAGACATGTGGGTGTAACGTTACTTATAGTCAACAGAATGTATTAAAGGGACCAACAAAATTAAGTAAAAACTAATTACTTTTGTGAATTTATATTGTGGTTTGTTGTATTTTATGGTTCTATTGTCAGTCAAAGTATAGGACTATACTGACAAAATAAATGCGACTGTGTTTAATAAATGCGACTGAAAACATAATGCCATTAATATGACAATGAAATACATAATTGAATAGAATTAAAATAATAAGGCAGCGGCCTATACCTACACCTAACCTTACCCATTAAATGCTTTAATTATTATTACTCATTTCGTTCTGTACTTTTTTTAGAACATTTTTCATTAATAAAAAAGTGAATTATTAATAAAAATAAATAAAAACATTATATATATATATATATATATATATATATATATATATATATATATATATATAATTATTTATTTTTTAATTATTTTTTATTGAAAGTAAATGTCTTTCCGATGTGATGTGTGATGGGAAAAGGGAGAAGAGGGAACTTGGCAATAGACAGATTAAAACCCAGGTCGATCATGTCAAAACCAAGAGCCTTATGACTTGGTATGGCTGACTATGCCACTAAAGATGTAGAAAAGCATTTTTGTTGTTGTTGTTGTTTTATCTTGTTTGGCCCAACCATGCATTGTTAGGCGAAGGTAGTGTGAACAGCACTTGCCAACAAGGCACACTATCTGCACCTGGCATAAATAATGTTCATAAATAAAGACTTTGTTGTAAATGTGTTGAAACATAATTTGTTGTTGTGACATTTTAGTGCTGCCAATATGTCAGAATTTTAAACCAGTGTGCATGAAAATGCAAATAAATGTACTTAAGGTATGGTAGAACCACACTATATTAAAAATTCACACAAATACTCAAGAGATCCATGAGGCCAAACAAGATCACACTGTCCTGTTTTACATTATGGAAGGGTTGCAAAACAGGTTGCAAATGGCAGTTCACATTCACTGTGGAGACTGACAATTTATTAAAATGTAAAGTTGTTTATGCCCAAAGCATAATAATCCTGTATAATGTAATCTATGTAAAAAAAATAAAAAAAAATAAATAAATATTGGCTCATGCAGTAAGCACCACACAAAGCTAAATACTCACATCTAAGCAGTGCTAATGAGGTCATAGGGCCAGGACCTCACTTCCTGTGCAGCTCAGACGTGTAGAGAATGAGATAGTATCTTATATCTGGCACAGAAGACCTTCCTCATCCATCATCATCTGTTCACTGGCCTCTGAAGAGATGCTTTAATGGGAGAGGATAATGGATTTTTACACATAAGCCAACATGAAAAAATTGCAACCCAAAATATTAAATTCTATACAATGTTATGCATTTTTGAATAAAACAGAATATTAAAAAAAGAAACTCATTTAGATGAACTGGGATTTCCAAACCTGGAAATAGATATGGACACATGTATAGTGAATATACTGTACATATTTTTATTTACACTCAAATCTAATTAAAGTTTTTGCCCGTTGCTTGAACACATTTTGAGAAACTTGCCAAAACTCTACACAAGTACATGACACAACACTGGGAAATATATTTTTCAAATTTATGTCAAATTGAAACTCTGCTATCAAAACCTAACGTCTCAGGTTACGTATGTAACCCTAGTTCCCTGAGGGAACGAGACGCTGCGTCGAAACGCTGTGAGAACGCCTCTGCGTTAATGCGTCGTGAAGCGCCTGTAGAACCATTCCATCGGAAAAAAGATCGATCGTCGGCGTGATGACGTCATCGACCGGAAGCTATAAAACGTCCGTGAAAACAAACAGGAACTAACTTCTGATAAAGCCTGAAGTAAGTGATCACGGACACGCCGGGAGTATGGCAGAGCGACGCAGCGTCTCGTTCCCTCAGGGAACTAGGGTTACATACGTAACCTGAGACGTTCCCTTTCGGGGAACTCGAGCTGCGTCGAAACGCTGTGAGAACGCTTATACCCACATCGCCATAGGACCAAGTGTCTCGTATGTGTGAAGCCGAAGCGCACACGGTTACGAGAGTACCTGTGCCCCTACTGTAGATGCCAGGTCTAGTTCGTAGAACCTGACGAAGGTAGAAGGAGACGACCAACCGGCCGCGTTGCAAATATCATGGAGGGAAGCCCCCGACAAAAGTGCTTTAGAAGCAGCCATACCCCTGGTTGAGTGCGCCCGGACAGCCAGTGGAGATGGCTGCCCGGTAGCTTCATAAGCAAGTGAGATGGCCTCGACCACCCACTTGCTCATCCTCTGCTTGGATACTGGGGCCCCCTTCTTAGGGGGTCCAAAGCAAACAAACAATTGTTCGGTTTTTCTCCACAGGGCAGCTCTGTGGACATAAGTATCCAGTGCCCTCACAGGACACAGCAGATTTAACCTTTCCTGGTCTGACGTCATAAATGGAGGAGGACAGAAGGCTTGTAGAGTGATGGGGCCCCGTGGGCTCGTAGGAACCTTGGGGACATAACCCGGCCTGGGATGTAGAAATGCTTTCACCATCCCTGGCGCAAACTCTAGACATGAGGGCCCTACTGACAGGGACTGAATATCTCCTATCCTTTTAAGAGATGAAATGGCCAAAAGGAAGATGGTTTTTAGGGTGAGGAACTTATCCGAAACCTCCTCCAGAGGTTCGAACGGAGGTCCGGACAAGCCCCTCAGAACAATGGCCAAGTCCCATGCCGGGACCCTCGAGTGCATAACTGGCCTCAACCTTAATGTGCCACGAAGGAAGCGTGTAATTAGAGGGTGTCTTCCCAAAGACACTCCACTGCAAGGGACGTGGAAGGCACCCAAGGCCGCCACGTACACCTTAAGTGTGGAGGGGGTCAACCCTGCCGAGAACCTCTCCTGCAGGAACTCCAGCACTGTACCAACCGGGCAGTTAACTGGGTCCCACTGGCGTTCTCTGCACCATGCTGAGAAAAGTCTCCATTTCAAAGCGTACAGCTTCCTTGTGGACGGAGCTCTGGAGTGTAGGATGGTCTCTACGACCTCGGCCGAGAGACCTTCCTCTATGAGCCTAGCCCCCTCAGAGGCCAGGCCCACAGTTTCCACATCTCCGGGCGTGGGTGCAGGAATCTCCCGCCCGCCTGAGAGAGTAGATCCCTCCTGGTCGGAATCTCCATCGGAGAGCCTTCCAGGAGAGATATCAGGTCCGAAAACCATACTCGGGTCGGCCAGTTCGGAGCCACTAGAAGTACCTGGGCCCCGTCCCGGCGTACCCTCTCCAGAACTCCTGGAAGCAGGACAATCGGGGGGAAGGCGTACAGAGGCAGCCTCGGCCACTCCTGTACCATGGCATCCAGCCCCAGCGGGGCCGGATGGGTCAGAGAAAACCACTGCGGGCAGTGAGAATTCTCCGCCGAAGCGAACAGGTCTATCTCTGCTTTCCCATAAACCTTCCAGAGGAGCTCCACCACCTCTGGGTGGAGTCTCCATTCCCCGGGCCTCGGCCCCTGTCTCGACAGGCTGTCTGCTTCCTGATTCAGGGCCCCCGGGATATACACTGCCCTGATTGACAGCAATTTCCCTTGGGCCCACAGGAGGATCCGATGTGCCAATTTGTCCAACGGACGAGACTTCAGACCCCCCTGGTGGTTTATATAGGCCACCACGGACGTGTTGTCTGTTCTGACTAGTACATGGTGGTCCCTGAGGTCGGGCAAGAACTGTTTCAATGCAAGAAACACTGCGAGCATCTCTAGCCGATTTATGTGCCAGTGCCGCTGATGTTCCTGCCATAGACCCTGGGACGAGCGACCACTCATGGTCGCCCCCCAGCCCGTGAGAGAGGCGTCTGTCGTTAGCGTTACGCGACGAACATGAGCCCCCAACACGGGACCCTGGGATAGAAACCCCGGGTTTTTCCACATGACCAGAGCACGTAGGCATCGCCGCGTGACTTTGATCGTGCGGAGCGGATTTCCCCTCGGGGAGAACCCCTTTGTTTTGAGCCACCACTGCAGTGGCCTCATGTACAGAAGGCCAAAAGGTATCACGTTGGACGCTGCTGCCATGAGACCTAACAGTTTCTGGAACTGTTTCACAGTGACGGCTCGGCCTAGCTTCTGTTCTTTGGCGGCTGCCAGGATCGATGCTATGCGTGTTGGCGATAATTGCGCCCGCATAATTACCGAGTCCCAGTTCACACCTAGAAAAGTGGTTCTCTGAGCCGGAGAAAGCACACTCTTCTTGGCGTTCAGCCTCAACCCCAACTTCGACATGTGGGCGAGAACAGCATCTCGATGCTGAACCGCCATCTGCTCTGTATTCGCTAGAATCAGCCAGTCGTCGATATAGTTCAGTATGCGGATGCCCTGTAGACGCAGCGGCGCCAGAGCTGCATCCACACACTTGGTGAACGTGCGGGGTGACAGTGCTAGACCGAAGGGAGGTACACGATATTGGTATGCCTCTCCCCCGAAGGCAAACCTCAGGAACTTCCTGTGATGTGGAAGGATGGAGACATGAAAATACGCATCTTTGAGGTCTATGGTGACAAACCAATCCTCCGATTTGACCTGCGCTACAATCTGTCTGAGTGTAAGCATCTTGAATTTTAGCTTGGCCACCGAGCGATTCAATAGCCGCAGATCTAATATCGGGCGTAAGCCCCCATCCTTCTTGGGCACGATGAAGTAACGGCTGTAAAAGCCAGACTCCCTGCTGGGAGGGGGAACCCTCTCTATAGCCCCTTTTTGCAGGAGTGTCTCTACTTCCTGTGCCATTACCAGAGCCTGCTCCGGGCCCACCTCAGTAGGTAGGACACCGCAGAAAGGAGGTGGCCGACTTCTGAATTGAATAGCGTACCCCCTTTCTATTATCTGCAGGACCCAACGAGATATGTTTGATAGACGTTTCCACTCGTCTAGAAAATCTACTAAGGGAACCAGCCTCTCGAGGCTGGCCTCTGGTGTATTTTGAGCAACAAGCACAGTGCCCTGAACCGGCGGACCGGCAGGGAACGACTGACTTGACTGCTCGGGGGCCCCCCGAAGGGGGTGCGGACCACCCTCGGGTGGCCCGCCGAGACCGACTGCGCCCCGGCATTGCGGCGGGGTTGGCAGCGCGGCCCCCCGAGGGTGCCGTAGGGAAACGGGTACCGTTAGCAGGGGTAAACACCGTTTCCCTACGGGGGGAACCACCCTCAGCGTCCTGACGCTTCTGGCGTCAGGAACGCTTCGACGAGGCCTTCTTGGCGATCAGGACTGTCCGCAGATCAGCCCTGCCCCTCGAAGGCCTCGTCTGAGAGCGCCGCCCCTCGTCCCCACGCTGAGGGGGAGCTCGGGCAGCGACGCTCTGCTTCTGTGAAGCCCTGTGTGAAGAGCTCGTACTCGGTTTGGGCTGCTTGGTGGTATAAGCAGCAGCCCCAGGGACCTGGACTCGGAGAGGGAGGAACTGCTTGAGCTTGCTTTTTCGACTCCTGGAACCTCTCGGTGACAGTATGGACTGCGTCACCGAAGAGGCCTCCAGGAGAAAGCGGCGCATCAAGTAGAAAGGCTTTCTCCCTCTCCTTGATATCTGTGGGGTTCAACCATAGGTGCCTCTCCGTAGCCACCAATGCTGCCATGGAGCGGCCAACACATCTGGCCGTCTCCTTGGTGGCCCGGAGAGCTAGATCGGCTGAAGATCTTAACTCAGCTACAATATCTCCCCCCACAGCATCACTACCGTCCAGATCCCTCAGCAGGTCAGCCTGGTATGCCTGCACGATAGCCATCGTGTGCAGGCATGCAGCCGCTTGACCCGCTGCCGAGTACGCTTTACCCACCAACGCCGACGTTGTTTTCAATGGTCTGGTGGGTAAAGTCGGGGCCTTAAGGGACGATGCCGAAGAGGGTGAGAGATGGCTCGCAAGCGTCTCTTCAACCTTTGGCATCGCCCCATAACCGTACTGTCTCAGCCCGCTGATGTTGCTATAGACCGAAGTCTGCGGGCTGAAGACACGATATGATGCCGGTCTCCTCCACGATCTTGCCACCTCGGTGTGCAAGTCGTGGAAGAACGGCAGGCCCCGTCGCTGAGGTTCTGAGGCGCGAGATGGCAGGAAGCGTTCGTCTAGCTTGCTATGACGTTTTCTTCCTGCCTCAGATCTTTCAGTGGGCCAGTCGATGTTTAATCTGGCCACTGCTCGCGTCAAAACCTCAACTAGCTCTTCACTAGCAGGGGACTGAAGTGGCGAATCTTCAGTGTCGATACTTTCAACGTCCACCTCCTCAGAGCTGGACAGATGAAGTACCGGCGACTCTCTCGGGGGGGAAGAAACCGCCATGCGTGCTTCCATGCCCCGAGAAGAGCCGCTGGATGGAGCAGGTGAGGGCAGAGATAAGGCAGCGCCCGTCTCTAACCCCTCTGCAACATCCAATTGTGAACCCCACGACTGCAGCCTTCGGTCCGCCTCGGCGGAAGCGGGACCAGAGCCGCGGGGAACACGAGCCGAGGCACCCTCCTCGAAGAGTGCCCGGCGGGAGCGCAGCGTTCTTAATGGTAAACGCTCACAGTGCTCACAAGCAGCCCCCTCGAGGGCTGCCTGGGCATGCTGCGCTCCCAAGCATGCAACACAGAGAAGATGTGTGTCCCCGCCCGTGATGTAGCGTGGGCAGGGAGGAACACACTTTCTGAAATTGCTGCTCTCACTCGCCATTTCTATCTATTTTATTTTCTCTTTTTTCTGTTAATATATGGAATATTTAACAAAAAGGGTGGAAAATCTCTGATAATAGACAGACAAAAACACCAAATAGACAGACAGGTTCACACAGATTGCTTGCTGAAGGCACAGAAGCTAGTTCCTGTTTGTTTTCACGGACGTTTTATAGCTTCCGGTCGATGACGTCATCACGCCGACGATCGATCTTTTTTCCGATGGAATGGTTCTACAGGCGCTTCACGACGCATTAACGCAGAGGCGTTCTCACAGCGTTTCGAACGCAGCTCGAGTTCCCCGAAAGGGAACGTTCCTTTGTCAAAATGTAACTCTGAAGACAAAATTAGCAACAAGACTTTATATAAAACACTGTAGTCTTTAATTTTCACTGTTTTTATTCAGTTCATCAGTTAGCTTTCTGTGAAGCAATGCAACACTTACAGTTTCCGTTCTTTTTTCCCAAATGTTACTGAAATGTTACAAATTACATAATACTGTACATCACAGTACTATACTTCACACTACAGTACAATCTCAATGGTACAGTACTATGTACTGTACTGTATGTTGCACAAAACTACTATTTTTTGTTACTAAAGGAGCTCTAGCCAACTTGCAATACAGTAATGTTATACGGTACAGTATGTAGATAAATACAGTCTGGAATGGAGAGTTGCTGTTTTCCAATCTGAATGAATTCCAATCACAGTTGCATCCATCCTTATGATAGATGCAACTGTGAACCGTCTTAGATGTGGAGGACTCTCTGCCCAGCTTCCCTCACTGTCAGGCCATGACTTACCACATGAACCACCAAAGTTGCTCTAATATCATCTGAAATATTGTTCTCCGTACAGCCTCTTTGACACCCCCCCCCCCCCCCCCACACACACACACACACTCTGATATTTCATTTTTGAACGAAGTGTCTTATGTATGAAATAGAGTGTAGTATGCAGGACCAAGTGTGTTGCATAAAGGAGTAAGTGTGTTGCAGAATTTGCAACTAGAGTGCAAAGCAGCGCTTTTGTTTAAGGTATGGTACAAGTGTTTGAGGTATGGTAACAAAAGTTTCAAGTTGTGTTACTTTAGTCTAAGCAAGAGTCTATAGTGTTCAAGCAACGGGCAAAAACTGTAATTGCTTAAGCAATTTCATCGGCTATAAATTGCTCTAGTGCAGTTAAATCAAAGTAAGGACGAACGACTGGAAACTCATGGATAAATTTTGGTCTGGAGATGTGGGAACCCTACAGAATGGATCGAGCCAGGTGGTTGGAGGCCAGGGGTTGACAAAAAAAGAAGCACAGGTAGTATCATCCAAGAAGGAAAGAGGTTTCAGAGTTGTAAAAAGTTACAGCAAGTAAGAGAAAAAGCAGAAAAAGTATGTGAACAACTAGCAGAAACTGTGAAAATGTGAATAATTTTAACAAAATAAGAGATCATACAACATGCTATTTTTTATTTAGTACTGTCCTGAAACAGATATTTTACATTAAATTGTTTACCCAGTTCAGAAAAAAACAAAAAAACAAAAAATAAAACTGTATTTATTCCAATGACCCTGTTCAAATGTTTAGGAACCCTTCATTCTTAATCGATCCTTTTCCTTTTTAGCACCTAAACTCTGGAGCGGTGTTCCTACCATTGCTCGGGAAGCAGACACACTTTGTCAGTTTAAATCTAGACGAAAAAAAGACATACACAGCCAAATGGCATTATAAACTTTTTTTTTCTTTTTTTTTTCTGTTCATCGCGTTTTGGATAAGAGCTCTTAAAATAATTGGTAGGCTGTATTGCAGTTTTTCTCAATTGCTAAAATAATTTCTGAAACATTGCTCCATTTTCTGAAACCATTAAACACAAAACCTCCTCTTCAATTTCTATTCACAAAACTCTTGCAAAATGAAACTTTCGCCTCAAAACAGTTTTACCTGTGTTTAGAATCAAGCTGCTGTTTGAGCAGTGATCAAAAGGATAATCACTATCAAGCAATCAGTAAACAATACACCAAAAAATAGAAAATACATTGTTCAAAACATAGTTCTCAGGGAGAAGTACATTTTTAATCTCAACATATTTCATATTTTCTGTCATTGTCTTTTGATGAATGAAAACATGTTCATCATAGTAGCTCAGAAATTACTGCTCTGCTCTGCAATTTTTTGTTCTTCTTCCTGCTTGTAGCCCTATTTTTATCAACTCGTTCTCATGCATATATATCACATATTGTATTTATTGTGCGGTTTATATGGCAAAATTTGTTTTTATGTGTACAGTATATGATACGCATACCAAGTGGGACGCTTGCACATAACACGCTTGGGTTTAGTGGTGTAGAATGTGGATACATGCATATAACACGCACAAATTGTATTTATTGTGTGGTTTATAAGGCACGTGCATATGATTTGCATTGTCACACCATTGGGTGGGTTTAGTTGTTTGGAGTTCGTGCACATAACACACTATATAAAATCATATGCACACGAAAACTGCAAAACATATGCGCATAAAACATTTTGGCATATAAATCTCACAATAAATACAATTTGTGCTATAGATACGCATTTCTATTAGATTTGTCTGATTGTACTCTGCATCTCACAAACTTGTCCTTTGTTTCTGTGATACTGTAAATCTTGTTCTTTGTTGATATGAACCTAGCCTAGAAATCTAGACGCACCCTAGCGGCAGCAAATTTAATCTGCCTGCGAGTGTCGTCTAGCAACTCTCAATACCCTTCTGAGCTGTATTCCCCTAACTCTTGCCGGGCCAATCACATCGTGTATAGAGTCGGTGGGCGGGGCCATAATGATGACGGCTGAGTTGGGTTTGTGTGCTTCTAGTAAACACAGAAACTGACCACGACTCTGAAAGACTTGGAGTTACACTTTTCTCTGAGAAAAGAACAAAGAACGGAACTGAAGTCATTCTTAAATGTGTGTTCTGAGTTTTGCCGACCAGATACGGCGAATGTTTAATCTATCAACAAGCTCTGTTTCACCTTCGTTGCTCTGGTTGGTGGTAGCGCAGAGGGAGTTTGAAAGACAACCGTTTATCCCGCCCCCTCGGATTGAGCCCTGTCAATGGTGAGTTTCCAGACCAAACATCTTGATGTGGGTCTGGCTTGTCAGGCTAATATAAACCTGCAACCAGTCAAAATCTTTCGAACAGTCTGTACTGTTAACAAATGGAAAGCAAAATGTTTGGTGCAATATGATTTGTTCATTGTACAGTATACAGCCTACAATGCACTGTCCTTATATTGGTTGTGTCTCATCACTTGAAACAGGTTAAATCAGTTTTGAGTGATTGTGTTCAATCAATGACATTGTGTTCTCCATTTGTATTTGATTGTTGTCACTTGAGTTTACCAGTATGAATGACATGTGCATTAGAGTGCAGAATGTGTTATAACAATGAGAATGTGTTTAGAGTTTTGCTGAAAAGTCTAAGTGAGATCTGCAAATTGGGTTTAACCATGTGAGTGTTACGTTTAGATGTAGTCAGGCAATGGGAGATCCAAGACATTCAAACTAAACGGGTTTGTTTATTCACCAAGAACTCAGAACAGAAACTTAAGCCCTATTCGGACTGGATTAGTTTAACATGGGGACGTGGGGGTAAAGTAATTATTACCAGAGGTTCTCGGTGATTTTAGTCCCGTCCGAATGTGCCATCTCGGTAATCATTACGGACAATGTCAGTAAAGATTACCGAGACTTTTACCTTCTGTAAAAAGGTCTGGAAAAATGACCTTGGGTAATACTAATCCCGTTCGAATGGACCTGCTGTAAAAATGTATGGTAAAATTCCGTCATTTCCTGTTTAAAGGTAAAAAAAAGCGCATTTTGCGACCTTGGAGGCGCTTGAAGCATTTGGTTGCCTTGTAGGTGGTGGGACAAATCTGTGGAAAATGTCCAGTATTTTCCGCATATCATTTAAAGCAAAAAGAAGATCAAAAGCACTTATTAGAGGCATACCACATTTTAGCTCTAGGAAAGTGTCTATTACCAACATAATCCAATCAGAATCATTAGACTGGACCTAACTGTTTATTAAAACACACATATATTGGAGACGGAGTTCAGACTGGCGCTCAGGTTGTGTGTTTGCTCACGTTATAACGGTAACGTCATACGCACATGAAGTCAAGGAGGTGCGTAAAGAGAGTTACTTCTCCCACTCCTGCTAGTTTTACTGAGATGTCTTATCCCGTGCGAATTGGCCATTAATATTACAGACGTCCTGAGGTAAAATGACTTTACCCCTATGTCCCCATGTTCATCTAATCCCGTCCGAATAGGGCTTTAGACAATGTTAGAGAGAACTGCAACTATATAAACACACTATCAACTAACATACATAAAAGAACCGACATTGTGTGCGTTTACATGCACGTTCTTAAGCCGATTATGCCCAATAAGCCGACAATGAACATGGTCATGTAAACGCGATAACCCGTTTTCTTTAATCGGAGTAATGTCATAAAACGGCATAAGCATAAACCGGTCGGGACAGGTAGTTTTCTTCCTCTTACCTAGATTTCGCACTGCATGTAAACGCATTAACCTGCTCTCTGTCAGCTTATTGGAGTGTGCATTGTGTGATAGGTGACAAAAACACAAACTTAGAGCAGATATAAATGCATCCAGACAGAGCAAGCTAGCGTTTTGCATGAAATAAGGACATATAATCACAGACTCGTTTAAGACCCAGAAAATTGTAAAGAGGTGTTCTCTTTTCTCATGCAGCAGAAGTAGCCTAGAAGAGGTTCAGTCAAATCGCTGGATAACTGCATAAGGGGTAATATGAGCCGTAAATCTCCCACTGACACGGCGCACGCTTTATTTAACATCACAACTGACGTAACATTTGAAAAACTCAGTCAGATATACAGATGTTATTATTTTTGACGTCACTACAAGGAATAACCCGGTTTATAAATTTAAAAACTTGCGTTGTCTGTTTACTGGTTTGCATGTAAACGAGGAAAACTGGTTATTTCAATAAGCTGATTTTTTTTGAGTTATCAGCTTACTGGTGTGCATGTAAACGCACCCAATGAGTGAAGGGAGAGAGTCCATAAAGGTGCGCTAACGACGAAGATCAGGTGCAGGGAATCCGGGGAGAGCTGGAGAGATGACGAGGAAGTGAGTTCAGATGCGAGACAGGGAGGATCGTGGGAAATGGAGTCCGGGAACAGGAGTGACTGTGACATTATTTGAAAATGTTGCCTAGCAACGAGGGGGAGAGGACCCTGGCGTTGGCTGTTCGCAGCTTTTACACCCGATTTTAGTTTATATACGTTAATTATAAACTTTATTTTAATTTTATTTTTTTTGTCAGTAACTAGTAAATTCAGTCAGTGCTAATTTTGGGACATATTGCTTGGATCTTATCGTCTCGGATAGCTCTTCTCGGCTGTTGACAGTTGGCAGTTTGAATGGACTCCCTCATGACAGGAGAGGACTCTCATTGTTCACCACTTTTATACATCTAAAACCTTTTTTGTACGTATTTTTACGTTTTTTTCTCCTAATTTCAAAGACTTTTACTCACCCCTGCTATCTCTTCTAAAATCGGCTGTTTGCTGGAATTGCTGGGTGTTGGCGCATACACTCCTCTGCTATGGTATGGACCATCATCATCTGACAGTGTTCCAGCTCTGTGTTTCTATAATGCATAGCGCTAGTCAAAACCTTCCAGCGGCCGTCATGAAGCTTAAATATTCCATCCCACAGCTGCTAAATTTCAACGACCGCACAGTTCCGGTGTGCATCGCGGTCATTAAGGAACTTGGACATCTGCGCAGACCACGTTACATCCATAGAGGCTCTCGTCGCGGGCTAGTTTATCATCAGCCTGAAAACTCTGCATCAGCCATACCATCCATCTGGACCTCTGTCGCACATCTGCCGCTTCATTACAACAGTGTTGCTCTCCATTTTGGAAACACGGGAAACACCGCGAGATCTTTTAGCACAGCGCATGACAGAAAACGTGGAGTGGATTTTAGTGTTTAACGGCCTATAACGAGATTCACCACCCCATCAACACTCAAAATAGAACTTTTTAATGCACAATCCCTCACAAATAAGTCATCTTTCATCCAAGACCACATCATTGATAAGAGATTAGACCTTATGTGCTAAATGGAAACATGGCATCAGCCTACAGTTTACTCAGCACTTAATGATGCCTGTCCTCCTGGTTACAGCTATCTGGAGAAAGCCCGCTACACTGGTCGTGGAGGTGGCTTAGCTGTAATTCATAGACAAACATTGGAGCTGTCTTTTCTCCATCTGCTCACAGTGTCATCATTTGAATACCTTGCTTTTAAATGTAAAAAAATGTGGACCACCAGGCCATCTCATTGGAGATGCCACGCCACTCTTCCCTTACCAAAGATTCCCGTCAAATTTGCTTCAGGAACCTGAAAAAGATTAACCAAGACTCTTTAACTACAGACCTTCAGCAATTCTCCTCTGTTGATTTCTCCTCAGTCTCTGAGTCGGTTGACTTCTACAACAAGTCTCTGAGCAGCCTTCTAGATCTTCACGCACCTGTCAAAACTAGAATGGTCACCTTCTCGCGCTCAGCACCCTGGTACACCAGCAAACTGCGGAAGATGAAGACGGTTGGGCGTGTACTTGAGAGGTGTCTCAAGCTCTCAGGACTCACTGTACATAGGCAAGCCTATAGAGATCATCAGAAGGCCTACGCAAGGTCCTTAAGAGATGCTCAGTCACAGTTCTACTCTTGCATCATCAACAATAACCCTGGAAACTTAAAGAAGCTTTTCTCCACTATAAATCACATCCTCAAACCGCAAACTCACTCTTTTTCAGAAGCCACAGAAGAGAGGAGCAATAAGTTCATGACCTTTTTTAGGAACAAATCCGCTCTGCCTGTCCCGTCTGTTGATCCACAGCCAGGGACCTTCCAATATCTCTGCTGCTTCTCCATCATCACACAGCTCGA
Source organism: Pseudorasbora parva (assembly GCF_024679245.1). Lineage (NCBI taxonomy): Eukaryota > Metazoa > Chordata > Actinopteri > Cypriniformes > Gobionidae > Pseudorasbora > Pseudorasbora parva. The sequence goes on along the minus strand of NC_090182.1, from coordinate 37,559,595 downwards.
GGTTGAGGACATCATCAGAACAACGAAACCATCCACTTGTGCACTGGATCCTTTTCCTACAGCCTTGGTAAAATCTAACCTCTGTGTCTTAAGTCCATTTATTACCAAGAATATTAATAATTCCAGACTGGCCTTGTTCTTTAATCTCTAAAAACTGCTATCATCAGACCACTTCTAAAAAAAACTACTTTAGACCCAGATGTTAATGACAACTACAGGCCCATCTCCAACCTCCCATACCTCTCTAAGGTGCTGGAAAAAGTTGTTGCTGCACAGCTTCAAGTCCATTTGGAGCATAACAATCTTTATGATAAATTTCAGTCTGGTTTCCGCTCAGGACACCGCACAGAAACAGCTTTGGTCAGGGTCACAAACAATCTATTGATGGCGGCAGATGCTGGTTCCCCATCCCTTCTCATCCTCCTGGACTTAACTGCAGCTTTCGATACAGTTGACCATAACATCCTCCTTCACCGTTTACATTCCACCATCGGTCTCTCTGACTCGGTCCACAAATGGTTTTCTTCTTATCTCACTGGGAGAACTGAATATGTTGCGTTAGGAGCAGCTACATCCCTGTCACACAATGTCACCTGCGGTGTCCCTCAAGGCTCTGTGCTCGGACCCACCCTGTTCATACTCTACATGCTTGGCCGTCTCATCAGCCGGCATGGGATTTCTTTTCACTGCTACGCTGATGACACTCAACTTTACTTTAGGACAAGTTCATCTCCCTCTGCTGACCTCACACCATCCACTTTGATCACTTGCCTGGATGAGATAAAGACGTGGATGAAGCAAAACTTTCTGCAGCTAAACAGCTCCAAGACTGAAGCTATCCTAGTCGGCACTCCACTTCAGGTCCAGAAGTCCGTTATCACCAGCATTGCTTTCTCTGATCAGGTCATTCCACTTTCCACTTCAGTCACCAATCTGGGGGTCAGAATGGAATCGCAGCTTACTTTTGAAGCTCACATCAAACACCTGTGTAAGACCTCCTTCTTCCACCTCAGAAACATTGCCAAACTTCGTCCCATTCTATCACTGGCAGATGCGGAGAAGCTTGTCCACGCCTTTATCTCCTCCAGGCTGGACTACTGCAATGCGCTCCTTATCGGCATCCCTAGCAAAAATCTCCAGAGGCTGCAGTGTATTCAGAAATATGCTGCTAGGATCCTCATGAGGGTGCCCAAATACGACCATATCACCTCCATTCTGAAATCACTCCACTCGCTTCCAGTGTCGTTCAGGATCGAGTACAAGATCTCTCTTCTTACGCACCAGTGCATCCATGGTGATGCTCCCTCCTATCTTAAGGAACTCCTCACCACACAAACAGCCACTCGTAACCTCCGCTCTGTTTCATCTTAAAACTCCCTCGACCAATCTCAGTACTATGGGAGATTGGGCCTTCTGCTCTGCAGCCCCCAGTCTGTGGAATGCTCTCCCTGACCACCTGCGGACTCCACAGACTACAGATGCTTTTAAACGTGGTCTTAAAACCCACCTTTTTAGCAGTGCTTTTAATTGACTTGTTACTTTTTTATTTTAGTTTTTCAGTTTTATTTATTTTATTTTACTCATTTACTTATTTATTTATTGTTGTTGATTGTTGTTGATTATTATTACCTCCCCCTCCCGGTAGGCGCGTCCTCGCGCCTAAGATGTAACACCGGGGAGGGGGGTGGGCGCCCTGGTGCGGGGCAGGTGCAGACGGGTATGGAGGTCTCCAGTGCGGGACTAGGACCTCTGGATCCTGGGTAGGCTATGGCGGGTCCGGAGCCTGGGTTGGCCATGGCAGGACAGGAGCCTTGGGCAGCCATGGAAATAGGAGGAGTATAAGGATGGCCATTACCGGTACTCACGCTGAGGCACTAGACGGGGCTGGAGTCCTGGGTTGGGCCGGGGCCTTGGTGTCCTGCGCTGAGCTGATGTCCCACCCACCAGTTCCCCACCCACTGGCCTATAAATTCTGTTGCTGCTTTGAAACAATCAGCATTGCAAAAAGCACTCTATAAATAAAGGTGACTTGACCTGAATAGTGTGTGTCGTTCCATGGATAATCTACGGCTGTCTTTTTTTTTTCTTTTTTTTTTCTGTTTTAGTTTTTTTGTGATAGTGCAAAAAATTTGTCAACATACATCAAACACTTGTACCCATACCTTAAACAAAAGTGCTGCTTAGCACTCTAGTTGCAATTCTGCAACACACTTACTCCTTTATGCAACACTCTATTTCCTACATAAGACACTTTGTTCAAAAATGAAATCTCAGAGTGCCATTTGAAAAACACATGTATCCAAAATACAACACACATCGTGCAATTGCAACCACTTAAATACACACCTGAGGTCACTAACTTGCAAAACTGGACACCAATCAGCCAACCACAAATAGGTCTCAGTTAAGCCATTTTGAGAACATTTTGAGAGGCAGGGAGAGAGAGAGAGAGAGAGAGAGAGAGAGAGAGAGAGAGAGAGAGAGAGAGAGAGAGATAGAGAGAGAGAGAGAGAGAGAGAGAGAGAGAGAGAGAGAGAGAGACAGAGAGAAAATTAAAGACTACAGTGTTTTATATAAAGTAGACTATAGTGTGTTCCCCCTGATCTGAAAGTGTATTCATATGATGCAAGTGTGTATCATTTTGTCATCAGAGTTACATTTTGACAAAGGAATGTTAGGTTTTGATAGTAGAGTTACAATCTGACACAGATGTGAATGGTATATTTCCCAGTGTTGTGTCATGTTTACTTGTGTGTAGAGTTTTGGCACAACGAGCAAAGTTTTGCAAAATGTGTTCAAGCAACGGGCAAAAACTGTAAAAGAAGCTGACGATCCAGAAGGAAACATGATGCATGAAGTGCTGGGGGTTAAAACTTTTGACCAGGATGAGGATGTTTAAACCTATTACTATTATGTATTTGGTACTGCCCTTCCGTAGCAACAGAAGATACATTCCAGTGGTAACTTTAGTATGGGGAACACATATTCACTATAAACTACAACTTTTACCTTAATTAAATCCTAATTTACTGCTTATTAATAGTTAGTAAGGTAGTCTTTGTAGCATTTAAGGGTATTGGGTAGGATTAAGGGGTGTAGAATAAGGTCATGAAGAATAAGGCATTAATATGTTCTAATAAACAGCCAAAATCCTAGTAATATGCATGCTAATAAGTAACTAGTTAATAGTTAATAACTGAACCGTAAAATAAATTCTTCAAATTAAGAAAGTTTTTTTTTTTTTTAAAGGAAGAAAGGAAGGAAGGAAGGAAGGAAGGAAGGAAGGAAGGAAGGAAGGAAGGAAGGAAGGAAGGAAGGAAGGAAGGAAGGAAGGAAGGAAGGAAGGAAGGAAGGAAGGAAGGAAAGCCATGGATCATCCTGGGAAAACAGTGTTAAAGGGGGGGTGAAACACTCAGTTTCAGTCAGTGTCATGTCAATCTTGAGTACCTATAGAGTAGCATTGCATCCTGCATATCTCCGAAAAGTCTTTATTTTTTTTATAATTATATAAGAAAGATGCGCTGTTCCGAGTCTTTCCGAAAAAAGCCGAGCGGGTGGGGGCGTGTCGTGTGAGCGGAGCTAAATAATGACGTGTGCAGCAGCGCGCTGCTATTGTGTTAAGTGCGTCGAGTGCGTCGTAAAGCTGTCATCCCTAACAGCGGGGAAAAAACTTTATTCAAAATAAAAATATGGCTTTTAATCAGATACAGCCATACATCTATGATCCGGAATCAGACCCAGAGGCTGCAGTTGAACAGGAGCAGCAGCAAAAACGACTAGAGCAGGACGTCTCTATGTGGTACGATATACACTAACTATATAATATGCTTAGCGGCTTGTGTTATTTACATATTTATACTTGAATTATATCGTCGTATTTTTGTCTTTGAAGGTGTACATGTGGGAAGTGCAGTTGTGCACGTGTGTTTGTGTGTTTACGCGTGGTTTGTGTAGACAGGTTAAGTTAGTGTTTACATAGAAAGACACGGAATAGTAGCGCATTTGAATGAAGAAGCGTGCTTATTTAGTTCAACATATAATAAACAATACACTCTTTGTGTATTGTTGAGTGCTTTTACAATACACAAACATAAAGTTACACATATAGTGGCCAGCTAAACAAATGTACACGCACTACACATCGCATGCTCCATTGATCAATTTCTATATATAGTAATATATATAGTAACTATACGTGATCATGTTTGGGCTACTTGATGAGCATAGACACAGACATTTGAAGCAGTCTAACTCACCGCCCGCGGTTCTAACGTTGGGACTGCTCCATCCTTCAGCATTAGGCTATTGGAAAATCCGGCGTCATGCTGGGCCTTGTTTATGAAACAGTCGGCACCGAAATGCAGCGAACAGATATAAACATTCGCGCAACTCAGTTGCTGATCCGGAAAAGCAAATTCCATCCACTGTTGCCTTAACGCGGGGTTTTGGGGGAATCTGTGCAGGACTGTCTTGGTCTGGCAACCAAAAACGCACTTTTTGATGTCATTGTTAATTGTGCACATTACCTGTGCAGCGCAGCCTACGAGCGCTTTGATGGGCATAGCCTGTTGCTTTCGCTCTCTCCCTCTCTCTCTCTCCCTCTCTCTCTCTCACACGCTTCCGGTAGAATTGTCCGTAAGGCCCATACAAGGAAATTCCGCCCCCACTAACGTCAATGGGGACGCATGATCGCAAAAAACTTGCCGAAACTTATGACTAACCGGAAGTAGTATTTTTGACAAAGAAATACTCCCATCAAACGTCCACCTTAACTTTTGAAACTTTGTCCATGTTTAGTATGGGATTCCATGTCTTTAACAGTGTAAAAAGATCAGTATGCATGAAACAGCATTTCACCCCCCCTTTAAGAATCAAGGGTTCATAAACTTTTGAAATGGGTAATTTTAATACATTTTAAGTTAATTTTTTTTTTAATTTGTGGAATATATGTTAAATGTTTATGTAAACAATCTGATTCAGGAGAGTACTAAATAAAAAAATGCATTTGTATAAACCTCTCTTATTTGGTTGCTCAAACTTTTTTCTTGCAACTGTACTAAGACATTTACAGAATGCATTTAGCAGACATCTTTGTCCAAAGTGATTTATAGCATAAAAACAAGTATGTTTTTTTTTTCCGTCTTAGTATAATGTGCACAGATGAATCATACACAGTAATTCCATTAACATGTACAATAAATTAAATCGATTTAAATGCTGTTTATTTTATGTCAGTCACTCAGACACTGACATAAATCTCACTATATCTGCCATATTAGCAAGTGCCATTTTCCATAATTAATCTTAATTACTCTTAACATAGCCATCCAGGAAGATTTATTAGATTTTTTTCCTATTGCTATAAATTGGGGACTTTTTTCCCCTTGGGTTACCATAAATCTACAGCAACCTGAATCATGTTCTTTCACATCACACCAGATGACAAGACACGTCAGTGTAGTATTTAACCCTAGATTCAGCAATATTACAAAATATTTGAATGTAGCTTTTAAATTAGGTAAAAAATAAAATAAAAAAGTAAGCACTTGTCATCTTTGATTCAGAATAATTGCCTATTATACTAATTGGCATCTTATTGTAATGTTGGATATGCATTTACTTAAAGGTCACTGTAATTGATTTAATTAACATGGACCATTATTCACATGATAAGAACTGCCATATATCTTGCTTGCCAAGAACAAAATCCTTTTTTGAGAGTGAAACACAGTATAGAGGAATGTGGATAAGATGCAGAAAATGGTACACTGATCAATAATCCTAATAAAATTTTAAAAGGAATGCTTCGGGTTCAATGCAAGTTAAGCTCTATTGACAGCATGTGTCAATTAACACAGAAAACTACTTCGACCCTCAGTTTGTGAATCAACACAATAAAATTACTTTTAAAGTAATGCACAGTGGAAGTCTAGAGATTGCACCAAAGTCAACAGAACAAAAAAAATAAAAAATAAAATAAAATACTTTTTTAGTAAAACTTGATAGCGAGCTGATAGCATCATGACTTGCAACTTTTGTACAAAACTGTTAATTTCTGTTTTGTGTTCCCCTGTTTTAAGTTAAAATGTTTTAAGTACTACACAAAAATCCTAAAAATCCTAAAAATCCACCCATCAAAATAGCAGTACACTTGTAATGCATAATGATAAAAGCATCCATCTAGAAGACTAATCTCTCCAATAAATGTATGCTTTAGACCAGGGGTGTCAAATTCAGTTCCTGGTGAGCCAAAGCCCTGCAGAGTTTAGCTCCGACTCTGTTCCAACACACATACCTCTAGTTTTCAAAGAAGCCTGAAGGATTTGATTAGCTGGATCAGGTGTGTTTAATTAGGGTTGAAGCTAAACTCTGCAGGACTGTGGCCCTCCAGGAACTGAGTTTGACACCCCTGCTTTAGATACTGTCAGCAAAAAAAAAAAAAAAAAAAAAACACACTCAAAGTTTTGTATTTGTATGATTTGTATTTGTTTAAACACATCTTGACCATCATTTAAATCAGTTTTTTTTTAATCTCTATGACATTTTTTTCAATACTTCAATATTTTTTCTTAACAAATTTCCTAAACTCTTAACCCACATCACACAATTGGCAAAACAGTTAATTTCAAGCTCAAAATCACACATTGTAAACTAAACTACAGCACTAATTTTTTAAAGCTACACTGTGTGATATTTTCCCCCATCTAGTGGTGAAAAGGTATATGACCATCCAGTGAATAATAGTTTCTGCTCCTCTCAATTTCGATTTCGTTTTAACTCCTACGGTGGCCGATTTAGTCATGGCTTCCAGTTCGACCTCTTCGGTCAGTGTTGCTTCGACTCAAGTGATGAGGTAATTTTTGAAAACTATTATAATTTGCAGTTATTTAATTTACCAAATGATCTATGATCAAATTAATCTATGTAAAATGAATAATAGTTTTATGTTTTCGTTATTTTTAATCAGTTCATTGCTAACATCAGCTATCAGGTTCCCAGACGAATGCAAGCTAATCTTAGTAAAGTAACTTTTATCAGTGCTATCGTTATTCTGTATATTGTACAACACCACTAGCGTAAGGCAAACAAATTATAATGCAATAAAAATATTAATCTCATGTTATCCGTCATAGAACACGGATTTATGTTATAAGGTAAACAATACTTTTTCATCATTGACGCGAGGAAAACTATCCTAGACATCGTTCTAGTGTTATGCACAGCACACCATGATATAATTAGCCAAGCAACAATAAAACTTCCAATATACACAAATAGGTTGAATTAATATTACCTGTCGAGAAGTAAGCAGGCAACGTCGACGTTCTTTTTAAAATTGTTGCTCCTCATGAGCTCTTTCCAAATTGGAAATGCCACTCCAATATTTACTTTTGTCTTGTTGATTTGCCTGTCGCGTTGCCGTCTTAATTCTCTTTTCCGCTTCCTTGGCGACTCTGATACATATCCCGCAATGTTACTAGGTCCCCGACCCGGTTCGAATTCGGTAATCAATGCCGGGACGTGGTTGCATTCACACAGAAGGCGACCCGGCAATGTTCCGGGAATATTGCGGGTCCGACGTGCAGTGTGAAAGGGGCTTAAGAGTGATCCTCCATCATCATATAGCAGCCTCAAGCAATCCTCCTCTTCACATTCGACACAGTGCCATCGAGTGTTAAAACGCGAAAAGCGAAGCTTGAATTTACGGGTATGTCCCTCTTTGGCAAATGTACTTTCAAGATGGAGAAGCAACATGGCGACCGCCATCCGAACCCTCAACACGTATGTATTTTCAATGGTATATTATAAAATTACAAGAATGCATTATTTCTTGAAAGAAGTAAATATACATTATTGAGCACATATATTTTTAAAAGAACTAAGTGATTTTAGCTAAGAATAAACTAAAAAAGTTACACAGTGTAGCTTTAAATACAATAATACACTAACACAATACACTATGTCTACTAAAAAAATGTAAACATGTCTCAAAATTCACTATTTTTCCTAAACACTAACATATGTTCTCATACCAACAGGAACATTTTGTCATTCATAGCACAATGTCATAAAAACACTAACATCCAATGGAAATACAGAAACTGCATTATTTTATATGTGTCAGGTCTACCCTTATTCAATAGAAAGTATATATTATTGGGCGGCAGTGGCTCAGTGGTTCATGTAGGTTGTCTACAAACCGAAAGGTTGGTGGTTCAATCCCCGGTTCCACCTAACCAAGTGTCGAAGTGTCCATGAGCAAGACACCTAACCCAACAAGATGGCGCCTTACATGGCTGACATTGCCGTCGGTGTATGAATGGGTGAATGTAAGGCAAAATGTAAAGCGCTTTGGATGGCCATAGGGTCTGTTAAAAAGCGCTATATAAATGCAGTCCATTGATCATAGATTGTGATTTTCACTGCAGTTTCTTCTGAAGCCTCTCCACATTTTTTGTTGTTGTTGTTGTGTTTAGTAAATTGCATGAATTTTGTTTCTTTTGCTGCAGAAATGCAATACAAAAAAATGACCCATCTCAGAGTAGCTTTATAGAATGCCCTTCAGTTTTATTTGAAGTTGTTTTCAGTCGCTAACAAGCACTTACCCATACTTCAGATACTTTTTCTAAACTCTTAAGACAGACTTACACCTACAAAACACAATTGGCCAAATGGATATATTTATTCTCAAAAACACATTTTGTTAAATATATACTAACTCTTCATTTCAAAATAGAACACATCTTTCTCTGCACACAATAACTTTACCAAAACACTGGAAATCTGACTCAAAATGGAATTATTCATTCAAAGAATAGCACTTGTTTTCATTTCACAAGGTACATGTAGTCGATCACGATCAAAGTACACCAGGTTTCAAAATTCTGGCTATTGTTAACATTACAAAAACTGCATAGACTTTTATGTTTCAATTTTACAGGTATTTGCATGCAAAACATGCAATCCTCCGTTTTTACACTAAATTTCTTGGTTGGGAACTGTATGTCCACATGTACAGTAATGTTCACATTCTAAATCATTCTAGTAAAAAACAAATCAGTTTTTTTTTTCTTTACTGTTTACTACAGGGGGTACAGTAGATACATGGTATGAAAGAACAGAAAAATGTTTTACAGTATTGCTTACAGTGAACAAAATATCCATTAAACACACAAGAACATTTAAAAAAAAAACAACAACAGCAAAAAAGCCCAGATATTAAAAAAAAAGGGGGGGGGGGGGTGCTGGGGAGGACAACAAAAAAAGCACAAAATTACTGTGTTTAATCTCTGCGATTTTCAGGGTTAGGCCACATGTTTTCATCAACATCTCTTCTGATATTATCCAAGTCGATGCACCTGGGATAAGACCACTTGGTATGTCAGATTCACCCTTGGCAATTACGAAATGTGATGTCCCTGCAGCCAGCATCCATGGCTTCAAGGAGGGACATCTGTTCATGTGGCTGATGGTCATAAACCTTCCACCTCCATGCAGAAAAGAACTCCTCTATGGGGTTGAGGAAAGGTGAATAGGGCTCCTTGACTCTCTCACTGTTCCTCTCAAAGGGAACAGTGTAGAGCTGCTTCATCCGCACTCTGTGTTTGGACAATGCCCGCGTAATGGTTGTGAGGATAATGCTTTCGATATTGTCAAAAATCTCATGGTCCTCCACAATACTAGTTTGAATATCTTGCGGTTTTGTTGCATTATTTTCAAGAACCATGTCTACAATGGCAAGCTCTTGATCATTATTGAGGAGCTTTCCTCTTCTCCCAGAAGGTGGAAGACGTTGTATTCTTTAGAGGGACAAACCATTCTACATATGCATTACTGTATGACCTTATTGACATGTCAAGTGAGAATAGAATTATTATCAGCTGAGATATATTATTTTTGAACTGATAGCATTGCTGAAGCAGCGTTTTTTATACTGGATCTAAGGTTTGGAATATTGTTTTTTCTATTGTGGGATGTTGTGTGTTAGAATTTGTTAATACAACAAAAACAATCCATAATTTTGTTGGGAGGTATAGCTTGTCTGTTAAGAAAATGTAAGCATTGTTGAAATGTGTTCACTCACTGCATATTGTGTGAAAACGACATGAGATGTGTGAATGGTATGGCCACAAAAGACTGATGCTGTGATAATTGTGTTTAGAGATTTGAAACTGATTGGACAAACGCTTGTTACAAACTGAAAAAAAAAAACTGTAATTATCAGCTATCGCCACGTTGACTATAGCAAGTTCATGTTCTTCATTTAGGAGCTATCCTCTGCCCACTGAGTGAGGTAGATATTGAATCTTTAGATAGAAAAAATACAGTTACATGTTAGAGACCAGAGGCATACAGTCACTGTAATACATGGCAAAAGTATTTACACTTTGCAGTTGGAGAAGCCCTTAAACAATACCCTACCTGTTGGTTTTTTGAAAATTTTGGATAATGGATACCACCGTGTCCCAGCTGAGATTTGGCTGTACTCATATCATACTCTGTATGATAGCCTATGGTTTATGACATGGTCTATGACAGTAGCTCTTATTTTTATCAGTTACCCTAATTCTGGCCCTTCATTGAGCACCACCATGCATTCTAACTCCTCAATCTCTACCTTGTCCAATCCTTTCTCTTGTCCTGGTACTCATCTTCCTCTCCAGCATGCAGGCATTTTTCTTACTTTCTTTGTGTTGCTCTATATTGTTCTTTTTTCACACAAGATGAGCCCAAAGACGCCCGAGTTTACTGTATATGGCCATATGTGAATAAAAGAACATTAACACCTGAACCCATTCCTAGACGAAAATCAGCTGTGATTTATATATTTGCATAACTTCAGCTGTTTCTCAGTTACAATGGAATAAAATACAGGGTATATATATATATATATTTCAATTCACACTACTTGTCATGACTTTGACATTCACATGACTTATGTTTAGAACATGGTGTTGTCTGTTCTGACATACAGTGTTAAAGCACTGGTAAATTTGGCAGAAAAAAATACATTGTTTTGGTCTTGTTTGAGCTTTTGTGTAAAAGAAATTCAAGCATTTTAAATTTGTGTTAACTATATGCATTTTGTGTAAAAGCAACAATGAATGTGTTAATAGTATAGCCTACACAGACAGATGTTGTGCTAACTGTGTTAAGAGTTTAGGAATTTTTTTAAAAGTTATTGACAAATTTGTCATAGCAATTGTAAAAAAAACTGTAAACCTGGTGTTCGGGACTGTGGGACCCGTTTTCATTTTTTTTATCAAAATAAAAATTATACGATTAATTATTTTTTTCAAACTGAGACTCATTGGCCTTGGCTCATTTTCTGTGAGGAATATATTTTGAACACACACACACCTACACATTTATATTACACACAGGATGTTCGGGTCCACTGGACCTGGGTCTAATAAAAGTGTGGGAATTGTAGGTCCTGTGTACATTTACTCTGTCCTTCTCCTGTCATGGCCTGCTGTTAGTGTGTGTGTGTTCATGTATATGGTTTATGAGGACACAAATGTGTATAATGACATGGGTATTACAACGTAAACATGATTTATGACGACATCTGTGTCCTCATACTAAACATACTAAATGGTGTTTTTTGACATTCAAAAATTGCCAAACGTTTTCTGTGATGGGTAAGTTTAGGATAAGGGTTAGTGTAGGGGGATAGATTATACAGTTTGTACATGTTTGTAGAAAAAAAACATTATGCCTATGGAAATTAACCATACACCATATATCCAAGACTTTCCGACTTTTCAAAAGGCTTATAAATCATGCAGAATAAGTTTTTTTGAAAAAAGTAAAAATGCAGAATGTTTCCTGTGATGGGTTTAGGGGCAGAGAGAGAGAGTGTGTGTGTGTGTGTGCACGCGCACGTGTGTGTGAGGGAGTGTGAGTGTGTGTGTCCGCTCCAGCTCTGCTCTAGCTCTGCTCCGGGTTCACAATTTCCCACTTTCTGCTCCACTCCTCGCTCACTGATATCAGAAACGCTGCTCCATTTTCGCACTGAGGAAATTTGTGGCCGACCGCCAAAGTAGGCTAAGCTCTGAATATCACTATGAAGTTTGGTTTATAACCTACATTAAATTAATAAAATGAATAGACAATAGGAGATAGCCTTCTTTCAACGTCGTTTATTGGAACATTAAAAGTTAAATATCATTGCTGCTTTTTACAGTGCAAATTTAGTTTGGCCGAGATTTCACAGCACTATATCCTCGGTCCGGGTCGGGTCAGGGCCAAACGAGAGAAATGCTTTTTACAAAACAAAACTTAATATTAAACTTATTAAATATAACCACCAAAATAATTTCTGACCCACTCGTATCATCATATGTCATTAATCATAATCAGATGAAATGTAATTATATATATATATATATATATATATATATATATATATATATATATATATATATATATATATATATATATATATATATATATATATATTTATATATGTAGTGGGGCAGTCTGGGTACCGCCCCTTTTAACGCGACTATCGCCTGAATGACTGGTGTGAGAGCCTATTGGCTGTCACTCCATGTGTATTTAAGACGTAGTTTACGCACCTGAATGGGCATGATACAATCATTGTCATTTGTGGCTGTGTGCACGCAGCTTTGCGGGAGCCAGGTTGTGTTTAGGATTGGTGCGACGTTGCTGTTGGGTACGGGCTGTCTTTCACTCCAGTCTGTGTATGCGCTGATGGAACGCCCGCATATTTGCCGTTCGTTGAGTTTTGGGATAAAAACCGCGAGTAAACTGAACCTGTGTGTTTAGCAATCTACTTCTGGTGGGGGCAATTTCTCGTGAGCATTTTGTCACTGGACTGCAGGGGCAAATAAAGTACTCCTTGTACAACACGCTCAACATCTCGTCACTGTGGACTGCAGGGCGAATAAGTTACCCCTTATACAACATTGAAGACTGCACCGCTTGTTCTGCTGCTATATTTGTAGTATTTTTGTGACCATTGGCATTTGATTTCAGTTCTCTTGTTTGTTTTGTTGCTTCGCGCTGATGCTGGTGGCTTGAGACCGGTGGCCAGTTCGAGCCGTCATTTAACGAGAGATGTGCCGTTAATAGAGCACATTAGCTCCACTGGAAATCGCCATCCGCAGCGTGTTGATTTGTTTTTATTTTTCTTTTGGCCTGTGTTCTTCCTAGGGACGCCTTGGAAGAACATTTATTATCTGGTTCTTGGGAGGTTTAATTTATTGTTTTTTTGGTTTAAATGTACTGATTTGAGTATTTGTTAATGTCTGTAATGTTTTCTTCTTGATTAATTTGTGATTTCTTGATTTGAACTCCGATTGTTTTTGCTTTGTTTTATATTTTCAGTTTTGCTTTTGTTCTTCTCAAGATTTGTCATTGTGATTAGGTTCATGAGCTTTTGGTTTAAACGTAACAGGTTCTATCTTCGTTTGAACCATTGTGGCCAGTGACTTGTCCATATTCATCATCTATGGCTTGAGCTTGATCCAATACAAATTGTGAATTCTGTGTGTTGATTAATTGTTGTTTGTTTTTTTTTTGTTTATTTCAGGAGCTGTAGGCCTCCAGTGAGGAAACTAGCTGTTTGACCCTGTGGTGGTGGTGTTTCTCTCACAGAGTGTTTTTGCCGTGACCATTGCATCTCCCTCACTTAGTGTGTGTGTGTGTGTGTGTGTGTGTGTGTGTGGTGTGAGTGTTTTGTGTGGAGCATACTTGGGCGAGTGGTGTGCCCTAAGATACTCACTGTGCAGCTGGCCACCCTACTGGTAGGCCTCAGCCTGAAAAGTGTTTGATTCTCTTGATTTCATTTGTCTGGTCAATCGTTTTTCTACATTTTTAACTATTATTATTGTGAAATAAAAGTGTTTTGTATTTATACCCCCGTCTCTTGTGCTTAGTGGAAACTAACCTGTGTGCTTTATTTTTGGGTCTAAATTTCCCCGTTCATAGAAACGGGGTGGCGTAGTCTGCTTTGTTCTAGTTGTACACTAGTGTGAATCTTTACCAATTACCGCCCCGCCACACTTTGGCGCTGTCGGCAGGGTTCCACTTTTGACAGAGACGTGGGTGTATATATATAGTTGTTTTTTTGTTTTTCTTTTTTTGTTCAAGTTTGTAGGATTGGTTTTTCCTTGGTGTGGAGTGGCAGCAGGACAGCAGTGCACGTCTTGTAATAACCTAGCCCTTATTGTGGGCGTACTTTCATCGGTAAGTGCCTCTATCGTTCAAGTATGGAAGAGGAGTTACAAGAGTTAAGAGAGATGATTGCTCAGTTAAGAGCAGACAATGAGAGGTTGCGTCAGGAGCGTATTCTTGTGCCCCCAGGTCTCAGTGACATATCTGCCCCTGCCCCTGGGCCTTCTGTTCTAGCTCAACCCAGTAATGTAGATGTCACTAGACCAGAACGATTTGTTTTTGTACCACGAGATCGAAAGTGTCCAAAGTTTAATGGGAGGGTCGGCCTCAGTATTGAAGAGTGGGTTGAGGAGGCCCAGGCTTGTATGCGTGCCCGCCACCTTTCTGATACTGACAAAGCGTTTTATCTATTTGACCACTTAGAAGGGGAAGCCAGGGAAGAGATTAAGTACCGCCCAGAGGTGGAGCGTAAAGACCCAGACAAAATTATTTCGGCATTGCGGGAACTGTATGGTTGTTCGCAGTCATATGTGTCTTTGCAGATGGCCTTTTTCTCGAGGAAGCAACAGGAGGGTGAGAGCCTGTTGGAGTTCTCCCTCGTTCTGATGGGTCTCCTTGAGCAAGTGAAACAACGATCACCTCATGGTATGCCAAATTCACATGTTTTACTGTGGGACCAATTCGTTGAACATGTTTTTGATAGCGCCCTGCGTCGTGAATTAAAGCAGTTGATACGTCGTCAACCTACGTTAACTTTGTTGGAGGTACGTAGTGAAGCCATTAGATGGGAGCAGGAGGGCATGCCAGGAACCACAAGGCCCAGGAGTCATTCTGTTCCATCAGTTCATGGGCTTCAATATAGAGTACAAGGGGATCCATTTGTTGGGGTGAGTGGGTCACCTGGGAATTCTGAGATGGCTGAATTGAGGGATATGCTCAAAAGCCAGCAAGCACAGTTGACTAAACTCACACAAAGCTTTGCCCGTTTACAGGCTCCCTCGTTTCAGGGTCAATCTTCCCGGCAGGGACCAGTTATTTGTAGAAGGTGTCAAAAGCCTGGGCACTTTGCCAGAGACTGTGACGAGGAACGTGTCCCTTCTCGCCCTCAGCTTTTCTCACCCTCTATCCCGTCAAGAGCTGGAGGTAGGCGGCCTGGCCCATCAGCAACGTCGGAAAACTAGCACCCACCGTGCTTCAGGGCCATAGCACGGGTGGGGAGGTAACTGGCTCAAACGTTTCAAATATGTCGCACCTAATGTCATCGTGCCCACACCTTGTTGTTTTAATTGGTGGGGTTCAAGTGCCCTGTCTGGTGGATACTGGCTCCATGGTAACTACGATTACTGAGAGTTGTTTTCGTGAACATTTCGAACCATGGGGCCAGGATCGACTTAAATCGTGTCAGTGGTTGCAGCTTAGAGCTGCTAATGGTCTTTCAATCCCCTATATTGGATATATGGAGTTGAATATCGAACTCTGCGATCGAGTAATTACAGAGTGTGGCGTGCTTGTTGTTCGGGATCCTCCTGGTGGCTTGTGTACACGGGTCCCAGGTGTTCTGGGAATGAATGTCCTTAGTCGATGCTACCAGGGGCTTTTCGGACGGCATGGCCCGGCCTTGTTTGATTCACTCTCAACCATAGATGTTCCAAATTCTGTTTTACAGGCACTGCAACATTGTCGTCGAGTCGATAATCAGTCGCTTGTGGTACGTTCAGGAAGAGTTAGAGTGCGAGGGCGGAGACCTTGTCGCATCCCAGGTGGCACGATGAAGTTTGTGGCAGCAACTTGTTCCGAGCAGTATGCCAAAAGCACTGTTCTTTTTGAACCCCCAGACTCCGGGTTACCAGCTGGTCTGTTGGCTTCTCCTGTACTAGTGCAGGTTACACGAGGTACTGTTTATTTACCTGTGGTAAATGTGGGAACCACTGACGTGTTGCTCTATGCTAACACTGTCCTTGGTACACTGAATAATGTTTGTGTGGTTAGTTTGCCATCAGGAGTTAGTGAGGTCCGGTCTGTGGCAGCTACAGTACATTCCCCCGCTGGTGAGGTCATCCCGAGCGTTAAAGAACAGAGTGACGCACTCGATTTGTCTGTTTTATCAGCAACAGAACAGGGTCAGGTAAGGGACCTACTTTATAGGTTTCAGTCCGTGTTTTCCACTCACGAGGGTGATCTAGGATGTACCGGCCTGATTTCGCATGATATTCCCCTGCTAGATAACGTTCCCGTCCGGCAGCGGTACAGGCGTATACCACCGTCGGAATATGAAGTGGTAAAGTCCCACATTAATCAGCTGTTGGAGGCTAATGTTATAAGAGAGAGCTGTAGCCCATATGCATCCCCAATTGTTCTTGTTAAAAAGAAAGACGGTAGTCTGCGTATGTGCGTTGACTACCGCCAACTGAACGCAAAGACCCGTAAGGACGCTTTCCCTTTGCCGCGCATCGAGGAGTCGTTGGACTCTTTGACGGGGGCCTGCTGGTTCTCCACTATGGACTTAGCCAGTGGGTACAATCAGGTCCCCGTCACTGAGAAGGACAAGTCTAAGACCGCATTTTGCACTCCTTTCGGATTGTTCGAATGGAACCGTATGCCCTTTGGGCTTTGCAATGCCCCAAGCACGTTCCAACGTTTAATGGAACGGATGTTTGGGGACCAGCAATGTAGGTCTGTACTTCTGTACCTTGATGACATCATAGTCTTCTCTTCCTCGGTGTCACAGCAGCTAGAGCGGTTGGAGGTGGTTCTACGTCGTTTAGAGCATGAGGGTCTGAAGGCTAAATTGGGTAAATGTGCATTCTTCCAACATGAGGTAAAGTATCTGGGACATGTTATCTCAGCTCAGGGAGTATCCACAGACCCCAGTAAAATTGAGGCCGTAGTTAATTGGCAGCGCCCCACTAGTGTGCAAGAGTTGCGTTCATTTCTAGGCTTTGCAAGCTATTACCGGCGCTTTGTTGAGGGGTTTGCGAAATTGGCAGCCCCTCTCCATAAGTTGGTAGCTGAATGGGCCGCTGCGAAGCCTAGAATACGAACTGGGCAAGGTTTCTCTGGCGCCTGGACTGAGCAGTGCCAGCAGTGTTTTGATGAGCTGAAGAGGAGGCTTACTTCTGCCCCAGTACTCGCCTATGCTGACTTTTCCTTGCCGTTTATCCTAGAGATAGATGCCAGCCATGGGGGTTTAGGAGCGGTCCTCTCGCAGGAACAAGGAGGTAAAGTACGGCCAATTTCTTATGCTAGCCGCAGTCTTAGGCCCACTGAGCGAAATATGTCCAACTATAGCTCCATGAAGTTGGAGTTTTTGGCGCTCAAGTGGGCCTTGACTGAGAAATTTAGGGAGTACTTGTTAGGGCAGAAGTGTGTTGTCTACACGGACAACAACCCTCTCAGCCATCTGACCACTGCGAAGCTTGGGGCTACCGAGCAGCGCTGGGCTGCTCAACTTGCAGCATTTGATTTTAGTATCCGCTATCGGCCAGGGAGGAATAACCGGAATGCCGATGCCCTTTCCAGACAGGACCCTGCTAGTTATAGTGAGGTGAGAGGCTTGTTACCAGGGACTGAGGTACCAAAGGTCCTGGCACAAGCATCAGGGGTAGATCTAGTGATGCCAGCTACCCAGGCTGTAGTTTCTGTGTTTCCTAGTCTGGTAGGTGACATGAAGGCATTGCAGGAGGCAGATCCAGTGATTGGGGAGATTTTGGTGTTCTGGAGACTGGGGGCACGTCCCAGCTCTGAAGAGCGACGCCAGCTGCCCAAAGCAGCCCTAGTTTTACTGCGTCAGTGGGATCGATTGCTGGAGAAAGAAGGGGTTCTGCATCGCCGTGTGTTTCGTTCTAACGGTGGTGAGGAGATTCTCCAGGTAGTCCTGCCAGCTGTTTTGCATAGTGAAGTTTTGACACAAGTGCACCAGGGACATGGACACCAAGGGGTCGAACGGACCACCGAGCTAGTGCGACAGCGTTACTATTGGCCAGGACTGACATCCGATGTAGCCCAGTGGTGTCGGGAGTGCGAAAGGTGTCAGGTCGCCAAGGATACGCAGCCAGTAGCTCGTAGTTTCATGGGTCATCTGTTAGCCTCTAGGCCAAATGAAATCTTGGCCATTGATTTTACACTGCTCGAACCATCTCGCTCGGGGTTGGAAAATGTCTTGGTGATGACCGACGTCTTCACAAAATACACCTTGGCAGTCCCCACTCGGGATCAGCGAGCTGAAACTGTGGCCCGCACGTTGGTGGCGGAATGGTTTTACAAGTTTGGTGTCCCTGGACGCATTCATTCTGATCAGGGCCGTAGTTTTGAGTCTTCTTTAATACAGCAGCTCTGTAGTCTCTATCAGATTGAGAAATCTCGCACTACCCCTTACCACCCAGCAGGTAATGGGCAGTGCGAACGTTTTAACAGGACCCTGCATAATCTCCTGCGTACCCTACCTCTTTCTCGGAAGGCAGATTGGGTCTCGGCTCTCCCTCAGATGCTCTTTTGCTACAACACTACCCCTCATCAAGCGACTGGTGAGTCACCTTACTTCCTGATGTTTGGCCAAGAGCCAAGGCTCCCTATTGACTTTTTGCTAGGTAGAAGCCAGGAAATGGTAGCAGGTGGCGTAAATGAGTGGGTGTTGGAGCACCAAACCCGCTTGCAGGTTGCCTTTGAGGGGGCGCGAGAACATTTGAAGGTGATGGCAGAGCGTCGCAAGAAGCAGCACGACCTGCAAGTTCGTGATACACCATTGGGGGAGGGTCAGCTGGTTTACCTTCGTGATTATGGCGTGAGAGGGCGCCATAAGATCCAGGACCTGTGGAGCCCAGTGGTGTATCAGGTTTTGAGAGCGCCTCCGGTAGGTGGGTCGGTATACACAATTGCGCCAGTGGATGATTTGAGTAGGGTAAAACGGGTTCACCGCTCTTTGTTGAAGACCCGTATACAAAGAGATTCTCCTGCTGTCAGTCCTGCAGATGGCCCTGTAGTAGTGGAGGTTCCACCATTGGATGACTCTCCGTCTGAGGAGGTCGATCTGTGGGTCTTGGTACCCGAAACTCCACAGGGTGTTGGTGGGTCAACACTAAGGGACCCAGCATCTTTTCCTGCCCTTGTTCCTCGACGCCTAACCGAAAATACTGCCCCTACAACTTTAGTGGTTCCTGGACCATCTGGTGTGGTATCTTCAGATTTAGAGTCCGTCAGGGAACCCTCACCTGTAAGTCAGTCTGGTAATGGTGAACTGGTCTTGCGGCGGACGAGGCGAGCTAACGCTGGTCATCATCCTAATCTGCACCACCTCCCTCAGGCAGTAGAACCAGGGAGGAGTGGTGTGTCTACCATAGTTCCCGCATCTAATTCTGTTTTTGCCCTTTTTAGGCCCTGGCACTAAGTCTTTTTTTGGCTGTAGTGGGGTTTTGTCCACCGTCGGGGCGACGATGCAAGAACCAGGGGTAGATTGTAGTGGGGCAGTCTGGGTACCGCCCCTTTTAACGCGACTATCGCCTGAATGACTGGTGTGAGAGCCTATTGGCTGTCACTCCATGTGTATTTAAGACGTAGTTTACGCACCTGAATGGGCATGATACAATCATTGTCATTTGTGGCTGTGTGCACGCAGCTTTGCGGGAGCCAGGTTGTGTTTAGGATTGGTGCGACGTTGCTGTTGGGTACGGGCTGTCTTTCACTCCAGTCTGTGTATGCGCTGATGGAACACCCGCATATTTGCCGTTCGTTGAGTTTTGGGATAAAAACCGCGAGTAAACTGAACCTGTGTGTTTAGCAATCTACTTCTGGTGGGGGCAATTTCTCGTGAGCATTTTGTCACTGGACTGCAGGGGCAAATAAAGTACTCCTTGTACAACACGCTCAACATCTCGTCACTGTGGACTGCAGGGCGAATAAGTTACCCCTTATACAACATTGAAGACTGCACCGCTTGTTCTGCTGCTATATTTGTAGTATTTTTGTGACCATTGGCATTTGATTTCAGTTCTCTTGTTTGTTTTGTTGCTTCGCGCTGATGCTGGTGGCTTGAGACCGGTGGCCAGTTCGAGCCGTCATTTAACGAGAGATGTGCCGTTAATAGAGCACATTAGCTCCACTGGAAATCGCCATCCGCAGCGTGTTGATTTGTTTTTATTTTTCTTTTGGCCTGTGTTCTTCCTAGGGACGCCTTGGAAGAACATTTATTATCTGGTTCTTGGGAGGTTTAATTTATTGTTTTTTTGGTTTAAATGTACTGATTTGAGTATTTGTTAATGTCTTTAATGTTTTCTTCTTGATTCATTTGTGATTTCTTGATTTGAACTCCGATTGTTTTTGCTTTGTTTTATATTTTCAGTTTTGCTTTTGTTCTTCTCAAGATTTGTCATTGTGATTAGGTTCATGAGCTTTTGGTTTAAACGTAACAGGTTCTATCTTCGTTTGAACCATTGTGGCCAGTGACTTGTCCATATTCATCATCTATGGTTTGAGCTTGATCCAATACAAATTGTGAATTCTGTGTGTTGATTAATTGTTGTTTGTTTTTTTTGTTTATTTCAGGAGCTGTAGGCCTCCAGTGAGGGAAGCTAGCTGTTTGACCCTGTGGTGGTGGTGTTTCTCTCACAGAGTGTTTTTGCCGTGACCATTGCATCTCCCTCACTTAGTGTGTGTGTGTGTGTGTGTGTGGTGTGAGTGTTTTGTGTGGAGCATACTTGGGCGAGTGGTGTGCCCTAAGATACTCACTGTGCAGCTGGCCACCCTACTGGTAGGCCTCAGCCTGAAAAGTGTTTGATTCTCTTGATTTCATTTGTCTGGTCAATCGTTTTTCTACATTTTTAACTATTATTATTGTGAAATAAAAGTGTTTTGTATTTATACCCCCGTCTCTTGTGCTTAGTGGAAACTAACCTGTGTGCTTTATTTTTGGGTCTAAATTTCCCCGTTCATAGAAACGGGGTGGCGTAGTCTGCTTTGTTCTAGTTGTACACTAGTGTGAATCTTTACCAATTACCGCCCCGCCACATATATATATATATATATATATATATATATATATATATATATATATATATATATATATATATATATATATATATATAACATAAAATTTAATGGCTACAACAAGTATAGTAAGCTACAGATGTCATGTCTGAGCTGGATTTGAGTGAACATCATTTTTACGGTGACCGGTTCATGAGCGTGCCTGCGGATTATTGAGAGGAGTCACACCGGTCCTCTCCGCTCATTAGTTATTACAGCTTCGTTCTCATCAGAATGCCCACGTATTAAAAAATTGTTGGTTTTAAACCGGGTTCAGGCTCATAATTACAGTTAATGTGTCGGGCAGGCCCGGTCTCGGATACAACGTGCACGGGCTCGGGTAGGGACGGCCTTTATTTTTGAGCCGATCTAAGCTCAAGTTCTGGCAAAAAAATAGCCTATATATTATGTGCCGGCCCGTTGGTATGAATTTTAGGCTACTCGTGAAGTCGTGATGGAACGGTAGTGGAGCGTTCTCGGAGCGAGTGAAAACCGCAACGCTACGACTTTTAAAAAAATCAGCTCCTCACTCCATTCAAAATCTCGCTGCTCCGCTCCCTCTCAACTCCACTCACATACTCTGCACCAGACCCACGAATAATGGCTGAATAACAAAAATATGAACACCACACAAGGGTTAAAATGATAACAAAAAATATCATATTCAGCTGTGTCCCTTGACATGATTTACTCTCTTCATTACCACTGAAGTACACTCAAGAACATTTATTTATTTGTTTATTTCACATGCTCTGTTCACTGCCTACGCCAACCTTCAACCTAGATTATAATGCTATTAAAAAGAAAAGAAAAGAAAAAACAACAACAAATACTTTCTTTGACTTATGGATACAAAACTATAAATTAATATTAGGTCCAAAACTTGTTTCACAGGTATGGCAGGGATGAGGAGAAACAAGGGTCTACACTGATCAGTCATACCATTACGACCACTACCAGGTGAAGTGAATAACTGATAACTGTCTCGTCATCACAAGTTGAGGAAAAGCAGGAAAAGCAGGAAAAATGGGCAAGCGTAAGGATTTGAGTGAGTTTGACAAGGGCCAAATTGTGATGGCTAGACGACTGGGTCAGAGCATCTCCAAAACTACAGCTCTTGTGGGATGTCCCCGGTCTGCAGTGGTCAGTATCTATCGAAAGTGCTCCAAGGAAGGAACAGTGGTGAACCGGCAATGGGCGGCCAAGGCTCACTGATGCACATGGGAGTGAAGGCTGGCCTGTAGTCTGATCAAACAGACAAGCTACTGTAGCTCACATTGCTCAAGAAGTTAATACTGGTTCTAAACCCTGTCAACCATTGAAAGCGCCGACAAGTGGGCATCTGAGCATCAAAACTGGGCCACAGAGCAATGGAAGAAGGCGGCCTGGTGTGATGTGTCACATTTTCTTGCACATCACATGGATGGCCGGGTGCACAGTGGGAAGAAGGTGGAGCCATTGGAGGCAGTGATTCCAAACTTCCAACCTCATGGAAAAATAAATAAAACATAAGTTTGACCTCATAATATGGATGTTTTTTTGAAGGTTAAGCCCTTTTCTGGCCATTTGTTGGAGAGTTTAAAGCTCTGTTACTCTTTGAAATTTGCACATTTACAGAGCTTTTTTACTGTATTCCCAGGCGTTGTTTAATTTATGATTAGATCAAGAGACTCTGCGCAAAACCATTTGATCCGTTTGATGTTCTCAAATTCACAGAAATTGATTTGCTCTATGATCCCCTTTAAATATTTCTGTTTTATTTGACCCAGCATAAATACAAAAAAAACACATTCATGTCAATATTTTATAGTAAAATGACTCAGACATAAAAAGATAATTTAATGAAACTTTAATGTGCTTTTTGTATAATTCAATATCATATATTTAAGCATCGCCTTTTCAGGTGCTTGTATAAAAAAACATTCATTATTGATGTTATGAGAGGTGCATAATGAATATTGTAAATACCACCAAATAAAGCGGTGGGCGGCATGAATTCAAATCTGTTTGCTAATTGTAATCGCAACTGGGCTTAGCAGCTTCAACAGCCGGTTGTAGTATCACTCACAGAGAAAAAACAACACAAGTGTAAAACTAGAAGCAAAATCAAAGATGTGCCATCTGTCAGCCAGTTTAATTCTAAAATTAAAATCTGATTAAGAAGATTATGTGGGTGGCCTTAATTCAATTCATATCAAGTTTAAGCAGTTAAAAAAAACAAGACGTGTAAGCAGCTGAAATGCTGAAATAGTCACATATATACAGGCAAATGGCATTTATCTCATCATGCATATTGCTTTGTCTTGCTCTCTAGAACTATTGCAGGAGTTCACCATATCAAGGCCTGACAGACGCAGGTGCAGCATACTTAGCGACCCATGATTGTCTGCATATCAAGACTCCCAGTGGATTTCTCTGCTAAATATTGGTGAGGTGAGCGAATAGGATTGTTTGCTGTGCTAAGACCTTTGATGTGTGTGCTGGTATTTATTTTTACTCTTCTTCTCTATCAGTCCTGGCAGTCCTAGGCAGGCACTCTGAGAGATATTGAGAACTGTGGGTACTAGACATGTGGGAGACATCACTGCTGTGATGAATCTGAATCCCTTGCTCTAGATCTGTGTGCGCGCGCATGTGTGCGTGCGCTTGCTCAGCTCAGCTGTTTATTTATAGCTCCTCTACAGCTCAGAGCTGAACTCCCAAACGTTCCTTCTCATGAAGTCTATTTCTGCATCTACACACACATATACTTTTCAAATCCCTGAAGTATTTTTGAGGGGATTTCATGTTTTTCTGTCTTTTCATTTTCTGATTTCACACATCTTTTCTTCAGTATGAGTGGCATTTTGTATGTCATATTTTTGACAGTCTAGCTTACTGGTTCCTGCTACATCCCGATTGCGGTTATTATATATCAGAGTTTCTTAAATGGTTTTGTTTCAGGATGAGTGGTGACCCTACAGCAGGGGTTTTCAATGTGAGATGTGCCTTCCCAGGGGGGCGCGAGAGCATGTCAGGGGAGGCGCGGTGTGGAGGAGTAGGGCTATACATCATATCCTGCTATGCTACATATCCTGGTGACAAGTGTGAATTGATGGCTGTATGTAAATACATATATGTGAGTGTGTGCCTGTGTGGTCTGATCAAACAGACAAGCTACTGTAGCCCAAATTGCTCAAGAAGGTAATGCTGGTTCTGATAGAAAGGTGTCAGAATACACAGTACAGGGTTGCATAGCTGCAAACCAACCAGTGTGTTGACCCCTGTCTACTGCTGAAAGCACCAACAGTGGACACGTGAGCCTCAGAACCTGAAGGTTGCCTGGTCTGATGAATCACGTTTTCTTTTACATCATGTGGATGACGGGGTGCGTGTACATCGCTTACCTGGGGAACACATGGCACCAGGATGCACTATGGGCAAGCTGGCAGAGGCAGTGTGATGCTTTGGGCAATGTTCTGCTGGGAAACCTTGGGTCCTGCCATCCATGTGGAGGTTACTTTGACATGTACCGCCTATCTAAGCATTGTTGCAGACAGTACTCCCTGGTGGCTGTGACCTCTTTCAGCAGGATAATGCGCCCTGCCACAAAACAAAAATGGCTCATAAATGGTTTGAGGAGCAAAACGAGTTGCAGGTGTTGACTTGGCCTCCAAATTCCCCAGATCTCAATCCAATCGAGCATCTGTGGGATGTGCTGAACAAACAAGTCAGATCCATGGAGGCCCCACCTCACCTCGCAACTTACAGGACTAAAATGATCCACTGCTAACATCTTGGTGCCAGATACCACAGCACACTTTCAGGGTCTAGTGGAGTCCATCCCATGAGTAATTTAGCATTAACTATCAATGCATTTTACAGAATTAAATTATTGTCTCTGAACTTGCCTCACCAACATTTCATCCCGTCATCCCGTCATCAATACGTAAACCCGTCTCCGGCATGATGAATATTCCTATTGAATAATTGCTTTCTTGACACGTCATCTTAAATAAACCTGTCTCCGTCATGACAAATCTGATCATTTGAATATTCATATCTAATAATTGTTTACTCGACACATCATCCTAAATAAACCCGTCTCCAGCGTGATGACTCCGATCCTTTGAAAATTCCTATTTTTGTTTAATCGACGCATCATCCTCAATAAACCTGTCTCTTGCGTGATACCTCCAACTTTTGAATATTCTAATATGATTTCTAACCTGTAAGGTTGCCAGAATAATAATCATACTATCACTGTTTGTTAATAGGCCAGAGGAGAACAATTGCTGAGAACAATGTTCAATAGAAGATAACTACATGAGTTAAGGTTCGGTTTTAAGGTAGGTTTAGGTTTAGTACCTAGTTATTACCCAGTTATTGTAATTTCTATAATACATACATATAATGTACATGGGAAACATGCCTTTTAAATAAAGTGCTACCATTATTATTATATTTATATTAACTAGCATTAACAGAGTAATACATACTTCAATAAAATAAACCTCTATATTGACCATTGTTGGTTAATGTATGCTAACATGCATTAACAAATCAGACAAAAAGTATGCTTTTGATTTTGCTGTGATTAGTTGCTTATATTGTTTCTATTTACCATTGTTGTTTTCCCAATGCTGCTTCAACCCATCCGCTCCAGCTCTTTGACCTAGCAGTTGAGAAACATGCACTGATCTATTATCACCTGTTCGTTTTCATCCCTTTAGTTTTCTGAGTTTGTCCTTTAGTTATCCATCTTGACCTAACCCTTATTCTCTCATTGTGCTTATATCCAGATTGACAAAATGATAAAAAAACATTTACAAGAAAAGAAAAAAGGTACACATCCTCATGACCTGGTCACACCATCTAATTATTCAACTCAGGCTCTGTCCATTCATCATCATGAAGTGACCTTAAAGTTATTGTCCGGCACCCTGTAAAAACTGGGCTAGCCGAGGGCTCAGTTGCACTTTCAACGTCTCTTTTTAGAGCTTTTCCCATAATGCACCAAGGCAACCCTCTTTAGAAGAGCTCTTTTTACTGAGTGTCAAAATCTAAGCCATGTTAGATCACCAAAGCAGAAAGAGTCATGATCACTTAGCGCTGTTAGATTTATAATTACTGTTTTGATAAGAACACGGTTTGCTCCTTGCATGCTTTGAAATGAGACACAGAACACTGTGACTAACTGGCTCTTCGGTTATGAGTCACACTACAAAAAGATTATAAAAAGCAACGGAGGCTACAGTCCATCAGGCAAGTAACATTTCCTCACGTTACATGGCTACTCCACACTAGGTCTCGATCGCAGCGCTTATGCCTTATACAGAAACTAGTGACCAGAAAATGGTGGCATTTAACTTTTAAATGGACTGTCAGTTGCGGCGTGATTGTTCTTGTATAAACTGCTGCGGAAGCACAAGATGAGTTTTACATGTGGTTCCCCATCCAAAGTCATTACCTCAAATCTACTCAGAATTTAGATGATATCTTAGCTGTCGGTTTTGATGGATGGCTCATTTGGGAAGATTGTCTGATCATTCATCAGTAATTTGCAGGAACCTGTATGGTCACCAGATGTGCGATTAGATACATAATTATACAGATCCTTCTCGGCCGCATTAAGCATCCCTCATTTTCATCCAAATTGGTCTCGGTTGAAGAAAAACTTTCTTTTCCAACTTTAGTTCTGCTGAGAAAATGAAGCTCAACTGAGTTTGTAGTAGTCGTTAACATTAATCAAATTTTCAGTGCACAATTAATGCACATAAATCACGTCTGAGTTCAGATTTGTCTGTGTAAGGTGTGTGAAGAACTGTGAAGATAATTCTGCCAAATATCGAGCATGCCCAAGTGCCGGCCAAACCGGTAATCCATATCTCTCCCGTCTGTTCAAGACAGATGACCAAGGGTTCCTTATCATGCGGCTCGGTAGTTTCATGATTCAAGAAAAAAAATCTTACGTATACTTTCCTCTGAAAACTTTTCTCGACTGTATGAACCGCTCATTAGTTCGAAATTCCAGTCTGTTGCACATGTTCGGATGGCATGTGCTGTTGGAAAATATGCAGAGCTTTTTCTCTGGTGCAAGTGGTATCCGTCAACAACCTAAACCTCCTCTATTTCTCCTTAAGATGTATCCTGTGTTGTCAGATCTTGGCTGGGGCTCTTTTCGGAATTGCATCTCCGCCCAAACGGGAGGCTGCAAGATTGATTAACTAATCCATGCATGATTGATGCCCAAGCCGTTAGCATTTTCCATGTATTCCTGCTAAGCGCTATCAGCCATGTGAGCCCACTTTTACCGGCTCTTGCATCCCAGGCTTCCCGTGGCCCTATCCTAGGCTGTCTTATATCATCATGGTGACCAGTAAATCACTCCAATAGTTTAACCCAGGATGATTTATGTCAGCGGTGGAACATTGCTTATACTGTTTATTTTGGTCATATTGAAGGAGATCTGGCGGAGCGAGGCCTCGGGAAGGTCAAATAGCTCATGTTTGCAACTGGAGGCTATAAATGTGAACGGGAATGAATGACAATGTGCATGGTGTGATTTCCAGTTCAAACCAGATGACTGATGACTTTCTGTGTTTTGATATGCGCGCTTAGGACTGCACATGTGCATGGGTTGAAAATATAATAGCGTGCTATTTAAGCACAAGAAACCAAATTTATGTCATATCATATTTAGTTGTTGATTTGAAATTAGTTATTTAGTTAGTTGGTAACAATTCATTTTGATAGTCCACTTTAGACATTCTATTAACTATAACTTCATGTCAACTAACTGTCATTAGAGTATTTGTAGACTGATTAATATTTACTAACATTTTATTTTGTTGGTCCTCCAACAGACTTTCTACTGACTATAAGTAACTTGGCAACTACAATTCAACTTAAGGCTGCAACACACTCCACAAGAATAGAGAAAAAAGTTCTCGCTCCCAGGGCTGCGAGAACAAAATGACATCATTTTGTTCTCGCAGCCCTGGTTCGGGAGTTCTCGCAGCTTGTTCTCGACACATCGCCTGAGCAGAAGTTTTTTCTTGCAGGTGTCCAAGATCTATAGTGTAATTGGTCATACATTTAATGTGGGCGTGGTTAATGCAGAGAAACGCAAATGATCGGCACCTGCTTTTCTCTTGAAGTATGGAATGTACTGGCCAGAACGAACTTTTTTCTTGTTCTTGCCACCGCGAGAAAATAAAAAAATGTATTTGTTCTTGCAGAGTGTGTTCCAAGCTTTATTCTACTAACCCGAACTCTAAACCGAACCATAACTTACCAGTCTACTAAAACTTTAATGAGACTTAATTGAAATTTAGTTGCAAAGTTACTTATAGTTAGTAGAATGTTTAATGTGGACTATCAAAATAAAGTTTGCCAATTAGTTTTGTTAGTTTTTTTGAGATTTCAGGACTGCTCGATTCAAGTAGATAAGATTTGGACTCGGTCTTAGATGTGTGTACAAATATGACCACAGAGTGAACACACTTTCCTTAAGAGGGACTGTTGTGTAACAGATTATCAAAAATAGAAAAAGAAAAGAAAAGTAGGGTGGGTCTTGTTTCTTTGCATTGGTTGTTGATTGGATGTTGAGATTTGGCTGTTGCACTCAAAAGCGGAGGCAGATGATCATGTTTGCAGGGATGAGTTTAAGCAGACTAAATTATTGGGGAAATCTTACATCTTGCTTAGTTACTATATAGTACATGTTTTGTTTTTGTTTTTTTACAGAAAAAGATAAAAAAAAAAAAAAAAGATACATTGTAGAATGTCTGGTAATGATTTAAAACAGCATTTCTCAACCAGGGCCTTTGCAAACATCCAGGGATACTGTGGGATCTTAAAGATATTTCAATTATTATTATTATCTCTAATCTAAATTAAAATGCAAAAAAAAAAAAAAAAAAAAAAAAAATTTTGAAATCAAGGTGTCAACTGAACCAATTTCCCAATATCATCCAACTGCGGCCAGAAATGGGCGTTATTGTGCGGGTGGGGTTTCCGTTTTCGCAGACTGGAACTTCTTCTTCTTCACTTCTTTTGCTGAACTGCAAGCTGTCAACATCCGGATAACATGTTCAACATTGGCCCCTAGTTAGTTTTTCTCAAACAGAAGCTTCAAAATAAAATCTAGCATCTTGCAACATGACATCGTGACATTGCATAAACATACACGTCACTTTCTAAAGCCAAGTGGTGTATTATCTGTACATATTTTGAGCCATCAAATTTACATATTTTGTACAAATTTACAAATTTACATATTTTGGACCTGCAGGGTTGCGTGTAGGCAATCGTTATTGTGATTGACATGGCCAAATGAAATGTTTAGAATCAGTTGAAGGGCATTTCCGCTGAAATGGTTTGCGGGGGAAAATCACGCATATGAAATCATACCCATGTGCCTTGAGAAACTCATCGCGATTGGTCAATGAGATGCTACCAAGAACGCCCAATAGGCGTTCTTGTTTCATGACAGAAACACCCAAACCGCAGCTAGACCCTTCTCTAATTTCCTAAAAATAATACAATTTCCAATATTGAGTCTGTTCTTTTTGTGTTCATTTTTTATTGTGTTCATTTTTTGTTTGCTCGTCTTCCTTTGACCCAATTTTCCCATGTGTTTCCTTGATTCATCTTATTCACCTGTCCCTCGGCAATTAACTCATCTGCTCCTTTGTCTGCCCTCATTTTTTTAAGCCCTCAGTTTCAGTCTGTTCCTTGTTTTGGATTGTCTATGTGAAGTGGTTGTTTGCCCAATTTGATAGCATTTCTATTATCATGCGCTTTCATTACAGCCACCAACCATTAATATATATATATATTATAGGGGTGTGTATTATAATATATATATATATGTATATATATATATATATATATATATATATATATATATATATATATATATATATATATATATATATATATATATATATTTTTTTTTTTTTTTTTTTTTTTTGTACACATACACACAATTAACCCTTGTATGGTGTTCGGGTCTGCTGGACCCATTTTCATTTTTTATCGAAAGAAAAATTACATGATTAATTATTTTTTCAAACTGAGACTCATTAGCCTTGGCTTATTTTCTGTGAGGAATATTTATCAGAACACATTTTCAATGACATGTGTGTATAATGACATGGATATTACAACGCAAACATGGTTTATGACGATATCTGTGTCCTCATACTAAAACATACTAAATGGTGTTTTTTGAAATTCAAAAAATGCCATTATGCCTATGAAGAGTAACTATACACCACATATCCAAGTGTGCGTGTGTGTGTGTGTGTGTGTGTGTGTGTGTGTGTTTGTGGTGTGTGTGTGTGTGCGTGTGTGTGTGTGTGTGTGTGTGTGTGTGTGTGTGTGTGTGTGTGTGTGTGTGTGTGTGTTATGGGTGTGTGTGCATGTGTGTGTATAAGTGTGTGTGTGTGTGTGTGTGTGTGTGCGAGAGAGAGATTGTGTGCAAGTGTGAGAGTGTGCAATAATGAGTTTTGTTTCTACCCCTGCCGTTCCCACACGAGGTTGCAATTCTTAAATGTGATCCAACATAGGTAAAGAAAAAATATTAATCATATGTGCTGTTTATATTGCTTGTAATTGGGATGAAGTAAACATCTATTGAGTATTTTAACATAACATTTTTGATTGTTTTATTGATTTTATTTGCTGGCTGAGTAACAAAAACATGAACACCACACAAGGGTTAATAAAGATATTGAAAAAAAAGAAAAAGAAAAAAACGAGCCTGACAGTTTTTTTATAAATCACTTAAGTGAGCGATTCAATGACTCATTTGCACAGATTTTATACGTAATGTTATAAGTATCTTATCGCCACCTTCTGGTGAGAATATGTAATCTTTCAGGAAGATTTAATGAACAAGGGCCTAAAATCAGATTTATTTTATTTTATTTAAATCATTACTTGAAATTAAATAAATGTTAACTGAAAAATAAATAAACTTATTGAAAGATTTGCATAATAAAATTGCAAAAAACTATATAGATGTTTTTACAAAACTGTCATGATATCTACTGAAGGAAAGCTTGCAGAAACCAAGTGCAGTTTAAAGATCCAATCATAAAACTAGTGATGGCAATTTCAAAACAGTGATTCATGAAGTTCCAAAGTTTTGAATCTTTTGGTTCGAAATGTGAATCAAACTCCCAAAGTCACGGGATTTCAGTAAACAAGGCTTTGTTATATCCGCACTGTTTTGAAACACTTTGAAATGTCGATGGTTCACCGCTAGGGGATGATGATCTCCATGAACCCACGAATCATGAGGAGTCACTGGGAACCATAAGGCTGGGTGCAACTGGTCTGCGAGAGTAGCTGTGTGCAGATGAGGTGGAACTGCAAAAGGAGATGTGAAGTCACTTTCAGCTTCATGTAGTGATTGAAATTAAGCTCTCTTGCATGTATTTTTGCGTTTGAACGGCAAAACCACAATTATTGTATTGCGAACACATGTATTTAAGTTACCGTAATTTCTCAAATAAAGACCGGGGCCTTTATTTACCTGAACTGCCGATGGGAACCGGCTTTTATTAGAAGCAGGCTTTTATTAGGGGCAGGCCTGTTTTTTTAATTCCATCTGTTTGAAAAATAATTCCTTTATGTAAACCGTTTTCAATTTAAAGTGATTGTTCCAGTGGACAAATATCATTGATTTTTTAAAGAAACATTTGCAAAAATATCACCATACAACAAAATAATACGCATTTTTTGTAATTCCGAGTGCAGCTCCGCATCCGAAGATGAACGAGTTCTCGGTGAATCTAGCTGAGCATGACGACTCATCACACAGGCCCCCAGTTTGCACATTAGATGCTTATATTTACTGAATGAGCCTACAAAAGCAGAAATAAGCCATTTTAAATAAAGATCCAGGTTTAAGCAAATAAATAAATAAATCACGACATTAAAGTTTAGTGAAATTAGGAAATATTTAAGAGATCGTTAATTTAGTGCATATTTTGTTCTTATGTCACAAGTAATAATATCAAGCAAAGGTTTACTGAGTTTTACACGATTCTTTTGTGGTGTGGTTTTTGGTGAAATGTACTAAAATAAATATCATCACCTGTGCACATTAGCCCACTTCTTCTCGACGTGTTGGTTTCAAGAAAAATTAATCCGAATCGCCCTCTGTCGTTTCAAAGAATAGCACATGGGCGAGCGCGGCGAGTATCAACGCCTCGTCCGTTTTGGGAGGAGCGCGCGCAGTCAGGCGAAAGTATAAACAAGGCTTGAGACGGCGCTGCGCGGAGCTGAGCTTCGAGGCTTGAGTGCGACACCCTTAAGAAGACATAAAAGAGGCGAGGCGAGGCTAATATTAGGTGCGTCTTAATCAGCTCTAGTTCAGTAGTCAGGGGACTGATCAGGACATACCCGTAAGTCAATGGACTGACTCCCTGATCAGTGCCCTGACTACTGACGGAGCAGATTGAGGCGCACGCATTGTGAAGATCGATATTTGTAGCCTGGCTGGTGACATGGTATTTTCACAGACGTCGCATCTCTCATAGACTACAGTAACCTATTTAAAATGGCAAATGCATCCGTTATATTCTCAACTTAATTTACAAAGCAATCCCTGTAAAGTTTTTAGGTTAACTATAGAAGAGACCAGGATTAGTGCGTGTCGCACTGGCATGACTCGCATCGGGGCGCTTGGCATCAGGATGGTTTCGCATTAAATGAACAGCATTTAGGAGATTATCCACTCATTTCCCCCCGGCCTTTATTTGAGACCGGCCTTTATTTGTTCAGGCTGACCACGCCCCCGGCCACTATCAGAGGCCCAGCGTTTATTTGACTACAGTCTTTTATTCAAGGAAATACGGTATGTTATGCTTAAATTATCGATTAATGCATTACAATTTAATTAAACTGATTAGATTTTAGTTAACTGCGTTAATTAAACTCATTCAATTTTAGTTAACTATATCTACTGTAGATATAGTCAACGAAAATCTCAGGATATTTATTCAACTCAAATTAAATGTCATTTTTGTTAAAATACTATGACAAAAAAAAATGCTATCAAAATTAACTGCATTTTACATGCAATATCTTTATTTTTTTAAGGTTATAAACTATAAATGGAAGATGTATCTAAAAATGGACTTCCAATATACCCAATGCACATTCAATCGAAGTGATAACTTTGTCATTACAATATACTAATGTAACCCCCACCCCCCACCCACCCATCCACCAATAGCAATAATGTAAGTGTTTTAATGAGTAATATAATTAATTACATGGAAATATCAAGTACAACCTGATCTGATTTGCAATAATAATTTTAATCCCTTTGCTGGCTTAGAAAATATTAATTTATGTAATCTGAATCAACTGTCGGGGCTTGAAAAGATCTAATTTAAGATGGATCAAAGTGCATCAAAAGCCACTAAATAACCCTTCCTAACCTTTTCATTACATTCAAATTATGCATATCTTTGACTAGCTCCTGCTTTCCTCTGAAGTGCTTCAGCTTCTGTATGCCTTCACATCACATGCAGAGCTTTTACACATCTTTAAGTTTCCCTAATTCCCTTATTCATTTTAGGGATCATTTTAGTTCTCCTCTTGACTACTCCAAGCCCCTCCTGCTTTTAAACGCAATTAATTTCATCTTCCGAAATGAAATGGCAATGTCTGGAGTGCGATGTGAATTATTGAAGCGCGGTGGACTTCTGCCAGTGTCATTGAGGGAACGACTCCCGCAGCTCTGCCAAAAAAGCCGACCGCATGGCACTCAAGTCACTATCCCGAAATCCACTTTTGTCTTGCGCTCGACGGGCCTGCTGACGGAACCATATGCTTACGCGACACCCGTGTATCTAACGTGTCATAAATCAATTCTGCTCGCTGTTGTATGGAGCTAGGATATACCCAGTTTGACGTACACAGGAACACTCTTCTATGAAAGGAAATTGCCTCACATGTTTTATGACAGCACATCCCCTAAAGCAGAACGCTGCTTCATGTCAAACAGCATAAGGCACTCAGTTGGCTGATAATAAATAGCAGGCAATTAAAGAGAACACTGATTTCCAATACTTCCACAAAACATGTTTAAACCATGAGGACTTGTGATATACAACTGAATCTATTTGATTTTGTTATCACCACCCAGTGTGACACATGTGTCAGTTTGATGCATCGACATCATTTTTCCTTTGACTTTTTTGTGAATTAAATGGGTTCAGACAACTTTATGAGTAAGCTGTTATTGAGCACATTTATTATTTGCATACCTTTGCTATGTTATATCTGTCAGACTTTTTAGTCCTAAGCCTGTGTTTGTTTTTATCGTGCTTGAAGATATTGTTTCTTGATATTTGCAATAAAGTGGTGTTATTTGCAACATCTAGTAAAAAACCACCATCAATAGGAACAAATTGACCGAGGCTGCGAGCAGTACTCTGGAACTGAAAAGGGATTTTTCATTTCCTAAACCGGTTTGTGCTCATGCCCTCAAACTGAACCTCAGGATTCAGCCCCATTCACAGGGACAAACAAAGCCAGATGACTGACTGGAACCGGTTCACAACTCAATGCTGAATCGTCTTTACATAATTCCTGTTCCTAAAAAGTAGAAAATAGTGCTATAGCAACACCAAGGCCATGAGTTTGATCCCCAAAAACTGCAAACAGTGATAACAAAATGTATCCTTTGAAAGTAAAGTACTCAAAAGTTTGGGGTCAGTAAGATTATTATAATTTTTTTTTTTATAAATTAACTTTTATTCATAATTCATTTTAATAAATGACAGTATATACAGTATATACATTTATGTTACAAAATATTTCTGTTTCAAAAGAATTATGTTCTTTTGAATTTTTTATTAATCAAGGAATCCTAAATGTATTGCGGTTTCCAAAAAATATGAAGCAGCACAATTATTTTTAACATTATTATTCATACGAAATGATTCTTGAGTTTAAAATTGGCATATTAGTATATTATTATATTATTTCTAAAAGATCAGAGACTGAAGACTGGAGCAATGATGCTGAAAATTCTACTTTAATCATAGCTACAGACCTCCAAACTTTGTGTGGCCTTCAAATTAGATCTAGAACAGTATGTAGGGAGCTTCATGGAATGGAGCTTTCCATGGACAGGAGCTACATCCAAGCCTTACATCACCAAGTGCAATGCAAAGCAAAGGATGCAGTGCTGTAAAGCACGCCACCACTGGACTCTAGAGCAGTGAAAACGTGTTCTCTGGAGTGACCAATCACACTTCTCTGTCTGGCAATCTGAAGGACGAGTCTGGGTTTGGCGGTTGTCAGGAGAACGACTGTCAGAGTCGTGTTATAGTGTGGATTTGTTTTTCAGGGGTTGGGCTTTCCACCGCAGGAACTTTACCCAGGAACCAGGAACTTTGGGGTGGTACTCGGTGTGTTTAGACCACAGGAACCAGGGTCTAAATGAAGTTCCGGATAAATATTTCCCCCTCCAAACGGCCCTGCTCGCGAGATAGTACTTTTTCAAAGTTCAGGAACTTTCGAGGGCGGGACTTGGGCGCTGAACATGCTGATTGGTTTAGCTCACCCAGCGTTCATTGTTCAGTAAATATCAGTCTTGCTCTCTGTCTGATGGAGCGCGTTCGTCTCAGCCATCTCACGTGAAATGTCCATAATAGCTGATAATTGTAATTTTAAATCTAGCTTTACAAGCTTTCTGAATATGCTAGTGCTCTTTTCTGTTGTTAATTACCTCTTTAGTAAACCTGTACATAACCAGCAAAAGCAGCACAGCTTGAATCTCTTCCATACTCGTTATTCATTTTTTTACAGTCTATTTTTCACCATGTAAACGACCTGACTGATTACTTTTATGTGTGCGTCCTTACATGACGGGCCGCGCCGCGCTCATGTTGACAAGAGAGGGAAGTTCATTTTTCTGAGTGGTAAACTTTTTATTTCATAAGTTATGAAGATAATGTTGGAATAATGACACAGCTTATATTGCCCCAGGCAGTATTTACTTTAACTGCGCCTGACAGAAGAAATGTTTTTTTTCTGAGATGATTATTACACTTTACAACAAATACATATAATGCTTATATAATACTGTATTAGTCCTGGTGGCCGTTAAGAGTTGCTATGGCTACAGTTAACACATTCCAGCTGCTGGAGAAAACAGCGTTGACATTTTTGATGCGGCAGACAAACTGCATGTCACAAAATGATTGCTATTGAAAGTTAGCACATGTAAAATCCAGATCAGTTTAGATAACGTCTCATGTAAACAGTCCACTAAATCTTTCAATCGGAATGACAAAAAAAGTGTCCTTGTAAAAGTGGCTAGTGTCGCGCAAAAATGATTACTGTCCGTCACTGACTTGAGGAGCAGTCGCGTGCAGTCCTACATCAACGGACTAATCTGCCTAATCTTCACAGAATTGTAGCTCGCGGTGGAAACGCAGACAGTTGCATGTCTGGGGGAGAAAAGTTCCTGTAAAAAAAGTTCCTGGAACAAATTGTTCCGGGTAATTTTGGTGGAAACGGGGCTTTAGTTCCAGTGAAAGGAACTCTTAATGCTTCAGCAAACCAATAACTTTTGGACAATTTCATGCTCCCTGCTTTCTGGGAACAGTTTAGGGATAGCCCCTTCTTGTTCCAACATGACTGCGCACCAGTGTACAAAGCAAGGTCCGTACAGACATGAATGAGCAAGTTTAGTGTGGAGGAACTTGACTGTCCTGCGCAGAGTGCTGACCTCAACCTGACAAAACACCTTTGGGGTGAATTAAAGCAGAGACTGCGAACCATGCCTTCTCGACAGAGTGGCAGTGCCTGACCTCACAAATGCGCTTTTAGAAGAATGATCTAAAATTCCCATAAACAAACTCCAAAACCTTGTGGAAAGGCTTCCCAGAAGAACTGAAGCTGTAATAGTAGCACATTGGGATGTCATTAAAGTTAAATTATATATATATATATATATATATATATATATATATATATATATATATATATATATATATATATATATATATATGCTTATTTTAAAGAAAAACATCAGACGGATTTAGGGCTTTTGCATCTGAAGTATATATATAACCGTCATTTTACCAACACTAAAATATAGATACTTTGATTAGCATTTGTCAACTGTAGTTATATATAAAACAGCAGCATGCCAGTAAATGTGTATTAATTGTATTATTTTTATTTTAAATTGATCAGTGCAGGATACACAAGAGATGTCAATGTCCCCGTTCTGTGAGTGTGATGAGCAAAAGCTGTCCTCAGTCATGGAGGATGAGGAATGAACTGAATTGGATCATCCGCTTGCACTTCTGTGCCAAGAGTCCACTTCCAACTGCTTCACTCCACCTGCACCATGAAGATGCCAACTACATTTTCCTGATTCTACTGCACAAATATTACCCAGTATTTACACGGCCCACTGCCGCTCACTCTTTTTCTCTGTCATGCAGACAGGTTATGTAAAACGTATAATACTATAAATACTATATAATACTATATAATATAAAACTTATAAATTTACTCAAATTATTAAAGTGGACAATATGAAAATGTGTAAAATAAACTGTCACTCAAATATTGGCTTTTTATCACACAACAATAAACATTATACTTGATATGTGATATAATCTTGCATGGTTCTGCAACCCTGGAGAGACACTGTCTTGCAGAGATTAGCTCAAACCAGGATGGAACTGATTGGAGTTCAATCATTTTTCAATCAAAACATTTTGCTCAAGTTATCGCTATAACATTGTACAACACTGTACAATGTTATAGAAATAGTGCAAAAGTAGAAGCACAACTTCCCACCCACATAAACACCAAACCTCTATAAAATAATGACAACTGATGTTCAAATGAAACCTACCTACCTACTATGTCACACATTTTTGTTTGGAATTGAGTTGGCGGTGGTGCAAATGGTTAGACGTTCTTAGGAATTTCTCATTTTGTGCAACTTCATTTAAAGGGTTTGTTGATTATGATTACCTTTTTTAACTTTATTTAGTGTAATTACTGTTTGAGGATAAACACCATCTGCAAAGTTACAACGTTCAAAGTTCAAAGCACAGTATATATTTGATTTTACAGAAATCACTTTTTTAAGGACTACAACAATAGGTCGGTAGGGACTACAACGAGGTTATTCGCAGGTTAGTGACATCACTAACCCTAACATTTACATAAGCCATGCCCCCGAGAGCACAACAAAAGCCCTGTTTTGAATAGGAAGATTTGTTGTACATCACATTTGAGAGTCTGTTCAAGCTGTCACACCTGTCTATTCACAGTTATTGCAATAAAGTATGTAACACAAATGCAGTAGCATGTCATAAAATCTTACTTATAACTTACAAAGCATTAAATGGTTTAGCTCCCTAGTACTTAAGCAAGCTCTTAACACATTTTACTCCATCACCTCTATTGTGGTCTGAAAACTCTGGCCAGTTGATAATACCTAGAATATCTAAATCAACTGCAGGCGGTCGATCCTTTTCCTATTTAGCACCTAAACTCTGGAACAGTCTTCCTAGCATGTACAGTATTGTTACAGTATGGCATCACTTAATTTAGATGTAGTCGCCTTTAGACATTCTACTTACTATACCTTTGTAACTACATGTCAAATACCAGTCATTAGGCTATTACTGTCTGTTAACACTTTATTTTAATGGCCCCCAAACCAGACATTCTACTGACTATAAGTAACTTTGCAAGTACTTCAACTTATTCTACTAAACATAACTAGTCTAACCTAACAGTTTGCGAATACTCTGAGAGTTAGCTGACATGTTTCTAAAGAGGACCATTGAAATAGTGTAACCACAGTGCTTTTTGAGATGATGATAATAGAGTGATTATGTACCTTTGCTAAGAATGTCATACTGACTTCAAGGATTTCTTTCAGAAGAGTCAAGTAGGATGAAATTCCATGGCCAGTGATCACTCTCATACAGTGAACTTTTATCTCACTGACTCTATTGACATATGCTGACTCAGCTCTGTGTAAATCTATTTCAGCTGTCCATTCAGAAATAATTACATTTTCAGTGCCAATGACTTTCTTCTCCCTACTTTCACTCAGGTTATTTTATTATTCTATTATGTGAAAAAATGTGGTAATATATATAATTTCAGTAATTTTATTTCATCTAACTTATTTAAGCTTTAAGTAAATGTGACATTTCAAATTTCACACAGTTTTCTTTTACCAAAAATGGAATGGAACGGGGTGTTGCAGAAGCTGACACGTTACAAAACAACAACAACAACTTACAAATATGATTTGTTCATTATATTTCAAGTCTTCTGTCAAAAAACAATAGCTTAACACTAGCTTAAACGTGGCTTCCTATACAGTACTGTGGCAAGTAGGGCGGTGCCGAGAGCCGTGGTAACAGAGCAGCACACTGGCCTCGTGTCTCTCACAGAGGAGCTTCACTAGGATAAAATGAGGACTGACAACAGTGAATGACGAGAGAGGGCCAAGCCTGGACTATTTATGTTGTTTTTATTATATCTATGTGCGGCTGTTATCCATGAGGAGATCCCACTTTATATTTATTTTTGTTTGTATTATTATTATTACTTTTTTTTTAAATATATATTAAAGTTACATTGAATGTTCACCGGTTCTTCCCGGAAAAACTAATTTATACATTTTAAATCGGTGCTACTGATAAAACTGTCTTTTCTTTAGCCAAATAGGGCAACTTCAAGACCCATCATGCAAAGCATGCTACTTTCAGGGCTCTCCTCTGACAGCTTTGTCTGTTTTGTCATTGTTTAGTGTGTCTTTGTTTGTGTTGTTCTTGAACACATGGCTCTGTCTTGGTTTGTGTTTGCCATGTGCTCCTTGTGTCCCACCTCCTTGTTTCCTGTTACCACGCCCCCTTGTTTAGTCCTTGTTTCACTAAAGCCGCGTTTCCACCACAGGAACTTTACCCAGGAACCAGGAACTTTGGGGTGGTACTCGATGTGTTTTGACCACAGGAAGCAGGGTCTAAATGAAGTTCCGGGAAAATATTTCCCCCTCCAAACGGTAGTACTTTTTCAAAGTTCAGGAACTTTCGAGGGCGTGACTTGGGCGCTGAACATGCTGATTGGTTTAGCATTTTATTTCAACCGGCATTTTTAAAAGTCTTTAGCGAGGTTCGTTCTGCGTTCAGTAAATATCAGTCTTGCTCTCTGTCTGATGGCGTGCGTTCGTCTCAGCCATCTCACGTTCAATGTTCCCGGAAAAATGTATGAAAAATGTAAATAATACATTTCTAAATGTGCGTCCTTACATGACGTGACAGCGTGTGCCGTACTCATGTTGACAAGAGAGGAAAGGTAATTTTTCTGAGGGGTAAACTTTTTATTTCGTAAGTTATGAAGATAATGTTGGAATAATGACACAGCGTATATTGCCCAGGCAGTTTTTACTTTAACTACGCCTGAAAGGAGAATTAATTTTTTTCTGAGATGATTATTACACTTTACAACAAATAACACTGCATGAAAAGTGGGATTTTCGTCCCCGTAAACGGCCGGAAATCTCCCTGATTTTCGACAATTAACGTCAGTTTACAGCCTGTGAACGTCGCGTTCGTCTGTGCCACATATTGACGGAAACGAACCATGACGTATGTGGAGCTTGCGGAGGCATGCTGGCGCCGGCGCTAATGGCTCTAATTAGCATATGAATAGCAGCTCTGGGCGGCGCCTTGCCGGAATGGCTTGAATTTCCTCTCTCAGTATTGGTTGAAACTACTACATTGAAACAAGAAATATCACTCGTGATTGGTTGGCAGATCTGTTACTATTGGTCAACCTGGGTAATAAATTAATAAATTTAAACCCCCAAATTATAATAATTTTACACACATATATATAAAATTATGATTTGCATATTATTTTTTAATTGTATATATTCATATTCATGTGATATGCTATTATGTTTTATATTCATGTCATTGTTATCCTATGGACTACGCTAGTATAACCATCAAGGACATTCATTTATTGAGGAAAGGAAAATATGCCAGGGACGTGCAGTTTATTCAAAGAAAGAGCTTTATTAGAACAAACACAAACACACAACCAAATGCAAAACGTGTGAGATCTGCCCACACAACAATAGGAAGCTCACGAGAAGCCCAAAATCCTACAGCACCATGAAGTCTCTGTTTTCCGCTTGAGAGCTGTAGGTAACTAGCGCCATTCTGTCTGATTTAAGTCCATTTTTCAGACGTCTGTCGTGCGTTGCCCTGTTCTTTGGAATCGCCTCTAATCTCGATTGCAGCGTGGCACAGAGCTCGGCGAGCTCCTGGCTGGTCAAACAGTCCATCCAGACACCGCGCGAACGATGCCGTCTTCCTCATCAGACATCAGGTCTATGGTAGCGCACTTCCAAAGGCCCACCTCATCCTCAGCTAACACACTCTTTCTTGCTTGTCAGCTGTAAAAACAAACAATAAAGACAATCAGTATTGCGCGATGTACTGCGTAAAATGCACCTGAAAAATAGTCACACTGACCAAAAACGGATCTAATCTAATAAATCTTACCCTCTTTCTGCTCAATCGACTCCGAGCTGAACTCTTCACCGCTTCTGCGTGCGATGCAAGAACTGGATGTTTGTACCTGAAGCTCCTGCGTACTGTCTCTATGTCTTACATGCAGCTGGAAAACAATTAAATGAGTGTTATGACGAAGTTGTGAAGACGGCGTACTGCTTCCTGTAAAATGACCAGAAAAAGAAAACACTTTTATAAAGCAACTTACATTTGTTCTTTTACAAGGCTAATTTCAGCTTGTGCTACTTAAAAAGCTTTGCTTTAGGTTACTTTAGCTTAGATAACAGTCTTACCGCAATCTTAGGACTGGTCTTCTCTTAGGCACTCGTCTTCTCTTCTTAAAGTTAGTATCTTCCACACAGTTTTTCGACTCCAAAGCAAGCAACCTATCATCTATGGACAGCAACCTGGAGATTACTAAAGTTAACTGCTCGTTAAAATCGGCAGCAAACTGAGCAAGCTGACGAGATAGCCCACTGATTGCATTCAGCTGTTTCTTCCCGCCGGTGTTACGGACCAACTGGGGATCATGTTATCTGGGGACGGGCGCGTGCACGCAGCTAGTTTTACCTGGATTTCCAGCAGATGTTAGACGAGGACAGATTCGTCACAGCGGATTTTCCACTGAACAGATTTAAAACGCTTTCCACATTATTGGTAAATGTTTGCATAATATCAGGCTCTGTGTTTTCCTCTGTCGCTGCTTTGCTGTATGTTTCAAACGCAGTTTAAGGGAATTTTTAATGTGGTTTCATTTTACAACCAAGCGGCAACCTCCCGCGATCTCTCTTGAAGCCAATACGGAAGTAATGTAAACTGCAATTCCTCAACTGGCCACTAGGGACAGGCTCCAGAAGGGAGCAGAATCTCATTGAGCCCCATGTTAAAATTCTCAACTTTAAAGCAGAAAAAAACATGTTTACAGCCTGGTACAAATTGTGGTTTTGGCTTATAAGGCTAATTTTGATCTTCATGACAACTCTGAGGGGGGTGAATTTTTTTATAACTCATTCGTTTCCGTTATATAAAACCTTAAGGTTCTGCATAATTAAGGGCGTGGTTACAAGTGGATAGCCATTTATCCGCCGTCTATAGTTATTGCGTCACCTCAGCTCCGCGCACATCCCGCCTTTTTGCCCATTTTCTGTTATCCGGGAGTGACACGCGTTGACTCGCTCACAAGATGGCAACGCCCAGCTCGCCCATACTTTAAGCTTCAGAACGGCTTATCAGAATCCTATGGGTGACGTCACGGACACTACGTCCATATTTTTTTACAGTCTATGTTTACAACACAGACCACGCCCACATTTTGTTACATTCTTTTCGATGAAAGTCGTATCCAATGACAATTACATTCAATAAATTACATTGTGTCGTATTAGTATCGGAATTTTTATTTTATTTTTAATAACTATTGTTTTTGTAATTTGCTTAGGGTATTTTTTTAATTATATATATATCCTAACTAAAATAACTCATAGCCTGTCATATTACCTTTCTCATATTAGCCTATTATATTCTATTATAATCTATTATATTGCCCACCCCTTGCCCACCTGCACATCCCAGCTGATATACAAGATTTGGGGGGTCATTCTGCATTTGAAAGTTTGAAAGGGTTTTAAATCTTCTAAATAAAGTAAAATGATTCAAAATCAAGTAATTTATATATGCCAAAGTCAACTTTAAACATATACAATGTAATTTCCAAACAGCAAAATTGTGGCCAGTGAAAATGCTGAGTGGCTAGTAACTTTGGAAAACCACTAGCCACGGTGGCCAGTGAGCAAAAAAGTTAAT
Source organism: Pseudorasbora parva (assembly GCF_024679245.1). NCBI lineage: Eukaryota > Metazoa > Chordata > Actinopteri > Cypriniformes > Gobionidae > Pseudorasbora > Pseudorasbora parva. The sequence goes on along the minus strand of NC_090182.1, from coordinate 37,516,048 downwards.
GTCAACCCCTGTATATATATATATATATATATATATATATATATATATATATATATATATATACACACACACACACTCACACACACACACACACATATATATATATATATATATATATATACACACACACACACACATATATATAGTGCCGTTAAAATTAATTTGCGTTAATTACGTTAATTTTGACAGGCAATGATATATGATATATAAAGTTTGCTGATGTATGACGCCGCTTATTAGCAGGAGACCGCAATGATTGGTAAAAGTTGCGGTGATTGGTCAAAATTGCGAGTCGCACTGAATTCACGGGGACTGATTGCAAATGACACACAATAAATAATCTAGAATACTTTCATCAAATATATAAATTCAAGCTTAAGTTTAAGATTTTACAATTAGGTTATACTGAGCCTGATCTATCTAAGAGATTTTCTTAAAAGGAAGTTAATACCTTTTAGAAAAATGTCACATGGGTTAAAACTCCTGCTACCCTGATTTGCATTTGTATAGCTCACAGCATGTTCATTTACATGTTAAAGCCTCCCCTGGAGTTAAGGGAAGGGGGGTCTTGGGGGGGGCAACTGCCAAGCAAGGCCCACGTCAATTTCTGACAATTCACGGCAGTTTTCGGTGTCGCCTGCAAACTGCCGTGTACAGTCGTAAACCTGATCTTCCACGACAATCTACAGTGCCGCTTACTGACGAAAATCCCACTTTTCATGCAGTGTAAATAGCTTATATAATACTGTATTAGTCCTGGTGGCCGTTAAGAGTTGCTATGGCTACAGTTAACACATTCCAGCTGCTGGAGAAAACAGCGTTGACATTTTTGATGCGGCAGACAAACTGCATATCACAAAATGATTGCAATTGAAAGTCATCACATGTAAACACCAGATCGGTTTAGATAATGTCTCATATGAACAGTCCTAGCCTGACAAGCCAGACCCACATCAAGATGTTTGGTCTGGAAACTCACCATTGACAGGGCTCAATCCGAGGGGCGGGATAAACGGTTGTCTTTCAAACTCCCTCTGCACGCGATAGGATAGCGCTACCCCAACCAGAGCAACAAAGGTGAAACAGAGCTTGTTGATAGATTAAACATTCACCGTATCCGGTCGGCTAAACTCTGAACACATCTTCCCTTTTTAAGAATGACTTCAGTGCCGTTCTTTGTTCTTTTCTCAGAGAAAAGCTTAACTCCAAGTCTTCCAGAGACGCGGTCAAAGCTGATTCAAAAGACCGCCGCCGTTCGCCAGTTTCTGTGTTTACTAGAAGCACGCAAACGCAACTCGGCCGTCGTCATTATGGCCCCGCCCGCCGACTCTATACACGATGTGATTGGCCCGTCCAGATTGTGAGGAATACAGCTCAGAAGGGTATTGAGAGTTCCTTGACGACACTTGCGGGCAGTTTAAATTTGCTGCCGGTAGGGTGTGTCTAGATTTCTAGGCTAGAACAGTCCACTAAATCTTTCAATCTCAATGACAAAATAAGTGCGCTTGTAAAAGTGGCTAGTGTCGTGCAAAAATTATTACAGTCTGTCACTGACTTGGAGGAGCATTCGCGTGCAGTCCTACATCACCGGACTAATTTGTCTAGTCTTCACGGAACTTTAGATCATGGTGGAAATGCAGACCGTTTCTACGGGGAGAAAAGTTCCTGGTACAAATTGTTCCAGGTAATTTTGGTGGAAACGGGGCTTAATTGTGTGCTCACTTGTGTGCTCACTTGTGCACCCTTCCCTAATGTTCTCTGCTCCTTGTTTGTCTGAGTGTGTTCACCTGTTCCTCATGTCTTCTGCTCCCTTTATAATGTGTGCTCTTTCCCTCATGTGTTACTGGTGTGTTATACGTTGTGCCTACGTGTGCTGTTATGCTATGTGTGAGTACTGACTTTTGGTCCTGCCTTGTTTCCTGTGTCTCTAGTACCTGTCCTACAAGCAGATATTCCCTGGCAGCTTGTTCTCTTGGCCTAGCAGCAGTTTGGTGTGTTTCCTGAGATACCTGATTGCATTGCTCTGCATTGCCTGGCCATCGCTGGTATCCTCTGGTCTGGCTGTGCTCTGACAGAACTGCTCTCCAGTCTACAACCTTCTTGAGCTGGTAATAGTGGCTGCTCTTTCTGCCTGTGATTGTGTTCCTTATCCGCCTACTGTTTGGACTGTTCACCTCCTCACCATTCCTTGTCTTTGTCAGCTGTCTTGCTAATAAACAGAGAAATAAATAGACGAGTAAAAACTGAGCAACAATTACTGCTATTATAAAGCTTGGATTATTTTAATATGACTCCGATTTCATTCATCTGAAGAAAAAAATGTCATATACACCTAGGGTGAGTAAATCATGGGTAAATTTTCATTTTTGGGTTAACTATCCCTTTAACAACTCTTTGTCAATCCAACTGTCTGTGGGCAGGGATACAAAAATGTGGAAGCATAATCTGTACTTTTTATTAAAGCTCTGGATTTGTCAAAAGTAGGTTTTGTGTCATCCAATGGACTTTTGCTGATAACTAAACTTCTTCATGCCTCACTCGAAAGGGCAGCTATATCGATACTCGAAACCATGATCAGCAAGACAGCAATGTAAACATATATATATATATATATATATATATATATATATATATATATATATATATATATATATATATATATATATATATATATATATATATAAAAAAAAAACATCACACACCTGACAGAAAAAAAAATTACACAGCTCAAAACAACATAAACATTAATAAAATGTGTACTTTTTGTTAAACGATTCCCAATTATTTTCATTATTTCTAGTATTTGTATAGGCTTTATATATGTATTTCAATGTTGTATTTAGTAGATGTGTTACATGACAGCATTAATTCAAGTTTCTTTATGGGTCAATAACATTTTTCTAATGGCACAGCAGAATACTTTTTTTTCTGCCTCTCCAGTGCTGGTTCAGTCAACTCCCATAATAGCTATCACTTTTAAAATGAATGGATATCATAGACTAACAGTACATTATGTAAGATAGACAATAAAAAAAAAAAAAAAAAAAAAATATATATATATATATATATATATATATATATATATATATATATATATATATATATATATATATATATATATATATATATATATATATATCCCCTAAGAATAAATAAGAAACAACATTCTAATATTAGTAGCAAACTTTTTTTTAAAATCATTATTATAATTATTTATTGGTTCGATAGGGTACTTGTGTAATAAAGTAGCTTTGACTGGGACAGACTTTAAGTATCACCTCCACTTAAAAAGATGCTTCCGAGCAGGTTTGAGTTTACAGACCTTTGACTGCCAACTCCAGGATGAGCTTCGAAGAACAAAACAATTCTCCATCATGTCAAATTGTCAACAATTAAGTTCAGCTAGCTGAGTAGTCCACAAACAAAGAGTGGTCCCTTGGTAACATGGAGAACAAGTGAACATTGATTATCTACATTTACTACCGAAATTGTAACTGCAAAGTGGGGTGAAATTCAGCAAAGGTACACTTTTTAAGAAGTGCATGTAAACAGTAAATGATGACGGAATTTACATGGTCAGCTGAACTATCCTGAAATATAAGTCGGATGCATCTGATGTAGTAGCATTAGGGCATCCAGGTATCGGGTTTGGGAGACACTGAAGAGGTATGCAGGTTTAGTTGTGTTGGAGCTTGTATTATGATATATAGACAGAGTTAAGTCTGCTCAGCCTGTCATCCAGCAGGAAGCCACTGGAGCCCATTGGCAACCCGGCTGCATGTGTCAAGCTTCTGGTTTGATTTAATAAACAGGAAAAATATACACATTCCTCTAGGTCTGGGGAATAAATGATGCACCGGTAAAAAAAAAACTGATAAGGATTAGGATCCAATGGGACTCGCTACCTTTTGTTATGCTGGAATAGGCTGCTTTAAACCAGGTGGAGTCAATTCGCAACAGACAAGTGATAAAGTTTTTGTAGCTTTTTTTATTATTATTATTATTATTTTTTTTTTAAGTTGCACATAATCAGTTTAGAAAAAATAAGAAATATAAAAATACAAAATGTAGAATAAGGTCATGAAGAATAAGGCATTAATATTCTCATTTTCGACCAAAAATGAAGTTACGCCCTTTTGCCTTTGCACGGCAGTACTAATAAACAGCCAATAGTCTAGTTATATGTGCTCATTAATGTATATTTACTTCTTTCAAGTAATAAATTATTCTCGTAAGTTTATAATATGCCATTGAAAATACATACGGGTCAGGGGTTCGAATGCTGGTCGCCATGTTGCCCCTCCATCTTGAAAGTACATTAGCCAAAGAGGGACATACCCATAAATTCAAGCTTCGCCTTTCACGTTTTAACACTCAATGGCACCGTGTCGAATGTGAAGAGGGGGATTGCCATGTTAATCTTGGACTAAATCGGCCACCGTAGGAGTTAAAACGAAATCAAAATTGAGAGGAAAAGAAACTATTATTCACTGGATGGTCATATATCTTTTCACCGCTAGATGGGGGAAAATAAGTGTAGCTTTAATGCATAATATTGTAATATATTTTAAAATATCACAGAAATGTATTTTGAAAACAGACCTGGGTGGATTTTGAATTTTATATTTCTGATGGACCCTAGAATTTCAATGACAGTGTGACAAATGTCTAGAATACAGATTGTGAGCTATTACTGACATCAAACACATTCTTACATAAATTGGCAGCAGTGACATTTTTAATGCAGCACAAATTCTATGCTATCTCATCACAGAGCTTTTAAAATCATTACATAACACTAATTGAACCTATTTATGCATGTGGATGTATTGAAGGACAGAACACCTGGATGATGGTGATCTTATGCAGATAGTAAAAGTTTCTTCATTTTTATTTCAAAGTACTGTAGGATTTGAGTGTCTTAAGGGGCTGCTGGCTCTGATCCAGCTCAATGTGCCAGGGCTTTTCAGGTCTGCCAGAGCTCTCATCCATTACCAAAGAAAGACATAAAATGGCAGAGAGTTCATCCATTTACATGCACGTCTGAGAATAAACAAGCCCCACACATTTAAATTTAAAAGATCACTTAGGAGGAGTATTTCAGGTCACTTTTACTTTTCTTGATGTATGGACCATTTGATTCAGCCCGATGCATTATGTATTTAGCAGAATCACTGAATCATATACGCTCCCCTCCCTCTTTCCCCTCTTTTTCCCCTCCTTCAAAAAATAATAAATGCAGGTGCAGGGGGAAAAAAGTATGTGCAGCATATATTTGCCATGTATTTTCACATACATTCACAGTGCAAGGTAGACAAAGTATTTAAACTTAACTTTTAAGACTAGATGACAATCATTTGGGTGCAAAAACCTCCTCCAAATATTCCTCTTAACAAAAGTTTTACTTTAGCAATATTATAGCTGTGAATTTCTCTCCTGAGATCATGGCAAAACATCTTTATCGGGTTGAAGACAGAACTCTGACTGGGCTACATCAGAAGACATATTTCTTCTGTTTTTGATTTACTGCTTTTAACCTGTATCATGGTATACACCTGGTATTAAGATATGTTGGTCGATCAGACCCATAGTAGATGAGGAAGACACATTCTTGTTTACACCTGGTGTTTAATCTCTCTTTCGTCTAGTTTCGACCATTTCTGTCCTGATTTTTTCGAGGCGAGGGTCTATGGATGGTTGCGTGTATGGACTTTGTGTACAGGTTTTTTTCACTCTAAATAAGCTTGTGCAATTTACAAATGGATGTGACTGGAGACGAGCTTTAAAGGGGTCATGAATTGAGAAACCAACTTTTCCTTGAGCTTTTGATATAAAAGGACATCATAATATAATATATCTTGTACATTTCAGAGTTCAAAACTTCTTTGTTAGTCAAATCAAATATTTTATTGACAGCTGGTTCATCAAACAACAAATCTGTGAATTTGCCTCCCTGTGATGCCATAGAGAAGTGAAATGCCGCCTTAACAGAAGAAAAAGGCCTAATTATGTAGCCCTGCCCACTGATTTGCATATACATATGCATAAATAGCATAGGCCTACGTGGGACTAAACCGGATCAAGCTACTTACAATAACATGCTGTTGAAGATTACAAAATATTGCGCAGTGCCTGTTTGTGGAAGAACACAGTCGTTGCATAAGCTTCCTTCAGATTCTAATATTAGGAATGTGGTTGAACTTTCATTTTAATGAAAATATTTGCACACCTTAGAACATTTGCCAAGCAATCAGTTTCAAGCATTCAACAACCCATTATTTGTACTTAGTAGTAATTGCTTTGTAAAAGGTGTTTTTTATGCATGAAAACACTTTTTATAAAGCAATTGCTTTTTTTTTTTTTTACTACAATTACACTGTTCTGATCAGCAGGGGCAGTTTTGAGCATTCAATGACGAGCTACGGAAGCAATCCAGTCGGGTGCATTTTCGACTACCTCTGGAAGTGGTAGAAGAGTAGAAAAGCTCAAAACATTTGAGACCCTGTTTATATATATTTGAGTCCACGTGATCGGATTGACGAAAACACGTATTAATTATTTCACTGCCAAACTTGGAATTTTCCGTTATTTGTGAGGAAACGCTTTACAGCCAAACACAGAATCTTCTCTGTTTCTGTGTTTTCACTGATAAACGCTAGGGGGCGCTATTATGCATCTTCTCAATGGGTACAGAATCTCCTGATCAAAACACACATGAGGAAGACAGTAAAACAAGTGATCGTATGTAAGCAGATGCATATCATAATGATATGAAAAATAACATAATCATCAACATTAAACATCATATAAATCAAAACTGCCTAATGCTAGTGAATGGAATATTGACCCTTGACGAGCTACAGTACTGTACAAGCATTTGGTGTGTTGATGGACTCAATCAAGTCCATATGTGTTTGATCACCAATCTGAATCTGATCTGAATGCAGTTTTTGACAAAAATTAGCTTTTTTTTAGCTTTTTTTTTTTTTTCAAAATGTTTTTTCAAACATTTTTTTATGAAACTTACCCATATTCAAGTGTTGATAAAAAAGGAATGCATGAAACTAGAATAAAAAAAAAAAAGTTTTTTGTTGTTTAAAAGAAAATGGTCAGCTCATTCTATTGATATATTGCATGCTCAGATAAGGATGCATTACATTATATGGACTATTACATTACAAAATGGTCAAAAAGGGTTAATACCAGGTATAAAAAGGGTCTGAGATATGCAGTTTAATTATCCTGCCAAATGTCCTGACAACCTAATACATTTTTCGGGGATATTATTTTTGTGAATTACATTGCTTGTTTGTGAACTTTACGATTTTTTTTTGGTAGTATTAGCTTCCTTTACAGAAAATGTATTATTAATTATTATTAATGAACTATTAAAAAATGAAAGCTTTTCGAGGTACCCTATTTTTTTATCTCTCTAGTCAACAATTCTCACACTACAATGGGGCAAAAAAGGTATGTAGTCAGCCACCAATTGTGCAAGTTCACCCACTTAAAAAGATGAGGGAGACCTATAAATTTCATTTTTTTTTTTTTTTTTTTTTGATTTTTAAAGAATTTATTTGCAAATTATGGTGAAAAAAAGTATTTGGTCACCTACATGACCAAAATTTCTAAACTACACTATGGCCAATACCAAAGAGCTGTCAAAGAAACCAGAATCTAAATTTTAGACCTGCACCAGGCTGGGTAGACTGAATCTGCAATAGGTAAGCAGCTTGGTGTGAAGTAAGTAATTATAAGAAAATGGAAGACATACAAGACCACTGATAACATCCCTCGAAAAACATAGAGGGACCTAGTGAATAACCTGCAGAGAGCTGGGACCAAAGTAACAAAGGCTACCATCAGTAACACACCAGGCAGCCAGGGACTCTGCATGTCCCCCTGCTTAAGCCAGTGCATGCCCGGGCCTGTCTGAAGTTTGCTAGAGAGCATTTGGGTGATCCAGAAGAGGATTGGGAGAATGTCATATGGTCAGATGAAACCAAAATATAACTTTTTGGTAAAAATGTAACATGTTTGGAGGAGAAAAAATGCTGAGTTTCACCATGCCTTCTGTGAAGCATGGGGGTGAAAACATCATGCTTTGGGGCTGTTTTTCTGCAAAGGGACGACTGATCTGTGTAAATGAAAGAATGAATGGGGCCATGTATCATGATATTTTGAGTAAAAACTTCCTTCCATCAGCGAGGGCATTGAAGATGAAACGTGGCTGGGTCTTTCAGCATGACACTGATCCCAAACACACCGCTTGAGCAATGAAGGTGTGGCTTCATAAGAAGCATTTCAAACTCCTCAAATGGCCTAACCAGTCTCCAGATCTCAACCCCATAGCATATAAAATCTTTGGAGGGAGCTGAAAATCTGTGTTGCCCAGCAACATCCCCAAAACATCACTGCTCTAGAGGATATCTGCATGGAGGAATGGGCTAAACTACCAACAACAGTGTGTAAAAACTTGTGGTGACTTACAGAAAACATTTGATTTCTATCATTGCCAGCAAAGGGTGTATAACAAAGTATTGAGATTAACTTTTGTTATTGACCAAATACTTATTTTACACCATAATTTGCAAATAAATTAGTTAAAAATCAGACAATGTTATTTTCTGTATTTTTTTCTGATTCTGTCTCTATAGTTGAAGTATACCTATGATTAAAATTACAGGTCTCTCTCATCTTTTTAAGTAGGAGAACTTGCACAATTGGTGGCTGACTAAATATGTTTTGCTCCACTGTATGTGAAAGATATGTTTTGTTCAAGGGATGGTTTCTTGTCAATAGTATGCACATTGTTTTGAGGCAGAGAGGTTCAGCTGACTTCAGACTTCAATTAACTTTTGGAAAAGTCATTAGCCTACAGCTTTACTTTTCCACCCAGTGGAAAACTGTTTACCCAGAGTGTTCAATAAAGGCAGTAAACTGATCAATAGCTATGTTTACATTTAAAGTAATTTCCTTCCCATGTTTTTTAGAGAGAAAAGCCATCACTTTCTAGGAAATTGGTGCAAAATATCTGTAATGAAAATGAAAGTTGCTGCAATCAAGGGAAGTCACTGTGGCTATTTGTCTTACATTACGAATAACTTGCTTTTCAGAGTGTTCAAACAAAACAGTAAACACGTTTATGTTATCTTTCATTCAGGTGAAACATATTCATGTGAGAGTTCTGCGAGGGAATCATATCCAACCATTTTAATAAATTTGGCTGAGGCATTTCAGAATGACAAAACTAACATTTGAGAGGCTGTGCAATGAAATTGATCCACTATTAACCATTAAAAAGCAAAACTCATTTAGAACCCATTTGGGCGTAGCTTATGTTAAATATGCAGATGTGCATCCAGAAAGTATTCACAGCACTTAACTTTTTCCATATTTCGTTATGTTGCAGCCTTATTCCAAAATTGATTAAATTCATTATTTATTTTTCCTAATTCTTTTTCCTACAAACGATACCCCATAAGTATTGACAGCCATTGTTCGATACTTTGTTTGAAGCAAAGCTTGACATATCTATTTTTGGGCAGTTTCTCCCATTCTTCTTTGCAGGACATCTCCTGCTTCATCAGGTTGGATGGGGAGCGTTGGTGCACAGCCTTTTTCAGATCTCTCCAGAGATGTTCAAGCGGGTTCAAGTCTGGGCTCTGGCTGGGCCTCTCAAGGACATTCACAGAATTGTCCCATAGCCAATCCTTTGAAATCTTGGCTGTGTGCTTAGTGTCATTGTCCTGTTGGAAGATTAACCTTTGCCCCAGTCTGAGGTCCAGAGCGCTCTTGAGCAGGTTTTCATCAAGGATGTCTTTGTACATTGCTGCATTCATCTTTCCTTCAATCGTAACTAGTCTCCCAATTGCTGCTGCTGAAAAACATCCCCACTCCATGATGCTGCCATTACCATGCTTTACTGTAGGGATGGTCCTTCAGGTGCCTATTGGACAGTTCTCCTTTCTCCACAGTGAGGAGCTCTATCATAGTGACAATCGGGTTTTGGCCACCTCCCTGACTAAGGCCCTTCTCCCCAGATCACTCAATTTGGCTTGGCAGCCAGCTATAATAATAATCCTGGTGGTTCCAAAATGCTTTCATTTTTGGTAGATGGAGGTCACTGTGCTCATCTGGGACCTTCAATGCTTGGCTTGGTTTGTGCTCTTACATGCACTCATAACTGTAGGACTCTACATAGCAGTGGTCGGCAACTGGTGGCCCGCGGGCCAAAAGTGGCCCGCCAGCCATAATATCTGGCCCGTGCCCGCATCTGCCGAATCTGGCAGATTGTTTTAATAGCGGCTGGTTCTGAAACATATATGTCAGTGTAACGGAGGTAAGCTAATGAGAACTGTGCAGGTAAACTCCCATCTTTTCAAGAGCCGCTCGCCTTATCTAGTGGCGAAAATATGCAGCATTAAGCCTCATCATTAGAGCGTCAGACTCCCGTGCGTAAAGTCCTGAGATCGATCCCCGCTCAGAGTGGGAAGTGCGAACCTACAGGTCCTAAAAGTTCATTATTTTCCATAATGTAATGATAAAAATGAAACTTTCATATATTTTAGATTAATTGCACACCAACTGAAATATTTCAGGTCTTTTATTGTTTTAATACTGATGATTTTGGCATACAGCGCATGAAAACACAAAATTCCTATCTCCAAAAAATAGCATATAATGAAAAGATTATCTAAACGAGCTATTAACCTAATCATCTGAATCATCTTTGTTTTTTTCCCAGCATAAAATATTGCACTTAAAGTCAATCAAGTTCATTTCTGTTCCAAGAGAACATTACAGAATATTACATATATCAGTGGTAATATTACACTACTACACTAGTAAATATCTGTAGTTAAATATTAATACTTATTACAGTACCTTGTCCCTTAGATTCTTCATGCTAATTTAATTGCTTAATTCTTAAACATTAGCCTTCAGGAATCACAAATGCATCTTGACCCCTGACCCCTTTTGCATTTGTAAACAATAAGCACTCAATAAATAATGAGCAGTATTGTTTTACAGAGTGTATTGTTTACTGTTTATTGTGATGTCTGTAAGTTGCACTGCAGACCTGGTGGAACACAATTTTGTTCACTCTATAACAAAAAACCTGACTTGGCTTTCCTGTTGTTTTATCTCTAAACACAATAATATACATTTATATTATAAACATATTTCTCAAAAACCTGTTTAAGTTTATTTGTACTATGAGGATGTAAGTAAGTTGCTGTTTGTTAACATCATGGACATGTTTGGATTTGTGTGCAATAAATCAAGAGTACATTCCAGCACTAAAAACAAAGAGACCCTAAGCACAGGCTGAACTCAGTAGTGATTCAATACTGCAGTATCAACATTCAAACAGTCACTTATTGTAGGTCTAAATGTAATCTTGGTCTAGGAAAGTGTTCTTAGCATCATAGGGTTTCATTTTACTGGTACACCTACCAGGTTATATTTCGAGAATGCACTGTTCACTCAACTTTGTGCTTACTTCATTATGCTGTGAATGTTGCAGGACAAACAATTTGTGCAAGTATTGCTGGACCTGGCTCACATAAGTTAGTGTGAGAGTGAGTGAGTGAGTGAGTGGGTGAGTGAGTGAGTGAGTGAGTGAGTGAGTGAGTGAGTGAGTGAGTGAGTGAGTGGGTGGGTGAGTGAGTGAGTGAGTGAGTGAGTGAGTGAGTGAGTGAGTGGGTGAGTGAGTGAGTGAGTGAGTGAGTGAGTGGGTGAGTGAGTGAGTGAGTGAGTGAGTGAGTAGGTGAGCGACTGGGCGATTGAGTGAGTGCGCGAGTGAGTGAGTGAGTGGTTGATTGAGTGAGTGTGTGAGTGAGCGAGTGAGTGTGCAAGTGAGTGTGCAAGTGAATGTGTGTGAGTGTGCAAGTGAGTGGTGTGTGTGAGTGTGCAATTGAGTGCATTTACATTTACATTTACATTTAATCATTTAGCAGACGCTTTTATCCAAAGCGACTTAAGAAAAAAGGGGAGAGTAATAGAAGCAACGGAACAGACAAGGCCAAAAACCTGTAAGAAATCTCAATTAATTAGCACAATACACAACAATTTTTTTTTTCTTTTTTTTTAAAAGACAGACATCTACAACAAAAACTCACGTACGCAAAGTGCCGAACACTGGGTTTTGATAGCTATGATAACAACCCATTAGGACTAAGGCTGTTGCCCCAGCTGTTGTCGTTAATGCAGATTCAGTGGCCCAGGAGTGATCCAGGAGTGTGCGCTTTTGGTCGTTGCTGTGGTGAGTGTGTGTGAGTGAGTGAGTGAGTGAGTGAGTGAGTGAGTGAGTGAGTGAGTGAGTGAGTGAGTGAGTGAGTGAGTGAGTGAGTGAGTGAGTGAGTGAGTGAGTGAGTGAGTGAGTGAGCGAGTGAGTGTGACACCCCTAAGATACTCACTGTATAGTCAAATCTAATACTTTATCCCTGACTTCCAGTCACTACATGATCCTGAAAAACTGAAGATCTTATTTGGTGAAAGAACTGCTTCCACTTTCATAGCGCAGCATATCTATATTTTTTTTAGAAAGTAAAAATGCAGAATGTTTTCCTGTGATGGGTAGGTTTAGGGGTAGGGGCAGTGTAAGGGGATAGAAAGTATGGTTTGTACGGTATAAAAACCATTACTCCTATGGAATGTCCCCATACACTCGCACACTCGCACACACACACACACACACACACACACACACACACACACACACACACACACACACGCACGCACACGTTTGTTTTTGTGACATATTACACATTGTCACAAAAACGAACGTGTGCATGTGTGTGTGTGTGTGTGTGTGTGTGTGTGTGTGTGTGTGTGTGTGTGTGTGTGTGTGTGTGTGTGTGTGTGTGTGTGTGTGTGTGTGTGTGTGTGTGTGTGTGTGAGAGAGAGAGAGTGTGCGAGTATAGAAGATACCCAATCTTTCCATATCTGCAATTTTAGCCATCATCCATTTTTAATTTTGTTGTAAAATTCTATATTTTATTAGTGCATTGGAATATTGTTATGAAAGTTGCTCTGATATAACTTATAGTGCCTTTTTTTGTGCTTAGTCCTTCAATATACACTCACCTAAAGGATTATTAGGAACACCGTACTAATACTGTGTTTGACCCCCTTTCACCTTCAGAACTGCCTTAATTCTACATGGCATTGATTCAACAAGGTGCTGAAAGCATTCTTTAGAAATGTTGCGCCATATTGATAGGATAGCATCTTGCAGTTGATGGAGATTTGTGGGACGCACATCCAGGCCATGAATCTCCCGTTTCACCACATCCCAAAGATGCTCTATTGGGTTGAGATCTGGTGTCTGTGGGGGCCATTTTAGTACAGTGAACTCAATGTCATGGTGCATTATCTTGCTGGAAGTAGCCATCAGAGGATGGGTACATGGTTGTCATAAAGGGATGCACATGGTCAGAAACAATGCTCAGGTAGCCCGTGGCATTTAAACAGTGCCCAATTGGCACTAAGGTGCCTAAAGTGTGCCAAGAAAACATCCCCAACACCATTATACCACCACCAGCCTGCAAAGTGGTAACAAGGCACGATGGATCCATGTTCTCATTATGTTTATGGCAAATTCTGACTCTACCATCTGAATGTCTCAACAGAAATCGAGACTCATCAGACCAGGCAACATTTTTCCAGTCTTCAACTGTCCAATTTTGGTGAGCTTGTGCAAATTGTAGCCTTTTTTTACTATTTGGAGTAGAGATGAGTGGTACCCGGTGTGGTCTTCTGCTGTTGTTGTACATCCGCCTCAAGGTTGTGTGTGTTGTGGCTTCACAAATGCTTTGCTGCATACCTCGGTTGTAACGAGTGGTTATTTCAGTCAAAGTTGCTCTTCTATCAGCTTGAATCAGTTGGCCCATTCTCCTCTGACCACTAGCATCAACAAAGCATTTTCGCCCACAGGACTGCCGCATACTGGATGTTTTTCCCTTTTCACACCACTGTTTGCAAACCCTAGAAATGGTTGTGCGTGAAAATCCCAGGAACTGAGCAGATTGTGAAACACTCAGAACTCCCCGTCTGGCACCAACAACCATGCCACGCTCAAAATTGCTTAAATCACACACACACACACACACACACACACACACACACACACACACACACACACACACACACACACACACACACACACACACACACACACACACACACACACACACACTTTGTTTATACACACAATTTTTTTATTTTTATTTTCTTTATTTAAATGAGGCATTTGAGGTTATTTGTAAGTACAATTATTTTTCAAGCTTTGAATGAGGAGAAACCTATCTCCCATCTTCTTCATACAACAGTGGAGTGTACACCCAATTAAAAATGAAAATCTATACTGCTGTCATCTAATCATTTCACTGCTCACTGGATATAAGCTATGATTTCTCTAAGGAAAGATGACTGGAATTAAACGGGGAAAAAAATCCTGCACAGGGAGGCTGCATGCACAGAAAAAAAGCCAATCATTTTTGATTGACTCCCTGTATTTACAGCAAAATGCTGCTGACAGCTGAGGCAATTATGAGAGCTTGAGGGATGACAGGGATGGTTCAAGGGAACAGACTGACAAGTGACAGAACTATGTTTTCTCATCCCTGGCATGAACGCTTTCCTGTTATAATAATTCAATGATTAATGTACCTTATGTTTCCTCTTTTAGAACACGTCTTTGGCCAGTTTTGTGTTTTGAAATGTTTAAACATCCATTCTTGTGTCATAACTGTGAGTACACATATCTGTGTACCTAGTAAGTAGTTTAATGTAATATAAGGTTAGTTCACTTTGGCCTGCCATTGGCCATGTGATCACAAGCTAAAATCAAATTCCCAGCTACAGCATGACAACCCAGTCGTGTACAGGTCCACCATAAAACAAAACCTCTCAAAAAGTGTACACTATCGTATAAAAGTTTGTGGCTAGTAAAGTTTTGAATGTTTTTGAAATTATCTTGCTTACCAAAGCAAAGGGAGCATTTATTTGGTAAAAAAAAAGAAAAAAGAAAAGAAAAAAAAAGTAAAATATTACAATTTAAAATAATAATAAATTTTTTGTTTGAATATATTTTAAAATGTTATTTATTTGTGTAAGATTATAAATGCATTCACAGTCACTTTTTTGATTAGTTTAATGTATCATTAATAAAAAAAAAAAAAAAAAAAAAACATTTTCTAAACAACACAAACCAATATTTTCTAAGAAATTGCGCATTTGAAATATGTTTTTGTTTCGTGAATTGTGAAGACACATTCACTGACCCGCAATCTAACATCATATTCATTAAATTTCTCTTCCCTTCTTAGGAAATTATTTCTAACACTTCCTGGTATTCTTTCCAGCAGTGATGAGTAGCACAATAATAAACTACATTACACATTAGACAGATACAGAACATCAGTTTACAGCTTCCCCTGATGGGGTCCTTTCACAGGCAGATTTCAGGTAAACTTCTGAACAATTCCACAGTGAAAATAAATGTATCTTGATATGCACAATCACACACACTCAGAGCCGAAAAAAACAGGTTATCTGTGATAATAATCTAGTATGTCATCCCATATTATAGCACGGTAATATCAAATGCTTTTGAAATCAAATAAGATAGTTAGATAAGTATTCTTTGTTGGATCCACTATGAGATTTGCTACTGCCACTTTAATGTTCTCAGGCTCAGACTGTGAGCTACAATCAGATTCTGGTGCATTCTGAGCAAAACAAGAGCTGTAAGACATACCAGACATCATTATGGATCGTGAGACAGCTGGAGTTGAGAATACACCTACACAGACAGGCCAGCTAGTACATTCGGAGAAACAACTTACAGCGATCTGGTATCAGCAGGCCTCTCTCGCTGTCATTTTGGTCTAGAACCCTATAGCCAGGGCTCAGGTCCCAGAGGTACGGACCTTTGTATTTTACAGAGTTATATATAATGAAGGTTGT
Organism: Pseudorasbora parva; assembly: GCF_024679245.1. NCBI lineage: Eukaryota > Metazoa > Chordata > Actinopteri > Cypriniformes > Gobionidae > Pseudorasbora > Pseudorasbora parva. The sequence goes on along the minus strand of NC_090182.1, from coordinate 37,500,073 downwards.
GAAATAACTGCTGGTCACACTTTATAGTAGTTGTCCTTAATAACGTTACTGTAGTAGCTGGATCGATTGTTACACAAACACACGCCTTGCGAGCACCGGGCCGTTTATTATGACGAGACATAGTCGCCTATGCCCCCCCCCCCCCCCCCCCAAAGAAAAAAAAAACAATATATATATATATATATATATATATATATATATATATATATATATATATATATATATATATATATATATATATATATATATAATGCAAAACATGTACAGGAAACCTTCCACTGTATCAAATTATTCATTGAAATGTTAGTAGATAGTGGTTAAAGACACTTAATATAAAGTGGGACCTAATTGCCTGATATTACCCTGAGCTGCCTCATTGGTCTGTCAACGCTTGTCAATGTCAAAATGTTTAAAATGACCAGTCACATCAAAGTAGACAGGCTTTATGTTCACAGAAAGAACAAACTCAATAAAGTGGGAGATAATATGGAAATGTTAAATTACCAGCTGAAAAATCAGGGATCCAAAATAATAAACTGTCTAATTTTGCCATTTTGAACTGAAAATATTTTATTTGCATGATTCATGTGATGTAATCTGTAACTGTAACTGTCAATGTGATGAGACAATAAATATTCACAAAGCAGTTTTAAATCATATGCAGAACGTTTGAGGATTAAAATTGGTGTCAAACTTTCTGCTGTAAACAATGATACAACTGAGGTTGTGATAATTGGTCAGGGATTGAAAAAAAATCAGGTTGAGCTAGCTCTTAATAAGCTTTTTTTTAAATATTAAGTAGGTAGGTAGAACTGGTGTTTATTTCCACTCCAACCAAATAAGAAGCTGGTTCAGTCTTTTGTATATATATATATATAAATTAATACATTTATTTATTTTTAGTTTAAATGACAGTAAAAGCTCTGCTGAGTAAAATGCTCATTTGATATGATTTTCCTCCAAACCACGAGATGGACCATAAACTTGCCTCAGTACTTTTCAAGATGCACATAGAAATGTGTCTGATCTTTGTTTGACGTGATCGTGGATAGCAACACAAAATTGATTCTGCTCTAATTTTAGCTAATATTTGATGCTTTGTATGTTTAATGTAAAAAATATAATGTAAAAAAAAAAAAAAAAAGTTCCATGACTAATAAATTTGTCAATCATATCGTGTATAGAGTCGGTGGGCGGGGCCATAATGACGACGGCCGAGTTGCGTTTGCGTGCTTCTAATAAACACAGAAACCTGGCGAATGCCGGTGGTCTTTCGAATTAGCTTTGACCGGCGACTCTGGAAGACTTGGAGTTATGCTTGGAGTTATGCGAACAAAGAACGGCACTAAAGTCATTCTTAAAAAGGGAAGATGTGTTCGGAGTTTTGCCGACCGGATACGGGAAAGTTTAATCTTTCAACAAGCTCTGCTTCACCTTCGTTGCTCTGGTTGTTTGTAGCGCTATCCTATCGCGTGCAGAGGGAGTTTGAAAGACAACCGTTTATCCCGCCCCTCGGATTGAGCCCTGTCAATGGTGAGTTTCCAGACCAAACATCTTGATGTGGGTCTGGCTTGTCAGGCTACTTGTTCATAACTTTGAGAGAACATTGCCTGTTGCTTTGATGAACTTTCTATTCATGCGATGTGCCACGTCAGCTAACGGGAGGCAAACACATTTTGATGATTTAATGGAACATAATTTTGGTTTCCGGGTTCACAGCTTTATCCTTGATTCAGACATGCTCTGTGCTTTGTAGGATTTGTCTTGCTATAATGTTAGATTGATTGGCACTCGTTTCAAAGAGACAGTGCTCTTTGTTCAGTGAGGTGATTCACTTTTCTTATCCTTCTTTTTGTACCTGTGGATTCCTGCCAGAGGTTGACACTCTCTCTGTCCTTTTCTGTCTGTTCCACTGAGATGAGAGGCAGAATGGGACTTTGTAGATCAAGGGTTGCTCACATATATTAGGACCAGGGTGGGATGAAACAGCAAAAGTGTCCTCTGGGGCATAGATGGTATTTTTGGGCACCTAGTAGTACATTGCTTTGGGCCCCTGTCTAAGATCAGGGGCTACACCATATAGCCTACGGAAATAAAATCGAAAGCGCAATTAATACAATCACCAAATCGCAATGGCTGTAATTTTATTAAACAAACATTTGGAATGTGTGTTTCAAAATGAAGCACTACTGTGTGTATTTACTCCATAAAAATAAAAACTCCATCTGTGCAAGTGAGTTTGGGTCACTTTTACAGTTTTTTACAATCACTTTGCTACTATTATCAGAACCTTGATGTAATTTTTCACAACTCTAGACACAAAGCTCACAACCTATGATCAAAATGCACATTTTTCAGAACTCTAACCGTTTTCTCAATTGCTTGGATACAATGCACATAAAACTTAGATCATTTGTTCATTCAACAAAAATCACCCGTTCACTATGACACAACTTAACATCAAAGTGCTACTATTCAAAAGGCAATTCACACATTACATTTCAAATGAGTGTCTATTCATTTCCTTACAATGATCTAACTATCAATTAATACAGCTGCTCAAAAAAATAAGAAACTGTTGCATTACTCTTAATGAATTTCTGTTTGGAAATAGACAAACAATCTTCCATGTTTACTGTAAATCATGAAAGATTCAGGATAACGAGATTCATTGTCAACAATTAGTGTGGAGCATGAACCAATTAGACTAACAATATCCATGGATGTAGCCTAATATTTTATCAAAATACTGTGTCTATGGCCCCAAATATTGTACCACCTTTTCAAACTATTTACAGTATTGACAGTACTGCACTGTATAGATGCAGGTCCTTCTAATTGCTTGTCCAATTCTGCCAACTCGTTACTGATGATTGAGTGCACATTGTGGAATGAGTATATAGTAAAAAGTTGATCCAATTGGATCCAACTGCAAGAGCATAGTGCTACATAATATGGAGCCAGCAGGTGATCCAGGTCACAATGGAGGTCAAGCAGTGGCGGGAGAAGACGAGGAAGACATGTTGGTCAAAGGAATGGCAGGAGACAGGCACCCCTTCTAAGAGGTGGTCTCGTTTGAGAGGTGTGGGGGAACGTGGTAGAGGGCAAGGCCACGGACCAAGACAGCGGCAGCAACAGCATAGAGTGTCCAATTAAATTCGGGCAAGAGTTGTAGACCATGTCATAAATCATGGCATGACAATGACTGGGGCAGCTACAATGATACAACCAAACCTCAGAAGGTCAACCATGGCCTCAATAATCAGAACTTTCCACCAGGGGCGGAGCGGGGGGGTGCTAATGGGGCTTAAGCCCCGAATGTTTTGTCAAAAGCCCCGAATCTTTTAGTAAAAAAAAAAAAATCATTTTGTTTCATTTCCTCTGTCTTTCAGACTGGAGTGGCAAAAATGAAACACAAGCTCCTTTACCGTGTGTGTGGCAGTCGGCAATGCGTCGCACACATAGACTGTCGCAAAATCCCCAGCTTGTTTGCCAATGCCAACTGCCAATAAAAACTAACGAAGAAGAATATACATCTTCTTCTTCGTCGTTGTCATCAGGGATTGGCGGGCTTTTGTATTTCACCGGAGTCGTAGTGAACTATAGTTAACATGGACACTACACAAACCTCACCGGCCAGAGAGAGATTCTGCGTCAGACGAAAGTGTTACAGGTTTGTGAATCCGCTGTTGTAACACTTGAGTTACATGACTGTACTGCTGGCTAGCTAGAGTTAACGTTAGGTTTTATTTATTAAGGCGAGACACGACAGGTGAAAACAAAGTCAATTTTGAGATTTTGGGCCAGTTTAGTCCCTTAACATGTAAGCTTTCATGTCACAATAAAAAAAGGCAACATTACACATTTAAGGGTGTTATTTCATTATATTTTGTCACCGTGCGCCTTTAGATTTCTACCTGAAATCATCCAAAGTTATTCTAACGCGAGCTCCCGTGCCGTCTCCATTCACAGAAACGTCATGCCTGATATCATTATAAAGCTCTCAGTCTCACACACAGCGCTGTCTAATCCAAATATGGGCATTTCCTTTGTAGAACTAACCAACCACGAAAGTTTGCAGCCGAAAACAACATCTGATTGGTCATGGATTCTGATGTATCAAATCTGTCAGCTAAGCACAAAGTAAACCAAACTGAACTCTAAAGATTAGTAATGATGTTTACACCAAATTCCAATTTCACCTATGCAGGCTAACTTAAAAATAGTCAGATAATGGTTTCCTTTTTTATTTGCCAGGGGTTAAAATTAGTCATCCTTAACATGTTTGGTGTTTTGGATTCACTACAGCTGGAGAACAGTTAAATACCAAACAGGTTGTAGGCTCTACTGGGTGAATTTTTTTTTTTTTTTTTTTTTACTAACTTATTTTCCCAGATAGTATATAGATTTTTAGGCATTCTATTATCTCAAACAGCCTGAAAAATAGTGCATTTAGCTGATGTAAATGGAAAAAAATCTCCCCGGGGGAGTATACCCCCGGACCCCCCTAGGGGTTTGGGCTAAGCCCCGAATGTTTACATCGTCTGGCTCCGCCCCTGCTTTCCACAATACAAACCGGTAAGTTATCAGCATGCACTAAACATTATGCTACTCTCAATTATCAAATGACTGCATACCAATGTGTATCATAGAAAAGGTGATTTGACCAAGTGTCTTCTTACTGTAATGTTCCCTGTAGAATTGTGACCAGGCCAAATTGTGAAGGCAGAGGCAAAATTTTAACTGACCAAAAACAGCAGGGTGTGGTCGATTTGGTTCGGGCCAGAAATGATATTCGCCTTACAGAAATTCACCAGCATATCTTGGACAGTGAAGACATGTTCAGCAATGTGGGATCCATAAGTTTGCCGACTATTTAACGCATACTGAAAAGGCACCAGGTAACTATAAAACAACTATACCATGTACCTTTCAAAAGAGTTAAGTAAATGAGGACTGAGTATGTTCAGGTAAGTTCAGTTTAACGATGGCTGTTGTAAAAACATTCCCAAAAATTCTACATTGTACAGTAATCTCTAACTCACTTTCCAAAATGTATTTTTAGAGGGTGGTGGAGCTGGATGCTGATGATGACCATCACAAATTTATATATTTGGATGAGGCAGGTTTTAATCTGGCCAAGACAAGGAGGAAGGGTTGAAATTTCATTGGCCACCGGGCAACCATCCAAGTACCTGGACAGCGTGGGGCCAACATTACCATGTGTGCAGCTATATCAGAAGATGGTGTGGTGGGACGCAGACCTCATATTAGACCATATAATGCAGCTCTCCTTGTCACCTTTCTTGATGCGCTTGATCAGGGTTGTAGAGCTAAAGGTGTGACCTATGTCATTGTGTGGGACAATGTCAGGTTCCATCATGCTCATGTGGTGCAAGCATGGTTTCAGGCCCATGCACAATTTATCACCCTGTATTTACCCCTATACTCACCCTTCCTTAACCCGTTTTAGGAATTTGTCTCCGCATGGAGATGGAAGGTTCATGATAGGCACCCTCATGAACAAGTCACTCAATGAAACCTACAATGACATCACAGCAGACCAGTGTCAGGACTGGATTCGCCATGCCCGAAGGATTTTTCCAAGATGTTTGGCTAATGAAAACATCCCTTGTGATGTAGAGGAGAACCTGTGGCCAAAACCACAACACGTGTTGATGACAATGTAGAAGTACAGTAATCACTCCTGTTTTGTTTCTTACAGTGCAAGCAATTTGAGGAACACTGCATTTGATGTTTTACAGAACTGTCTTTTCTATTTCATAGCCAATAATTTTTGCTTTGATTCAAATAAACCTATGTTGTGACTGTATATCAATAGTGTTTTGCATCTATAGATTACAAACTTTGTTCAATGATTCCACTGTCTGTAGTATTCTCTCTCCTACTGCAGTACTTTTACAGAGATGTACACCATAATGACACCTGTATCACCTATTTTGTTCTAAAAATGTTTGTACAAACAATGACAGTGAAACTATCGGTTGCTTGTGTGTGGTGATCTATAGTTATGTTTCAATGGTATTTTACAGTAAATTTGTGTTTTGAACCAATGATTGTGCATGTGCAAGATTTCTTTAAAGATGTGAATGCACAATGCAATGTTTTGAACATTAGACAGCATGTGTTACAAGTGATAACCGTTTTGAGTTTTATGTCTAGAGTTGTGAAAAAATACATCAAGGTTCTTAAAATAGTAGTAAAGTGATTGTAAAAAACTGTAATGTAGATTTGGGAATGCAAATTGTGTCTAAAATTTCACCAGATTTGTAATGAGAATTGCTTAGACATGTTGCCTAATAGGGGTGATATTTTAGGGCTCCCTGCAGTTAATAAAAGCTTGATTTGTTTGTTTTGTATTGAAATGCCTTTTCAGCTTCTTTTGCTACTTTGCAAAAATCATACTTGAGTTTCTAGGATTTTAAACACAGACTAAAACCAGGTGCACACTGTTTTGCCAACCCGATCACATGTAAATGCGTCTAAATAGTGTGAGTGTGCAATGTCATGGAATGTATACTCAAAACTCATTTGGCGTGCATATAATCCACAGTTTTTTTTGCCCATGATTTGGCCACCTGAGACAAATTTTGCAAATCGTAAAAGATTCCTCTGATCCTAGGCTAAAATCTGACATCTTTGATCATTAGTTTGACATGTTCACTGGCAGCCGATTAATGACCACTGCGATCAAATTTTACCTCAGATGGCAGTGTCAACAATCCTGCAGTGTGACTTCTCCTACGACGTCCATCAAATATCTTGGTTTTTCAAGACAAACTATGACCAAAACAAGAGCTAGAGATGTCTTTGTAGTCACCATTTCAGTCCTGCATGTAATGCGGCTCACAGTCACCGAATGCGATGATATAAAGTAAAACTCCAGACACGTTTTCTTGCTTGCGTACATTTTTTAGCGCGCCTTGACTATCGTACAGTCTGACATTAATGATAACTGGGATCTTACTGTGTGACATGGCTTACATCGGGGATCATGTTCATACAGTCTGACAAGCAACATTCACAAAGTATTTTGAAAAATCGCACAGTGCGCAGGACCCATAAGACCCATTTTCCTTAAAAATTCAACAACTAAATTTGGATTAATTTAATTTAAAAAAAAAAAATGTTGATGGTTTATAATAATAAATAATAAGACATGAATATGTACTATATAATAAATAGCAGGTATGTGCAATTTTACACAGTCATTTGGAAATCACTTGGAAGACACGGGCTATGTTTTCCAAGACACTCAGTATTTTCAGTGGCCACAATATTTTTTTTTTAATATTGTCTCATAATTTGGCAGCAGGCATATTAGGCTGCTGTCACTTTAAGACCTAACACAGATCCATTATAGCATTGCACATGTTTTTATCCTCAACTGTTTATGTCCACTTAAAACTGACTGTGTTTATCAGAATATTCACCATTAACTGGCATTTTGACCTTATTTTGATATAAACACAGTCTGATCTGCAGGCGATTTGATTTCGCACTGCAACTCAGTCTGGAAACTTGTACATTAATTTCTATTGCTTCTGTTACACTTTTGCAGGAACTAATCACAGACTGACTTATCCACCTGGCGCACTGTTTGCAGGTTTAACATGATGATGGTGATAGATAGAGAAGCGATGGATTTTTGCCCGTTGATCACACCTCTTGTGGTCTGATTGGTTGAAGGACTATCCAATTGCATATAGAGTAATTTGAATTATGCTTGTTTATTATGCTGACTGGTTGAAGGACAATTGTATACATTCTCATTTGGATAATGCTTGTTTATCATGCCTCTTGTGCAGTAGAAAATACAAAGCAGACTCCCCAGACCAATGGTCAATCTTAAATTGAGCATGGTCTGGTGATAGCCAGACAACTGTTTAAGAGCAATTAGCAAAGAAAGAGAATGTATGGGTCCAAAAATGTCCAGTTCATATTAGATCACTCCATAAAACATTCTTATAGAACTACACAGATCTATCCAAATGAAGTTTAGCATATTCAAGTTGGCCTTTTATGTTACTGTCTAGTGTTTTTCTCATACTCTGCATTTAAATGTTTTTCCTCCGTTTATCAGGTCATCTTGCAAGTATTTGGCGGTAACTTGAGGGTTTTTCTCAGATGCTCTGATCAAACATTTTATTCCCCTTAATATTGTGAATTTTTTTTTTTTTTTTTCAAAACCCCAGTGATTTTCTGGAACAACACATTTTAAATATATGAATAAGGCTGCCAGCTGTGTCTCTAGGAAGTTTTAGTGTTTGGGAAATCTTCTTGTAACCATACATTTTCTAATGTAATAAAACATACAGTTTTTGTGAGTGCTCTTTCCCTACACAATTTTGACCCCCTTTCGCCTTCAGAACTGCCTTAATTCTACTTGGCATTGATTCAACAAGGTTCTGAAAGCATTCTTTAGAAATGTTGGCCCATATTGATAGGATATCATCTTGCAGTTGATGGAGATTTGTGGGATGCACATCCAGGGCACAAAGCTCCCGTTCCACAAAGATGCTCTATTGGGTTGAGATCTGGTGACTGTATGGGCCATTTTAGTACAGTGAACTCATTGTCATCTTCAAGAAACCAATTTGAAATGATTCAAGCTTTGTGACATGGTGCATTATCTTGCTGGAAGTAGCCATCAGAGGATGGGTACATGGTGGTCATAAATGAATGGACATGGTCAGAAACAATGCTCAGGTAGGCTGTATCATTTAAACAATGCCCAGTTGGGACTAAGGGGCCTAAAGTGTGCCAAGAAAATATCCCCCACACCATTACACCACTACCACCACCAGCCTGCACAGTGGTAACAAGGCATGATGGATCCATGTTCTCATTCTGTTTGCGCCTAATTCTGACTCTACCATCTGAATGTCTCAACAGAAATCGAGACTCATCAGACCAGGCAACATTTTTCCAGTCTTTAACTGTCAAATTTGGTGAGCTTGTGCAAATTGTATCTTCTTTTTCCTATTTGTAGTGGAGATGAGTGGTACCCGGTGGGGTCTTCTGCTGTTGTAGCCCATCTGCCTCAAGGTTGTGCATGTTGTAGCTTTAAAAATGCTTTGCTGCATACCTCGGTTGTAACGAGTGGTTATTTCAGTCAAAGTTACTCTTCTATTAGCTTGAATCAGTTGGCCCATTCTTCTCTGACCACTAGCAACAACAAGGCCTTTTCGCCTACAGGACTGCCACATACTGGATGTTTTTCCCTTTTAATACCATTCTTTGTAAACCCTAGAAATGGTTGTGCGTGGAAATCCCAGTAACTGAGTAGATTGTGAAATACGCAGACTGGCCCGTCTGGCACCAACAACCGTGCCATGCTCAAAATGGCTTAAATCACCTTTATTTCCCATTCTGACATTTAGTTTGGAGTTCAGGAAAATATCTTGACCAGGACCACACCCCTAAATGCATTGAAGCAACTGCCATGTGATTGGTTGATCAGATAATTGCATTAATGAGAAATTGAAAAGGTGTTCCTAATAATCCTTAAGGGTAGTGTATATGTCTTGTATTCCCATGTCATGTTGTCTTTGTTTTATTGGTTAATCATTGTTCACAGGTGTGTCTTGTCTAGTCCCCAGTCTTTGTGTATTTAAGCCCTCATGTTTGCTATGTATCTTTGTCTGTTATTGTTAAATGTAACCACTGTGGATGAGTTTCGATTTAGTCAAGTCGTTTGTTTGGTTTTGCCAAGTCTTTGTTTTATGTTTTGATATTGATTTATGTTAAGATTTAAATAAACTGTGTTTGGGATCTCTAATATGTCAAAAAAACAAGTAAAAAAAAACAACAACAACACTTAAATGCATATTTAGGGTCATTCGCTAGCCTACACCTAATTTTTTTACAGTTATACATCAACCTTCTTAGTATTCCTCAAGCAATCTATTTTAAACAATATAACGAGAAATTAGAGTATTATAATTAAATGCCAGTTTTTTCCACTAGTTTTTTTGTCAAAATTGTAAAGGGGCGTACATATATTTTTTATGATAAATTAATCTAATGACTAAATAGTACGCAATTCACCTTTATTCCACATGGTGGCAATGTCTGATGATGATGAAGTGACGTTTCACTCATGGTTACCGCTGACAGAAAACGAAACTATAATAACTATAATCTGCAAAACTTGAAATGTTTTTTTTTATTATTTACTGCAGAGAGCAAGTACTAAACACAATCAAATATTAGACTGTCTCTTGATGATGGATCTGGTGAAGAAGCTGTCAGTGATCAAAATATTGGTTTTGAAGACGTTGAAAATGATTTTTGAAAATATGCGTGAGATCGAACGAAATATGTTTTATTTTATTTTTCTGTAATTGTTACTCTAACATCAGGAGTTTTATACATTATCGTGACAGGTAGAGGTCTATCCATGTTAAATATAGATCTGCGTCGCTAACAACCCGAATATGTAAGAATGTTTGGCGAAACAGTCATGCATTTAATGATTGCAATGATTCAAATCATTGCATTTTTTCAATTCAAATGGCAAAATCACAGTAGGGGCAATTTGGCCATTTTCAATTATTGGGGGTGACTTGTCCCCATGGGGAGATAGCTTGGTCTCACCATATAATTTTTGTTCAAAAGTGCCAGCAGTGTAGTACTTGTCAATGGCTAATTTAGCAATTTGGTCTGATGCCTCCTATCTCTGATGCTCTTCAACATCTTCTTGGAGAGAATAATTAATGGAAGCATTGGATAACCACACTGGAACTCTCAGCATTGGAGGTCACAACATCACCAACCTCTGTTTTCCAGACAACATTGATGGGCCGGCAGGAGAAGAACAAAACTGAAGGAACTGGTGGAACACTTGGATGAGACATCTTCATGTACATCGTCATCTAAGACGTAGGATGAAAATCAGCACTGATAAAAAATAAAAAAAAACTGATGACAAATTGTCCCCAAGTTATTGCAACACAAATAAACATTCCGAACAAGTGCCTGCAACCAGTGTCCCAGTTCAAATAACTTGGTGCTATGATATCCAATGAGATAATCCAAACCATAATTTATGGCCATGATAGCCCAAACTACAACATCACTTGCCAACTGAAGCCAATATGGAAAGGAAAAAACAAAGCTCAGAATTTGCATGCTTCCTGTATGCATGCAAATCGTGGACACTGACGGCTGAGCTTGAGAAGAAAATTCAGGTCTTGTAAATGCAATACTTTTGAAAGATTCTGGGCATCTGCTTCAAAGACTATAGCCATTTTTTCACTGCTGGGCTGAACAGTTCTTAAGGGGGTCGCACACCGGAAAAAGGCTTAGCTTAGTCAAAAAACAAAAACAAAAATATTCTGTCTACTTTGTAGCCTGACAAGCCATATCCACATCAAGATGTTTGGTCTGTAAACTCACCATAGACAGGGCTCAATCCGAGGGGCGGGATAAACGATTGTCTTTCAAACTCGCTCTGCACGCAACTGGATAGAGCTTCACAGGGTTGTAGCTAAGGGAGGAAAAGTTAGGATGATTCTAAGGGCCCATGAACTGTTGGGGCCCCCAGAGATCGGTTTTATTAGTAGAGTAGTAATAAAATATAAATTGTAAATGTATAATCTACCAGAGTATCAAATAAAATTAAACAATGTCTTATTTCTGCATTTCTGCATTTCTCGCCCCATTCACTGCATGGTTCCGTCCTGTTCTGCGTAGCCTACAATCACTGAGTGAGATCAGATGGTAAACTGTCAAATTAGGGTTGTCTTTGCGTTCGACAAAAAACTATAAGTCCGGTCATCAAAACCAAGGCTACAGCGATAGTCTATTCAATAGGTTCACAACTGAAAATAAAAATAATGTAATTTTGTTTTTTGTAAATGTGTCTCATATAATGCATTTAATGTCAAATAATCAAAAAAAAAAAAAAACACACGCAACGTTCCGCGGGTTTTATGTTCACAGCAACGCTTCAGTTAAAGAGTCATAAAGAGCAAGATGAGATGTGTAAGTTAGCTAACTAAACAGGTGTGTTACAAACGAGCGACAGAAACAGTCAGTTTGCTAACAGCTTTGAGAAGGGGAATATGCAGGTCAGGAAGGAAGGAACTTTTTTGTGTCCTAAAAAGTTCAAAGAGTAAAGTAAATAGAAATATTGTTATATAATAACAACACTGCAACTTTTTTTTTTTTTTTTTTTTGAGAAATATATTATAATTTGAACATGAAAAACAATTGCAAACAATACAACAAGTTGTGACCAACAAACCATGCAATAAAATATACTGAGGCTACGTTTACACGTGGGCGGCTATTTTCATAAACTGACATTTCAACCTCTCCACAAATAATCTTATTAAACACAAATTGAGGAAAATATATTGAGTGAAAATGGTGTAAAACACAAACTTCATACAAATGAAGAAATATACTGACTTTTACTGTGCTATGTGAGAGACCACTCTGCACGTGTTTATCTGTTTGTAAAATTCACACCCATTTTCACATTAATTTTTCAGAGAAACGTGATTGGTGGTTCAAAAGATCAAACACTGTGTTTATTGGTTGAGTTGATGACAGTTTCAACGAATCTGGGCACAGGGGTGGGACTAATAATAATAAATAAAAAAATCTTTTTGGCTCAAGGGGACAACCCACATGTGTTTCCTTGACAAATCCATGCTTATTTTGATGTCGCATCTACGCTGACAACGGAGCCTCTGAAGGATCAATCGCGAGAAATTTAATAGTTATGAAAAGCGGAGATTCTCCTCTTTATGGTGTAGTTAATACAGATTGGATTAGCGGTTTTTAAATTTTTTAGAACGATAGTTATTTTTAGCCATGGGCAGCTGTCTTGGTCTTTAAGGATTCAAATCTACTTTACCCTTTCCCCGCCAATTACAACATTTTCCAGCTATCCATGGTTTCATTTTTATATGGTAGGGGCGCTATGACATCTTCTAGTATGGAATCTTTCGATCAAAGTACAGGTGAAGAAGCTGAAACAAGTGATAGAAGATTGCTCACACAAATGTAAAACAATGTGATTGTAGTAAATGTTCTTGCAAGTAAGGAGGAAGAAGGCAGGGTCGGCGTGTCTGGCATTCGTGGCTTTTATTTGATCACTCTTGCAACACAACATAAACATGTGCACACCACACTCACTAAACTCAGTCTCAGATAACTTGTACACCAACAATCTCCTCTCTGTAGTCCCAGCCAGCCACAAGTGTCCTGAATGCATCTCTCTCCCTGTTACCTGTTCTCTGCTGGCTTATATACCGTCTCTCCATGAGAATCAATCACTGCAATCAGACACAGGTGTTCATCATTATGCACTTGACCTACTTACTCACCTTCACTCTCCGGGCTCTTTCTCTCCATGCAGACCTTGCTAAACCATGCCCTCTGCCCTTTAAGTCTTTATATACCGTAAACGAATGAGTTATATGTAGGCTGTAAACTGAAGAATGTTTTATTTTTATATCAGACTATTATTGTGGATCTGACCATTTTCTTTTATTTTATCTTATCTTATTTTATTTTATTATTGTTTATTATTTATTTTATTATTATTATCTTTATAACTGTTTTAACTATGCTTGTTTTAAATTTTTTATTCGTCCATATGGTATTCTTTTTTCTCATGCATTTGTTACCACTGTTTTAATTCATTTCTATGTAAAGCACTTTGAATTGCCATTGGGTATGAAATGTGCTATACAAATAAACTTGCCTTGCCTTGCCTATAAAAAAATTCACCCCCCTCACGGTTGTCTTGAAGATCAAAATTAGCCTTATAAGCCAAAACCACAATTTGTACCAGGCTGTAAACATGTTTTTTTTCTCCTTTAAAGTTGAGAATTTTAACTTGGGGCTCAATGAGATTCTGCTCTCTTCTGGAGCCTGTCCCTAAAGGCCAGTTAAGAAATTGCAGTTCACATTACTTCCATATTGGCTTCAAGAGAGATCGTGGGAGGTTGCCGCTAGTCTCTCTCTTAGAGAGCTTACGACTAACGTACAGCACTGGCCGCTCCTCCCCCCCTACCTCCTGGGCCAAGACCGGGCCCAGCCCCCTGTCCGACGTGTCAGTCTGCAACAAAAATGGAAGAGAAAAATCAGGAGAGTGCAACAACGGTCCACCAGCCTTCACCTGGGTAAAAGCCCGCTGGTACGGCTCCGTCCACTGGACGGCATCTGGGGCTTCCTTTTTAGTGAGATCAGTCAGCGGGCTAGTGAGGTCCGAATATTTAGGTACAAACCTTCTATAATATCCTGCTAGCCCCAAGAATTGCCTCACCTCCTTTTTGGTCTTGGTTCTTGGACAGGTTGCAACTGCTGCCATCTTGCAAATTTGGGGACGCACCTGTCCATGGCCCAAGTGGAAACCCAGATACCTGACTTCAACTCGCCCAACCCCACACTTTTTTGGGTTGGCCGTCAGCCCCGCCCCCCTCAGCGCCCCCAGAACTGCTCGCAAATGCTGCATATGCTGCTGCCAGTCATTGCTATAGATGACGATGTCATCCAAGTTAGCCACGGCATGCGCAGCATGCGGCCTCAGAATCCGGTCCATAAGGCACTGAAAGGTGGCTGGTGCCCCGAACAACCCAAAAGGAAGCATAACAAATTGGTGTAATCCAAACGACATTGTGAAAGCATTTTTTTTCCTTGGATAATGGCGTCAGAGGGATCTGCCAATACCCTTTAGTTAAATCCAATGTCGAATAAAAGCGAGCCGTATCTAGTCGATTAAGCAGCTCGTCAACTCGAGGCATTTGATATGCATCAAATTTTGACCCTGCATTCACCTTGCGGTAGTCCACGCAGAAACGGATTGAGCCGTCCGTTTTAGGAACTAAAAATATCGGGCTCGGCCAATCGCTGTGGGACTCTTCTATTACGCCCATGTCTAGCATCGCATCTTATTCTTCCTGAACTATTTTCTTTTTATGCTCAGGTAAATGATACGGCCGGCTGCGCTCCACAACACTCGGCTCTGTCTCAATATGGTGATGAATGAGGTTTGTTCGACCAGGCAGGGGCGAGAACACGTCCGCAAATTCTGCTTGTCAGTGAGTTGCGAGAGGTGATCTCCCCCTGGAGCCAGAGCGACGGATTGCATTGTGGTATTCACCTCTGGCCCGAGATCCTCCTCTCCACTCACCACCGTCGCCAACATCACTGACTCTGCCTCCCTCCCTTTTTTCAGGAGATTAAAAGTGGTAAATTTGATGGGCCCCGTTCCTGTCCGTTAGAACCACCTCATATTCGAGATCTCCAACTCGTCGTGTGACCTCAAATGGTCCTTGCCACTTGGTGAGTAATTTGGAGCTAGACGTGGGCAGTAATACGAGTACGTTTTCTCCCGGTGCAAGTTGTGTCGCATTCTACTTCCCTTGTCATACAACCGGCACTGTCTGTCCTGGGCTTGTAGCAAATTCTCCCTCGAGAGCAGCCCCAAAGTGTGGAGTTTTGCGCTCAGGTCCAACATATACTGAATTTCATTTTTACTCTCGGAGTGTCCTTCCTTCCAAGCCTCTCGCATGACATCAAGCACCCCCCCCGTGGTTGACGCCCATACAGAAGCTTGAAGGGGGAAAACCCCGTGGAGGCTTGCGGGACCTCACACACAGCGAATAACAGGGGTTCTAGCCATCTGTCCCAATTTTTGGCTTCATCCTGAACGAACTTACGAATCATTGTCTTTAAAGTGCGATTAAATCGTTCCACCAAGCCGTCTGTTTGTGGGTGATAGACGCTGCTGCGAATCGTTTTAATGCCCAACTGTTCATAGAGCTCGCGTAACGTACGTGACATAAACGCTGTGCCCTGATCAGTGAGAATCTCTTTCGGGATTCCCACTCAGGAGATTAGACTAAACTAAGATGGTGCTACTGCCTCTGGATATCAGGTTGCATAATCCACCAGGACTAATGCAAATCGATGTCCTTGTGCAGATCGTTCTAATGGCCCGATGAGGTCCATACCAATTCTCTCGAAGGGAACCTGCATGAGAGGAAGAGGGCGCAATGGCACTTTTGGGGCAGCCGGTGGATTTACCAACTGACATTCACGACATGTGGCACACCATTTGCACACATTCTCATGAATGCCTAGCCAGAAAAATCGGGTCATTAAACGATTTAATGTGGTGGTCATCCCCAAAGTCCCAGCCATTGGATTACAATGAGCCGCCTGGAAAAGCATTTCCTGGAGGCTTTTGGGTACTAATTACTTTTTATCCTGTTTTGGCTGAGCGTCTTAGGTCACTCGATACAACTTATCTTTTAAGATAGCAAAATACGGATAGGTGAGCGGCCGTGCAGGGTGGACAGGCTGACCATCAATGGACTGGACCTGATCAAATGCATTTTTCAATGATTCATCCTGCAATTGCTCCAGGGGAAAATCATCATGCTCTGTAAGGTTTAGCCTTTCAACAGCTCTCTTTTCCCCTGCAGCCACTCCCAGAGGTCCAGGCTCAACCTCACCCACCTGCACAACCGCGCCCCTTCCTTGCTCTCTGTTCTCCCAAGACACATCAGGACATAACATTTGCAATAATAGCCTAAACCCCCGGCCAATTTGTCCCTAAAATAAGCGGATGTCGGAGGTGGGAACTAACTGCCACCTCCACTTTATGCTTTTGACCCCGAAACTGAATAGTGACTGGCATTAGTGGATATTTAAATGCATCCCCCTGCACACACCGTACCACAACCATGTGGCCACTATCCAATGCCCCCGGTTAAATCAAGCTTTGGTGAATCGAGGTCTGGTTACAATCTGAATCCACCAAAGCTTGATAAGTACCCCCCTCAATACTCACAGGTATTTGGTACAACCCAGCTTGATCGAGGGCAGCCCGCGGAACGTCCGGGACCCGGACCAGTGTTCCAACATCCATGACTGGACACCTATTAATGAAGTGGCCCGGATCCCCGCAACGCCAACAGGCCGGCCTGGACCTTCTCGCTGCTCAATTGGTAGGAAGCGGGTCAAGGGATTGGCGTGGAGAGAGGGAAGGAACAGGGTTAAAACCAGGACCCGGCTGGGTCAGCTCCGCCTCCCTGGGCGGTGCCGGAACGGTGTGCGAGGCCTCCCTCATTCCCCAAGACCTCCATCGGGGTGGGCCTCCCGGTGGCAGGCTCCGGCGAGTCCGCGGCATTGGGACAGGCCTATGAGAGAGAGAGAGAGAGAGAGAGAGAGAGAGAGAGAGAGAGAGAGAGAGAGACAGGGGAGAGGGGAAAGGGGGGGGAGAGAAACTGAAGGAAGGGTCGGCGGACGGCACGCCACCAGCTGATCCTCCGCCAGTTGGATGGCCAAGTCCAGCGACTCCGGACGGTGGCACTGGACCCACTGTGCTGTTCGTGGGCAGACGGGCTATGAATAGTTCCAGCACCACTGTGTCGATGATTTTGTCCGTGCCGTTTCCCTCAGCCATCAGCCATTTGCGGCATGCGTCCCGGAGCTGCTGTGCGAGTACAAAGAGCCGGCCATTCTCCCCCAGTTCCAGCTAACAAAATTGCTGGCGATGTTGCTCCGGGGAGAGGCCGACCCTCTGGAGGATGACCTTCTTCAAGTCCCGGTATACCAGGAGATTCGGGACCGGCAGTTGCTGGGCAGCTATCTGCGCCTCCTCCGTTAGGAGAGGGATTAGGCACAGTGGCCAATGCTCTTCATCCCACCCACTGGCCTCCGCCGTCCTCTCAAACAAGTCCAGGAACGCCTCCAGATCGTCCTGGGTGCCTATTTTGATGAGAGGAAGCTGTGTGGGTGGGCCCGCTGATGTCTTTGAATGGGCCTGAACCTCCTGGTCCATCAAGCTCCGGAACCCCTCACGGTCCTCCTGCTGGGCGTGGACGAGGATCTGGAACCGCCGTTCCTGATCCTCTCTCATGTCCATGAGCGCCTGATGATCTTCTTGGTGGAGGCCCGCAAGTGATGCGATGACATCCGCAAACAGCAATCCTGACAGGCTCTGCATAATGGCGGTGGCACTCTTCTTCCTCCCGGGTTTCGGCACCACTGTAGTAAATGTTCTTGTAAGTAAGGAAGAAGAAGGCAGTGTCTGGCACCCGTGGCTTTTATTTGATCACTCTTGCAACACAACATAAACATGCGCACACCACGCTCACTAAACTCAGTCTCAGATAACTTACCAACAATCTTCTCTCTGTAGTCCCAGCCAGCCACGAGTGTCCAGAATGCGTCTCTCTCCCTGTTGCCTGTTCTCTGCTGGCTTATAGACCGTCTCTCCATTCCAATCACTGCAATCAGACACAGGTGTTCATCATTATGTACTTGACCTACCTACTCACCGTCACACTCCCGGCTCTTTCTCTCCGTCCAGACCTCGCTAAACCACGCCCCCTCTGCCACAGTGATCATCAAACATTAAACAGCATGTAAATCAAAACTGCCTAATGTTACTGAATTAAATGTCAAACCCATGAAGAGGAAACAAATGTGAAGCTTTGAGTTGGACTCAATCTACTCCATCTTTGTTTTGATCATTGTTCTGAATCTGATAAAGGTGTAATTTAAACTTTTTGTTTAAAATGTTGTCTTTCTTTATTTAACGTACCCACATGTTACCCACCTAAATGTACAGTTAAAGAAATATTTAAATTATGTATTTTTTTAATTCTAAGTTATAATATAAGTTATCCGTGGTGGATTGTATTGGTGGTCTGTGTTAGATGTTCTTGTATCCTGTATAGTATTGTAATAAAGATCATGCGTGCAAGTGGATTCTCTCTCAGCCTCTTTAGTCAGCAATATGTTAGTAACCATTCTTTTCCGTGCTGTGCCGGACCAGCTGGTACGGTTAATGTAATGTATTGCTGACTGTAGAGGCTGACGAAATGAGCACTGTTCAGCCCGACGGTGCAAAAGCAGCTTGTGTGACCAATGAGGAAGCGTGCAACATCATTAGGCAGTACATCCAACCTTTGTTTTCCCGACAACATTGATGGGCCGGTAGGAGAAGAACAAAACTGAAGGAACTGCTGGAACACTTAGATGAGACATCTTCATGTACATCGTCATCTAAGACGTAGGATGAAAATCAGCACTGATAAGAAAAAAAATATGACAAATTGTCCACAAGTTATTGCAACACAAATAAACATCCAGAACCAGTGCCTGTAACCAGTGTCCCAGTTCAAATAACTTGGTGCTATGATATCCAATGAGATAATCCAAACCATAATTTATGGCCATGATAGCCCAGACTACAACATCACTTGCCAACTGAAGCCAATATGGAAAGGAAAAAACAAAGCTCAGAATTTGCATGCTTCCTGTATGCATGCAAATCGTGGACAGTGACGGCTGAGCTTGAGAAGAAAATTCAGGTCTTGGAAATGCAATACGTTTGAAAGATTCTGGGCATCTGCTTCAAAGACTATAGCCATTTTTTTTCCTGCCGGGCTGAACAGTTCTTAAGGGGGTCATGCACCGGTAAAAAAGCTTAGCTCAGCTCAGCTCAAAAAAACAAAAAACATTTTTTTTTTTTTGTCAACTTTGTATATACTTCTCAGAAATAAGGTTGATGTACTTATTAGAAATATACTTAGAATTATTGCATTTAAGTATACTTGATTTGTATAAGAATGTGAATATTTATATTGTGTGACCAATGAGGAAGTGCACAACATCATTAGGCAGTATGGGTAAGTTTAAGAGTAAAGTTAGGGACAGGTGTGGTGGTATGGGTAAGTTTAAGGGTAGACTTAGGGACAGGTGTGGTGGTATGGGTAAGTTTAAGGGTAGACTTAGGGACAGGTGTGGTGGTGTGGGTAAGTTTAAGAGTAAAGTTAGGGACAGGTGGGGTGGTATGGGTAAGTTTAAGAGTAAAGTTAGGGGCAGGTGGGGTGGTATGGGTAAGTTTAAGAGTAAAGTTAGGGACAGGTGTGGTGGTGTGGGTAAGTTTAAGAGTAAAGTTAGGGACAGGTGGGGTGGTATGGGTAAGTTTAAGAGTAAAGTTAGGGACAGGTGGGGTGGTATGGGTAAGTTTAAGAGTAAAGTTAGGGACAGGTGTGGTGGTATGGGTAAGTTTAAGGGTAGAATTAGGGACAGGTGTGGTGGTGTGGGTAAGTTTAAGAGTAAAGTTAGGGACAGGTGTGGTGGTATGGGTAAGTTTAAGGGTAGAGTTAGGGACAGGTGTGGTGGTGTGGGTAAGTAGGTGTGGTGGTGTGGGTAAGTTTAAGGGTAGAGTTAGGGACAGGTGTGGTGGTGTGGGTAAGTTTAAGGGTAAAGTTAGGGACAGGTGTGGTGGTGTGGGTAAGTTTAAGGGTAAAGTTAGGGACAGGTGTGGTGGTGTGGGTAAGTTTAAGGGTAAGTTAGGGACAGGTGTGCTGGTATGGGTAAGTTTAAGGGTAAAGTTAGGAACAGGAGTGGTGGTGTGGGTAAGTTTAAGGGTAAAGTTAGGAACAGGAGTGGTGGTATGGGTAAGTTTAAGGGTAAAGCCAGTGACAGGAGTGGTGGTGTGGGTAAGTTTAAGGGTAAAGTTAGGGACAGGAGTGGTGGTGTGGGTAAGTTTAAGGGTAAAGTTAGGGACAGGTGTGGTGGTGTGGGTAAGTTTAAGGGTAGAGTTAGGGACAGGTGTGTTGGTGTGGGTAAGTTTAAGGGTAGAGTTAGGGACAGGTGTGGTGGTGTGGGTAAGTTTAAGGGTAAAGTTAGGGACAGGTGTGGTGGTGTGGGTAAGTTTAAGGGTAGAGTTAGGGACAGGTGTGGTGGTGTGGGTAAGTTTAAGGGTAAGTTAGGGACAGGTGTGCTGGTATGGGTAAGTTTAAGGGTAAAGTTAGGAACAGGAGTGGTGGTGTGGGTAAGTTTAAGGGTAAAGCCAGTGACAGGAGTGGTGGTGTGGGTAAGCTTAAGGGTAAAGTTAGGGACAGGAGTGGTGGTGTGGGTAAGTTTAAGGGTAAAGTTAGGAACAGGAGTGGTGGTGTGGGTAAGTTTAAGGGTAAAGTTAGGGACAGGTGTGGTGGTGTGGGTAAGTTTAAGGGTAGAGTTAGGGACAGGTGTGGTGGTGTGGGTAAGTTTAAGGGTAAAGTTAGGGTCAGGTGTGGTGGTGTGGGTAAGTTTAAGGGTAAAGTTAGGAACAGGAGTGGTGGTGTGGGTAAGTTTAAGGGTAAAGTTAGGGACAGGAGTGGTGGTATGGGTAAGTTTAAGGGTAAAGTTAGGGACAGGAGTGTTGGTGTGGGTAAGTTTAACCCTCTACTGCATAGCGTTGCCCTCAGGCAACATAAAGTTTTCTTAAGCCCCATTTCCAGTACATGTTTCTTTAAATGTTTGCAACCAATCAAAATGGTCAAACAATTATTATAGAACAGTCTAATAAGTTATTGGAGTCTTTATCAAGCATCATTTGAAGGCGTGACTTCCTTCCCATACGGAAATGTAATATATGTCTATATATGAAATATCAATATATGCGATATATGTGATATATAAAGTAAAAACATATATGAACATATTAGAAATTGGAACAATTCCATATATTGACATATATATGTATCCCATATATTATATATGTTAATGTATGTATAAAACATATTTTGACATATAGGTCTCATATATGAAATATCCTTATATGCTCATATAGAGTAAAAT
Organism: Pseudorasbora parva; assembly: GCF_024679245.1. Taxonomy (NCBI): domain Eukaryota; kingdom Metazoa; phylum Chordata; class Actinopteri; order Cypriniformes; family Gobionidae; genus Pseudorasbora; species Pseudorasbora parva. The sequence goes on along the minus strand of NC_090182.1, from coordinate 37,478,446 downwards.
CATAAATGCACATATATGCACAGCATCAGAAATTCCATATATTGACATATATCTTTAGTCCACATATTATATATGTTTAAATTATATATGTGACAAATCAGTATCACTGTCAAATGCTGTAGAGTCTTAAAATCTATACTATGTATTAAACAAATGACATTTAAAATATAAAATATTTATAATGTTACTTATTGTCAGGTTAGGCAAGAGATGAAGGACTCAAGGGTGCAGAGGTTAATGGGCTTTTTATTAGACTTCAAAAATAAACAATCGAAACAAACAAACCCTTTCATGCTTGTAACTGGCTCGCCTTAGTTTTTTATACAATAAGAAATCCTCAAAAACACGGGAATTAACTTTTGCCAATAGTTTGTGTTCAAACTAACTGTAAGATTCTCAATTAAGGAAGTGAAAATAAATTGTATCTATTTAACCACTGAATGAGATAACATAGTAACAATTAGCACATGGATGGAAATCCAAGACAACATTGTGCATATCAAAGCTCAACACTATAAGTAAACAAATAAACAGTAAATCAATTCAAAACCCAAAATACTAGTGATACACAAACAAAAAACAGTACTAAACAATTCAAAATGCCCTAGAGGGAAAAGGATATACAGTCTACAATGCAAGTCTATTGAGTGTTGTAGAAGTCCCAGTCCTAGCAGGCAATGAAGATATACAATCCTAAATCCTAGATTAGGCACTGGCACAATCCAACACAGGTAAGAAGTAGGTATCAGTGCACTCAAGCCCCATAACAGAGTCCTCTGCAAGCTTCTCTGCAAACTTCCAAACACTATGAATTAACATGTTTATGGGTACATACAAATGTGCATTTGAATAAGATTGTAAAGCATTAGAATGTACAATTCACTTAACTCTCAAACACAATGTGATTCCAGGCATTTTCACCCATTCTCCACTGCCATGCCTCTCCTCTATGCTACTCGTAACCTTAAAACCACTTCCTCCATTTGTTGCCCTCTAGAGGACAGGATGAAAAATGTCACCCATGTACCAGAGTAACCGTTACATGGAACACAGAACAAAACATGAAAGTACACACCATGGCTAATAATGAGCACAAGCCGCATGCTAATCAAATAACCCTAAACACATGGACAAAAGAGTGTATACTGTCCAAGCAAAACTAGATGCTCACACGAGACCAAGCGAATGCTCAAACTGTACACCTACAACGGGGAGAAAAACACACATGGAGCTTTTAATGTCCGAAGCCTGAACCAAAACCAAATTATGAAATGCCAGGATTCAAACACCACTATATAAATCCATATAAAATCCTATACAAGCATACTGAATGTTTGCATATATTATGTTTAAATAAACTTACATATATAAATTCAACATATATTGTTTACATATATGGCATTAACATACAGTACCATATAAAAAATCATCATATAAATAATTTTAATATATGTATATATAATAATTATTCTATGGGTATTTCATACATGGTATAAACCTATATCTTCATATATCATGAGAATGTATATATGGGCTAATAATGTATTGCCTTATATGAAACATATATGACATCACTACTCGGATATAGGGACATATATGTACATATATTACATTTCCGTATGGGTTTTCTGACACGTGGTCACAGGAGCACATGGTGTGAGAAGAAGGTGAGATTATTTGCTTTAGTAATCTTATTTAACATGACATGAACTGTAAATAAAAAATATATATGTGTGCATGAAGTTATAGAGAAGCATATTGTCAGGTTTTATTCACTTTTTTTTATTTAGCATGTTCAAAAATTCAGTTTTTCTTTTTGTTGCCTCAGGGCAACGTTGTGCGTTAAGGGGTACTTTTCAAGGAGGTCTTTGCTGACAATGTGTTTGAATGTTATCCCATATCATTGCATCTCTTTGCGCACACTATAATAAAAAATAATAATAATTTAATTGTACAGGGATAGTTTTAAGTGCAATATCATGTTAATGACAGACATGACTTTCTTGAAGGCCGCACTTTGACCCCTCGTAGCTCCGAGCGAGGATTTCGTACACACACATATATTGCACGAAATTTGAAGGGGCTGATAGGATCTCTCAGGACACACATCTTAAAGGGGTGTAAGTTGTACCCCTGGGGTGCTAGAGCTCCCCAAAAACCGAAAAAAAGCCCCATAGACTTATAATTGGGCGGTTGTCCCATCAAACGCATGCGTTTCTCCTACACTGGTAAATCCCATTTGAATTATACATATCTCTGCTTCACAGACTCACAGAGACAAGGGGGTGGGCTCATTCTACTCAGACAACCAATCACTATCTCAGTATCATTGTGATGCTATTAAGCCACGCCCTAGCAACCGTTTAGAGCTCCCTAGCAACCGATCCCATAGACTTCCATTGAAAGAGATCAAAGTTATATCTCTGGATAGGAGTGCCATAGAAACATGGGGGTGGGTTTGTTTGACTCAGGGCATCAACAGCCAATAACAAATCACCTTCAACACCTCCTAGCCACGCCCTAGCAACCACTATCGAGCACCCTAACAACCCAAACCCACAGTGTATATCTTCACATCTGAATGTCATAGAGACACGGGGGTTGGTTTATATCATTCATACTGGCAAGGAGCTTTTGGCCTATCATTATGGGATGCTACCAAGCCACTCCATAGCAACCAAACAGAGTACCCTAGCAACTGTTTAGCAAAACCTATATCTCTGCATTAGTACATCATAGACACATGGGGGTTGGTTTATATCATTCATACTGACAAGGAGCTTTTGGGGTCATTATAGGATGGTGCCAAGCCACTCCATAGCAACCATTTACAGTACCTTAGCAACCGTACAAACACATAAAGAAGCCATATCTCAGCCCCACAACATCGTACAGACATGTTGCTTGGCTTTTTTGCCACAGGGCCCCGAGTTTTGCCACGGCAAGCACCACTCACAATTTCTTCAGGAATTGTACTTTCTAGTACCATTCAAGTGGCCAAATGCCATAATGAAATATTTGAAACACATTTTGCATTTAAAAGAGTACCAGTTCCCTCTTAATTTTCTTAATAAATGTTGATACAATATTATATTTTTCTCTGTGATTTACTACCTATACTGCATAACGTTGCCCTGGGGCAACAAAATAAAATCTGCCAAGGGGGGGTTGGTTTTTTAAAAATATATATATTTTTTTAATCTATTATCTTAAATCTTCCAGAAAATAAGATTTTTTATTTTTTTTATTGCATAAACATAATTCATGCATTAGAGGGTTAAGGGTAAAGTACAGGTACAGGCATAATAACATGCAGGTATTTTTTAAAAATGTAAGTACAATAAAAAAAAAAAGTATGCACACAATTGCATTGTATCAAATGATTCTTCCAAATGTTAGTACTAGTTGTAAAGGCCAACTAATATAAAGTGGGTCCAATTTGTGTTGCTTCACTAGACAGTGAAAGATATATGAGATATGAGGGAACAGTTTGCAGTGGATGATCGATGTGTATTGATATAGCCTTTAATTCAGTCCATTCATACAGTCTGCACTGCATCACACATACACACACTGTAGTCTTGCTTTGGTGTGTGTGAGCAAAATCAATCCAGTCAGACTGAATTCAATGCCTTGAATAAAATCAGTGAAACAACATCTGCTCGAGATATATTTAGATAACATATAATACTTATGAATCGCATACATTAGAATACATCTATAGATTGCATATATAGAATTACAATTCTTTATATTTAGATTTTTTGTGTCAAGTATGTAAAACACATTTCATATATTTTTATTTGGCTGGATCCTACATGAGTCCTGGAATTGTCTGGAATTATAAATAAATAAAATAAAATAATTTACAGGGTGAAAAAAATAAATAAATCAGCAATCAGTGTTGCAATTTCATTCGCACAATGCAATTTATGTAGTGTGTTTAAAATTCACTTATAATGTGTAAAAATTGAGATTTTTAAATGAGGCACCCCATTGTTCTTCAATAATAGCACCGAAATTGAAGCATTCAGATGTTTACTCCAATCACTGAGGTGAACAGTTTTAGCAACTAGATCATTAGACGACTTTACACAAAATAACGACTGCTCATTCATAAGTAGCACCCTCAGGGAGCTCATTAACATGTTTTGATTCAAACCTCAAACTAAACTCTCATCAGCTGCTCCGCTTCTATGAAATCTAGCACTTGCTTTTCATAATTGTGAGTATATTCTTTGCACAGAGGCAAATTGTTGCAAACCATCTCTGATTGCAAGCTGCTGTAACAGTGGGATTAATGGATTAGAATGTCTTACAGTGATGGGGTTTCTACTGACCATGTTGTAGGTGTATGGAAAATACTACGGCCGAATATGCTACATGCATATTCAGTCATAGAGTTTTACATTTGCCTAACAATGTATAATTGATGGATTAATAATTAATATCCACCTGCAGTCTAATGCAGCCAGACCTTCAGACTGATGGCAGAAAGTCTGGATTCTATCGCTGCTTTCATTGGTTAAGGACCCCCCAAGAGGATGTTTGACTGATATGAAACACAACCAATCACAGATTGTTTTGTTCCGTATCATGTTTAGGGGTGTGGAAATGTTAAGTCGATGTCCTTGCATTAACAGGCCGGCTGTCGTCTATAAATTATTCATTCAAGAATGTTGGAACCATAAACTTCACTTATTTTTGAAAATTCAGCATTTTGTTGATCTTGGTAAACGCTCATTGTCACAGCTGTAAACACTACGGCTTTCTAAGGGGCATTTGTTTCCAGGCGGACTGTTAAAGAACGTGACACTAGGTGCATGCTTATCACTGCATTTATTTTTAATGAATATCACAGAAAGAAACCAGATATCAGCATGATAACAAATGTGATCTTGATGTTATACAAGTTTACTAATCAAGAATTTAATAAGTGACTTACATGTTAGACACAATATTGCTAATATATTATTGCTAGTATTTCTAAACAAAGTCACAGCACTGTCATCACGTCTGCGATCACGCTGTGTTTTTCTTACTGAATGAATCAGCTTTTTGAACAAACCATTTGAATCAGTCATTCAGTGAATAAGAAAGAATAATATAGTCAAATCATTAGTTTCTGAATGAATCAGTCGTTTGAATGATTCGGTTGAATATCAATGACTCACTCATTAAAAGTGACTGGCTGCCGCCTAGTGGTGGTTTTAGTTCCACATGTAAAGAATCTTTTCACGTTTTAAATAATTTCAAATATCAATATTCAATGTTATGTGTTTAAAACATCAAAACGTTATTTATGCATTTCTACAGGTTATAGACCCTTTTACAGCCCACGCGATCAAAGAGTTGCGCGCGCATTTTGGCAACGGAAGTGGTGTTGTTCCCTAGTGGTTCTAACTTGTTAGTAACTCCGAAAGTTTATCAAAACGGTTTCCCAGCATCAAAATGTCTGGCTGTTGCATTTTCAGTTGCACTAACCGCTATTCCAGCAATGGGCTTAAGTTTTATAGGATTCCGACCGGATCACCGCCGTTTCAGAAGAACCGGGGGTACCTGTGGCTGCAGGCGATTAAATGCATTGATTGGAACGAGGACATAAAAATGCTTGCATAAAAAATTTCATCTGTAAAACATTTACTCCACTTGAAATTTAATTATTTATAATAAACCTCCCAACATTGGCTGCCACTGGTGTGTATAATGTACCCACCACCCCCAGATTATAATATCAATAATCACAGTACTTATCAATTTCATTTGTAATGATATTATTAATAGTTTAATTGCAAAATAACCATCTGAGAAATGTATGCAAGCAACATAGTTGCTATTAAAGTACTATAGCATTACAAAATTAGACTTTAAACAGAAGTGTGTCGACACATACGAATCAATAACAACATAAAATGTAAGGAAAAGGATAAATGTATGTCTGTGTGAAGAATAAGAATAAATGTAGAAAATTGTATTGGACATTCTGTACATGCCCACAGACAACGTATTCATAAGCATCCAGTGATTTATATGCTCGGGTGTACACGCTCTGTTTCTCAACTAAATATGTATATATCCGACCACTAAGTTATATCTGGCCATCTGCTAACGTCTTCTATCCACTCCACTATAGTACACGGATCTGGTAGCCGAATACCATTTGATAAAGTCAACTTTTTAAAATAACTTTCTCGGTTTGTGTTGCTTCATCCACTCATGTAGCTTGACATGCTGCTGATTCTCGCCACAGTTTGTTCCCAAAATGCGCGCGCATACGTTGCTACGTCATCATTGTATACAAACAGTAAAAGGGTCTATTTGTCACCTCTAAGTTCATTAAACAGTGTAAATGCCCCTTCAAATGCAGCTTCTGTTTCTTCTACAAGTATTCATGAAATTATCACAAAATATGATGCATCCATATAATTAGGTAAAACAAAAATGTACCATTATTTATAGCCTTTATACACTCATACTAGGAAAAAATACATTTAAACTTTTTGGAAAAGATATCTGTCACTGCTGTGAACTGACGACCACACAGAATATGAAAAATATCAAAACATGTGGGAGTCAGCTGATCACCAGCACCAAAGTAGCATTACATTAACACACTCAGTAAAATATTGTCTAATTATCGTTATTGAGAAAATCCCAGAAAATATCGAGATATCACTTTTTTGTCAATATCGCACACCTCTACGTGACACACACGTCTTACGGACATCCTGTAGAATTCAACCTGAAGCTAATGGTTTAATTTTTGGGTCCTGCTTTATATTAGGTGGCCTTAACTGCTATGTACTTACGTATATAAAAATATATGTACAATGCACCTGTTCATATTGTATTGCACAACACTTTTGCTGAGGTGGGTTACCGATCAATTTGTGGCGGTATGGGTAAGTTTAAAGGGGTACTTTAGCACTGGGATGATGAATCTGTATTTAACCTGGTCATTAATGTAGTAGAAATGTGAAATTATTTTTGAATTTGGTGCTTTTTATACTAAGAAAAGACAGAAAATGTGTTTTTGTCTCATGGGGATGAAAGACTACAATTCCCAGAATGCTTCGCTGCCCTGTGAGGCCACTCCCAAAGCCACCGCTACTAAATCACTGATCACTTTTCCACCGCGGTCATCTTCATAAAATCAGTTCAGTTAGAAACAGACACTACAATGAAAAACTGAACGTGTCTGTTCAATATAATGTGATTTAGCCGCTGAGTGAGCGTCGCAAAGTAATTTTACACTCATCGTGATGAATGAGTTGAGGTAAGAGCTCTGGTGATGAATAAAGTCATATTTTTTGATATTTTTGGACCAAAATGTATTTTCCATGCTTCAAGATATTCTAATCAACCAACTGATGTCACATATGGACTACTTTGATGATGTTTTTATTCCCTTTCAGGACATGGACAGTATAGTGTGCATTGACTGCATATGCTCCCCCATGATTTGCTACTGGGACTAAATCTAAAATATCTTAAACTGTGTTCTGATGATGAACGGAGGTCTTACGGGTGTGGAACAACATTAGGGTGAGTCATTAATGACATCAATTTCATTTTGGGGTGAACTAACCCTTTAATGTTACGAAGCAACAAGAATACTTTTTGTGTGCAAAAATAACTTAATTCCACAATTTTGATATAGCCTGTGCCAGTCTCCTAGGCAGTTTACGTTGTAATTATTGACGTCTTTACTTCCTTTCTGGGCCTTGAAAGTGTTAATTAAATTGCTGGAATTAATGACAGGATTTAAAGGTTTGGTTGAACTAACCCTTTAAAATGAAAAAAGGCAATTTTACATTGTAATATTATTATTATTATTTTTATTATTATTATTATTATTATTATTATTATTATTATTATTATTATTATTATTATTATTATTATTATTATTATTCCTGTGATCAAAGCTGAATTTTCAACATCAGTACACCAGTCTTTAGTTTAACATTATCCTTCAGAAATCATTCTCATATGATGATTTGCTACTCAAAAAACATTTATGAATATTAGCAGTTTCATATTTTTGTGTAAACCATGGTGCATTTTTCAGGATTCTTTGATGAATACATTTTTTTTGTAAAGTTTGAATTTTTTATATATATATATATATATATATATATATATATATATATATATATATATATATATATATATATATACATATATATATATATATATATATATATATAAATATTCTTTACAAACAAATATCTTGGTAACTGAGGAAAAAACAATGTAAGTGAATGGGATCAAATGTTGAAGGCCATAGGGCCAGCCATCGAACACTAGACTGGACTAGATCCAAAAGCAGTACAGGGACAGAGTCCTCTTTCAGGTCCAGGGACAGTGTGAATGTGAAGAGAACTGAGTCCTTTTTTAACTTGGGTCACCTCTTGGTCCACTTAAAGGTTTGAGTTTGGTTCTTTTAAAGAGGACCCAAGTGTGAAAACACCCTAAGGCCAGTCCATACGGAGACACGTTTAGCTGTATACGTAAAAACGTTGTATCATCCACACAGATCTGGCGTTACAGCGCCACATACGGGTCTGACATGTATATTACATAATTTTAAGTCATGTCAGTGGTTTTGTGTGTATGTTGGGTTCATTTTTTTTTTTTTTTTTCAGATCTAGACAGAAAAAAAAGATAGGAAAGCTCTGGCTTTGTGTGGATGTGGCCTACCACCCATATAATCCTACCTTTTGAGGATAGTATAAATATTGACATTATTTTGTATTATTTTTATTTTGACTGCCTATGCTTTGCTTAAACATTACATTTGGCTCAACTCAAACAGCAGCTAACCCACATAGCATGCCAAATGAAAGCAGCAGTTATTGATAGGCGTGCGCACAAGTGCTGACATCTTGATACATTTTGCCTTCACAATAAGCTCCTTTCAACATGCGCGTCAACTAATGGAGCAGAGACTGGGGTTAGTTGGCACAGTTTTCATTCTTTGTTGAATAGGCCATCTCTGGCGGAACAACATCAAGATAACTCAAAATGTCCACGAAATCTAAAATGGACTTGTTCTGTTTCAAAATAAATTTCCTTTTTTAAAATTTTGTTCATTACTATGTTGTGCAAATTAAGACAAGATCAAAAAAAAAAAAAAAAAAACACTTAACCCTTGTGTGGTGTTCATATTTGTGTTACTCAGCCAGTGTTCGTGGGTCTGGTAGACCCGCTGCATTTTTGGGTTTTTAATTCAACTCAATCTAAAATGTATGTTAAAATACTCAACAGATGTTTACTTCACCCCGATTACAAGCAATATAAACAGCATATATGGTTAATATTTTCTCTTTACCTTTGTTAGATCACATATAAGAATTGCAACCTCGTGTGGGAACGGCAGGGGTAGAAACAAAACTCACTCTTGTAGCTACTCACACACACACACACACACACACACACACACACACACACACACACACACACACACACACACACACACACACAACCATAACACACACACAACCCCCCTACCAACCCCCCCCCCCCCCCCCCCCCCCACACACACACACACACACACACACACATGCACACTTGGATATGTGATGTATGGTTCCTCTCCATAGGCATAATGTTTTTTTCTAATGTACAAACTGTATAATCTATCCCCTTACACTAACCCTACCCCTAAACCTACCCATCACAGAAAACTTTTGGCATTTTTTGAATTTCAAAAAACACCATTTAGTATGTTTTAGTATGAGGACACAGATGTCATCATAAACCATGTTTACGTTGTAATATCCATGTCATTATACACATTTATGTCCTCATAAACCATATACATGAACACACACACACTAACAGCAGGCCCTGACAGGAGGAGGACAGAGTAAAGGTACACAGGACCAACAATTTCCACACTTGTATTAGCCCCGGGTCCAGTGGACCCGAACATCCTGTGTGCAATATAAATGTGTAGGGGGGGTGTAGTGTGGTCATTGAAAATAAGTTCTGATATATATTCCTCACAGAAAATGAGCCAAGGCCAATGAGTCTCAGTTTGAAAAAATAATTAATCATATAATTTTTCTTTCGATAAAAAATGAAAATGAGTCCAGTAGACCCAAACACCATACAAGGGTTAAAGGTACAGTGTGTGATTTTTAGCTGAATTGCAAACGCCCCCATCCAGTTTGTCCATTAAGGGCTACTGTAGAAACATGGTGGCCCAAAATGGCGCTTTCACTGTAATGGGACCCATGGTGTGTGATGGTTAATTCTAAGGTAATAAAAACGTTTCATTATGTAAGGTCTTTATACTCCACTGAAAACATATTTATGTATATGTTGCATTTCTGTCAATAGATCCTCATAAAAAATACACACTGCTCCTTTAAAGGCACAATTTTGCACAGGTGAATGGGAAAGGCGACTTGCTGTGCAGGTCCTTCATGCTGAAACTTAGATGTCCATGCCTATTCAGGTTAGCCTTGTTTGGTTTGTTAAATTGTGCAATTGTTTTTTTTGTTTTTTTGCTTTTTGTAAAGTCTTTTTATCTTTAATAAAATCTATACTTTTCTTTATAGCTAGATCTCCTGCCATTCATTGTGAGTTAACCTGTTGTGCCTCAAGAGGGGGGAACAAACATTTCAATGTAAGTTTTCATTTCAAATTTCAAATTAATTACTAAATTAACCGTATCAACTATATTACTGATCTGCCCACAGTGTCGCTTTATGATCAATTGAAATGAGCCGATAACATCACCGTTTTCTCCAGAACGACTGCACAGCCGAATCTAATTTTATTGCAATATTTTCCTGTGAAGCTTCTTTGAAACGATCTTCATTGTAAAAGCACCTTATAAATAAAGTTGACTTGACTTCACTTGACTTAAAAGGAAATTAATTTAATAATATTAGTTATTGTCCCTGGCAAGATTCCAAGATTGATTCCAAGATTCCGATGTTGAAACCATGGAAACCAAAATACGCTTTAGTATATTATGTGTTTTATTAGACAGGTGAGCAACTGTTTGGAAACATTAATAGACAAAAAATAATAATAAGAAGAAGAATTCACTATTATACAGCTCAACACATTTTTATTGTTCAAATCTGGTTTTCTTGATTTACTGTGAGCACCATGATTTACCATGTCTAATATAGATCTAGCTCACTGCAGTGTGAACAAGTGTCTCATAATAGCTGCCGAGAAAATGCACAAAGTAGCATTATATCATAACTTTCAACACACTCAAATGTATCTAATATGATAAAACAGCGCTGCATTACCCCTCATACATGAGCGGAAGAAGTGAAATCGACGACTGTGGCATAATAAAAACTCTGTGAAAGCATGCTAGAAACCTGCATTTATGCCCGTGCCCGACGGGCCCTGACTTTTTTACGCCCCTGGGGCCAGGCTTCAGGCCAATTTTCACGCCATAGCTAAAATGCGGGCCGGGCTTCGGGCCTTTTTTAGGCTTCTCCTTCATTTTATATTTATTTTTTTAATTAAAAGGAACAATGAGATGTGCTCTCGCTGTTGGAAAACAACACAAGGCCATAATTGCTTACGCGACTGTCAAGACATGGCACGCACACAGTGTTATATAGTCTGTGCCAGCAACAGCGCGCGTTTCTTCAGCAGCTGCTACAGTTATGGCCTTTTTACAACTGGTTCCTTCATTCGTTTTCTCTGTCCATGTATCGATCTGATTGCGAAATGACCAGGAGTAGACCGAAATGCCTTCCGAGATTCTTTCGAGACGTAGCTTATTTAATTCTGATCACTCAAACAAATCAATTCAGAAGATGGTTTGAAATCATTTCAGACAAAACTGGACAAATGTAAATGTATCTGGTTGTAAATTTTTAGGTAAAAAAAAAAAAAAAAACGTGTTATGGGCTATATTTTTGTAGTCAGATAGATATGATGGTGCTACTGCAATCGCTGCAAATGAGTAAAGCAAGCAAAATGAAGCTTAAAATACGTCTTAGATGCTCAAAAACACCATCATCTTCAATAAAAATGTATGAGACTAAATGATCTTACCAGTGCTTAGGTTGCTCTTTCTCATATTGCAATCTTTTGAATTTGAAATGAGCTCCTGAATAAAATGCATCTTGAATCTTTTGCTTTCGTTGATGTCAACTGATGTTAAATGAGCATATGCAGGGAATTAAAGATTGGATTTATAATCATTTTGCGGAGGTGTAAGGTATGAGACAACCTGCGTGTTCTTTTTCTCTTTTATTTGTTTAGATTGTTTAGCTCATTTCGTTTGCGAGCGCCGTTGCAAGCAGTATCTACCTCAGCTCGTCAAAAATGCCTTTTACTCTGGTGGTAATAGAAGGCTGAAAATAACATTGATATCCTTAAAGGATACACTCAGTTTCAGTCAATCTCATGTCAATCTTGAGTACCTATAGAGTAGGGGTGTGCATTGGCACTGCCTTCCAATTCGATTCGATTACGATTCACCAGGTAACGATTCGATTCAATTTGATTCTACGATGCATTGTGATGCATCAAAATTCTACTGCACACAAAGCAAATTTTTCATCAGTCATGAGGCAATATAAGCAGATATTAAACAACAGATTGTATTGGCTGCTATGTGTCTCCTGTATCTTTGACATAAAAGTTATTAAAATGTAATTAAAAATAAAATGCAATTAATCCTTAAATGCATGACTGTTTCACCAAACATCTTACATATTCAGGTCGTTAGCGACCCAGATCTATATTTAACATGGATAGACTTCTACCTGTCGTGATAATATATAAAACTCCTGATTTTAGAGTAACAGCTACAGAAGAATAAAATAAAACCTATTTCGTTACCTTTTGGAGCTTGGAAGGATTCAGTTTGAGCAGATGTTTAATACCATCATCATATGACCTCGTCAGAGTTCGTTTACCAGTATATTCAGCATCTGCCACATATTCGCGATCTCCAGCATATTCTCTTCAAAATCAATATTTTGATCACTGACAGCTTCTTGACCACATCCATCATCAAGAGACAGTGACACTAACATATGATTGTGTTTAGTTCTTGCTCTCTGAAGTAAATCACTAACCCATTTCAAGTTTTGCAGATTATAATTATTGTTTCGTTTTCTGTCAGAGGTAACTATGAGTGAAACGTCACTTCATCATTGGGTATCAGACATTGCCACGTTGTGGAATAAAGGTGAATTGCGCCGTATTTCGTCATTATAGATTAATTTATTATTGTGCAAAAAATATATACGAACAATCCTACACATCTTGGGTCGTTAGCGCGTTTTTAATAACCCGTCTATCGCGGGCATCTCCCTCCGCCTCAGCCATCTTCCTTGTTGTTGTTGTTATTCTCCCGGAACCGGAAGTATTTGAAACTTCACAACTTTATCGTCCGCCAGAAAATAAACAGTGACATAATCGATTATGGCACTTTGCCGCATCGATGCTGAATCTTTCATGCCCCGCATCGCGATGCATCGCCGAATCGATTATTGTTGAGACCCCTACTATAGAGTAGTATTGCATCCTTAATATCTCCGAAAAGTTTTTAGTTTTATTATATTTATAAAAGAAATATGGGCTGTACCGAGTCTTTCCGGAAAAAACGAGCGCCTGGAGGCGTATCGTGTGGGCGGAGCTAAAGAATGACGAGCGCGCAAAGCGGTGATGTCCTCAAGCATGGAGAAGCCCATCGCTATCGATCTCAGCTAATAGATATATGATCCAGAATCATTCGGAGGCTGAAATAAATTGAACAGGAGAAACAGCAACAGCAGGACGTCCGTCTCTGTGGTATGTACTGTATTTAGTGGCCTGTCAACATTTGTGTGTGTTTACTCGCAGTTTATGAGGATGATTCGGTTTATGGACTATTGTATGCGACTAAACATTAGCAGTAGCAAGCAAAACGGTTTTGCACGTCAGACTAGTGTAACGTTATACTAACAATGGAGTCCGTTAGCGCATTTGAATGACTAAGCACGCGATCGTGTCGTTTACTGATGTTTACTCACGTGACGATAGCCGACAGCACAGACATTTGAAGCAGTTTTACTCACCGGCTGCTTCCAAAGCAGGACCGAACCTTTATCGCTGGGACCGCTCCGTCAAAAACACACTTCTTTGGTATGATTTGGTAAAGTCCTGACAGCAGTAAACGGTGGAGATCCACTTTTGCAACGCGACTGAAGTGATGTTGTGAAGCTTCCCGTCATTTCTGCGTTCAAATCGGTTCAAATGCAGCGCTGCCTTCCCGGAATGCTGTGCTGAAGCATTGAAGTCGCTCAACGTCACCCGTAGGAATAAAGTGGAGCGTGGCGCCTGGATCGACTGGATCTGCACCTGAGAGAGTGTTTATGGGCGTGCATTTCCTCTCTCACTCTAGTCATGCGCGCGCGTGCGCACCCTACCGGGAGAAGAGCCCGTAAGGCCCATACAAGGACCTTCCGCTCTATCGATGTCAAGCTGAGCCATACTCGAAAAAAACTCTCCGAAACTTGTGAGAACGGAAGGAGTATTTTTAACAGAAATACTCCATCAAACGTCCAACATTAGTTTTTGAAACTTTGTATGTTTAGGATGGGAATCCAAGTCTTTAACAGTGTAAAAAGCTCAGTATGCATGAAACAGCTTTTCACCCCGCTTTAAAGTGTTTTATATCTATGGATTTTTTTAAAGGCAAAACAAGTCAGGGGTTGATTTAAAAGGCTAAATTGATTAAACGTGGTTTACTCACTGTCGGCCGCTGGCTGCTTGGTCGTCACTTAAAAAAAATTAAACTTTAATTTAACAAACAAATAATTGCTAAATTAAACTTAATAAAGAAATGTCAAACTACATTGACATTGAAAACAAAACTGAAGTATTTTAATGGCTGCAACAATGTAAAAACAAAACCATAAAACATGCCACCAGTCGGACTCGGGCCGAGAGTTTTGATAAGCTGTCGGACACAGGCCGGGCTAGGGCCTAGATTTGAGGCCCGTGCAGGGCTCTAAGCTACGCCTTTGTTTTGAATTATTGACCTCTAGCGGCAACGACTACATAATATGGCTTTAAGCCCAGGACACACTGCACTATTTTCGGCCATCGTGGCGATTTCTGTGACCGTGGCTCCTGATTGTTGTTCCTATATTGTACAGTGAGAGAGGTTCAAATATGGCCACTGTCACTAAAGCCCTGCATTTATGCCCGAGCCCGACGGGCCCCGACTTTTTTACGCCCCTAGGGCCGGGCTTCGGGCCAATTTTCACGTCATACCTAAAACGCAGGCCGGGCTTCGGGCCTTTTTTAGGCTTCTCCTTCTTTTTATATTTATTTTATTAATTAAAAGGAACAATGAGATGTTCTGCGCTGGTGAACACGAGACCATAATAGCTAACGCGACTCAAGATGGCTCGCACAGTGTTCAGAGCATGTTCAGAGTCCGCGCCAGCAGCAGCAGCGCGCGTTTCTTCAGCGCAGCTGCTAGACACACTGGACACACTGCAAGCGTGGTGTGAGCGTGGCGTATCTGTTGCGTGTCATCCGCGGGGCGTCTGCTGCTATTAATGAACAGGGCTATCAATGTAGTCTGATCACTAAACAAACCAATTCAGAAGGATGAAAGCATTTCAGACGAAACTGGACAAATGTAGCCCATCTGGTTGTTTAAACCACATGTATACATTTTACTCCTGGCAAACGGTTAAAAAATAAACGTGTGAGAGCGTGTTATGGGCTATATGTTGTAGTCAGATGGATATGATGGCGCTGCATGCATCGCCGCAAATGACTAATGCAAGCCAACGCAAATGGCCGTAAATGAAACTTAAAATAAGTCTTAAATCCTCAAAAACACAATCATCTTCAATAAAAATGAATGAGACTTATGATCTTACCAGTGCGCGCTTTCTTATGTGGTCTTTGAATTTGAAATAAGCTGCTGAATAAAATGCATCTTGAATCTTTTGCTTCCGTTGCTGTAAACTCCGTTAAATGAGCATATACGCCGGGAATGGAAGATCGGATTTAAATTCATTCTGCGTAGGTGTAAGGTAGGCTATAAGACAACCTGCATGTTCTTTTTTTTATTATTTGTTTTTAGATTGTTTAGCTCCGTTTGCGAGAGCCGCGAGCAGAATCAGCCTGTCTCAGCTCGTCAAAAATGCCTTTTAGGCTACTGTGGTGGTAATAGTTGGCGAAATTAACTAACATTGTGATGCTTGAAGTGTTTTATATTTATGGATTTTATTATAGGCAAGACAAGTCAAGAGTTGATTTGAGAGACTAAATAGATTTAATATGCGGTTAACTCACTGTCGGCCGCTGGCCGCTTTTGGTTGTCACTTAAAAAAAATTAAAACTATAATTTAACAAACAAAAAATGCTCTAAACATTTTTCTAAATTAACTTAATGAAGAAACTAAACGAAATATAACTACTTTGACATTAAAAACAAAACAGAACTATTTTAATGGCTGAAAAAAAAAAAAAAAAAAAAAAAACGGGCTCCAGTCGGACTCGGGTTGAGAATTTTGATAAGCTGTCGGACACGGGCCGGGCTAGGGCCTCAGTGTCTCGGGCCAGGGCCGGGCTAGGGCCTAGATTTGAGGCCCGTGCAGGGCTCTAACTGTCACTGTGTTGGGACCAAAGATAGCCTACAACAGTTTCCTGACAGTGTCAGTAATTAAGCACCGCACAGTGTGTTTAATGCTACAACCTACGTCTCTACTGACAAGCCAATATAAATATGACATAAAATTAACACAGCATGATGCTAAAACTTGCTAAAACTGTTTACATCTTTCATCTTTTGCCACATCCTCTTTTTTCAGCATCTTTTTTTACCTGCATCGTAGCCATCATTGTACAGTCTATATGCATGTCGTACCCAAGTCGCACTGTGTGATTTGTAATGATCGTATAGGATTGTTAAAATCATGCAGGCTGTACCAGGCTTTAGGGTTAATGGAAATGTCTGTAGAATTACTAGATAATGTGTAATGAACAGCCAGTTCTTTTTCTGTTATTTCACAGATTTATTTTTTATTTAGTTTTGAATAATGTGACCCGTTCCATTTAAAGTAAAACATACTTTTTTAAGTCTACAGCTTTTAATTAGGATACTTTTAACTACATTCTCCTTTTTAAAATATTATTTATTTATCTGTGTAAAACTTGCTTAATGAGAACAAAGTAGCAACTTCGAAAAATGTCTTCAAACTTCAATATTTATCCTCATTTTAATGGTCTTACTTTACTTTATTTTATGTCTGGTCTATTTTTTAAATAGGTCAGCATTCATGTGAAATCACTCTCGGCTATAGTGGTTTGTATTGACACAGTCTTGGCAGGGACAATCCGAGAGCCATTTGAGACCATTTATAATGCAAATGCTGTAGTGTTTGTTCAACTTTTTACGTTAATTTATAAATAAAATTATGGCCACATCTTAGTGAATGTGTTTTTTTTGTTTGTTTGTTTGTTTGTTTTTATGGCACACTCTGATAACATGCATTTCATTGTATGGTTAGGATAATATATGCTGACATGGGATTTGCATTGGAATCACAGGAAGATGGGTTAACTGAATTCTAGTTCAAAAATTAATTGAACAACATATTTGAAATGCATCATTTATTTTGACCAATTATCCACATGTGTTGCCTGATCTGATGAGACATGCTCCTTTAAATTGAGGTCAATACTGTTAATGCTTGTCAAATGAACAGCCATAAAAGGCATTCCATTTGGCATATATATGAGAAGATATTTTTAAATAATTAAAATCACTCACATCACTTTAAAATAAAAGGGCACTGGCTATTTGCAGTAAGTATTTTTTTTGCAAAAAGAAATATAAATCGTGGTAGTAAAAAACGTATAAATTGTGGCAGATTTGCACCTCAGTATTGTACATTAAATGATATGCAGTAATAACTTAGAGTGTAAATGATTATATTTATTTAAAAAATATATCATTTTGGACAATTTGTGAGCATATTTTGCAAATAAAGCAAGTAAGGCTTGAAATAAAGCAAATCCACGGCTAGCCATGCATTAAAGGATTTTTTTGCCACATTATTCAATATGTTGATGTAATTTCCCCTGAAACAGCTCCAGCTGTTAGCAGCTCCTCCCCTTTTTTAAATCAGCCAATAGCGTTCCATTAATATACAGTTTGACTACAGCGCAAAAGCGGACCTTTCTGTTTGGTAAAGCTAGTTTCCTTCAACACTGTTTACCATCATAATCTCCTCCATATCGCTTTGAAATGCAGCATTCTGTGCAGAATTCAAATGGGTCGATATGTTTGTTGTCTGCGCCGACTCGTGCATATGATCCGTGCTGCGCTCTCGTGTCTAGTCTAAATTAAGACCAGAGCCGTTGGGGTGTGTGTGCTGCTGCGGTGTGTGAAACTAATGTAAAAACACACTTTATTCGCCTCAAATGAAAGCATATTTACACTGAATCGTTTCCTATCACATATATAGCGTGCCATGTTCCTTTCACCATGTAGAAATTAGTAGATGTTTGTTAACAACTGACCGATTTCAGCTGCCGCTTAAGCAGTGTAGGGGGCGGGCTTTAGGTTCTCGAGAGAATATTGATTGAACAGAAGATTTGACGAGAAAGTGAAGTCTGCGATGATGTCACCAAAATCTGAGATTCGTTTTAACGGAAATGAGAGACTGAAAATTTTGAATGCGCATATCTCCTAAATGCAAATTTTGTCATAGTTTTGGAACATACCAGCTTATTTAACTAACTTTAAAGGGATAGTTCACTTTGAAATTTAATTTTGATATGTTATAGCTTACCTCATGGGCATCCAAGATGTAGGAGTATTTGTTTCCCCAGTAGTTTTAATTTTGATCATTTTAGGTCAAACCGTTCTTGCCTCACATAATGCAGGTCTATGGTCACCACCTCAAAGAGCATACACAGAGAAGTACAAATTAAACAATCCCCCATCGTAAGTACACACTGATGGGCTAAGACATTAAACGAGCGGTTTGTGTGAGAAAACAAACATTATTTATATCGTTTTTACCTCTTGTACACCACTACGTCTGACTGATCCGAGGGCGCGCGTGCGTGTTTCCTGTGGTGTACAAGAGGTAAAAACGTTATTCAGGTTTATTAGGCTTGGAGGTGAAATTACTTTCACTTGGATGTTCAGGGTCTAGATCTCAGATGTCGCAATGTCAGTATGTTGTAGGGCTAATGTCAGTATGTCACGGAAAAATAAAGTTTTACAGTAACGGACGCGAATATTAATGCCTTATTTGTAGACGTAGTGACCCAATTTATTTCGTGTTTTCCCTAGAATTGGTGACGTAGGCTATTACAAAACGTACATGCCAATCAAATACAGACGTGAGACAAATAACATGTTTAAAAAAAATATTACTGACTTTAATGCGTTTTATTGACATCTAAAATACAACAAAATTAGGCTATTTAATTAAGGATTTTGTGTCACGTTAGTTTAGGTGCTCGAATCTGTCAGTGTAGGTGTCACGACATCATAGACTGTAAAAAACGCATGACACACGGCGACATGTTCCGCAACTCGGTGTCATGCAGGTGTCATGTCAGTGTTTGTCGCGATAATGTCAGTGACATGACAATGAAGACTGCATGTGCCACGGATGTGCCAATACGCGCATAGTCATAGATAGGTATACATATCTGTATATAGTGACGTGCCATTGGCTTATGTGACTGCCCCGTCATTCTGTTTCCAAGCATAACTGTGTTACCATGGTTACCAGTGTTTATAGTGGCGGATTAACTTCGAACTGTTATCAAACTGACTGGAACTACCTGTGCATTAAACAGTTTTACTGCACACCTTCCAGCCAATCAGAATCGAGTATTTAAACAGACCATGGTATAAATAAAGTTAATTACATTTCAAGTCCCATTAACTGCAAATAGCAAAAGATGATATGTACATCAAATATAAAAATATTTGCACCTCAGTGTTGGTGTAGCTAGGTTAAACATTATGCAAGAGTTTAAATTATTACCTTTATTACAATTATTAAATGCCACCTTATTGAGACAGCCACCTACCCCTAACCAATTCACACTTTACTAAACTCACATTAGAAACTTAATTTCCACTTTTCAAACATGTTCTTCATTTTTAATGAAAATGAATGCCTTTCCGTTCTGATATGTGATGGACAAGTTGGATTCGAACTCGAAGTTGGTTAAAAATGGCTTAAATTAAAATCTAGATCTCTGTCAGGACAAGGTATGTGCCTGAAACATTGAGCTGTCCGCGAAACAAATTAGAATCTGGGTCACGTCATTCCCTGATCACAGCCTCTCATTTCAACTACACTCTTAGAAAAACCTAAGGTACAAAAATGAAAAAGTACATATTTGTACCTTACCCCTAAATGGATTAGTACCTTAAAAGGTACATATTAGTACCTTTTCAGTTTTGTACCTTAGGGAACCACCCCAGTGGCAGCATTGTACCTTTTTTTCTGAGAGTGTATGAATGAAGAATGACAGCTCTATGAGTGATTAAAACTCAAAACTATTTCTCTTCCTCTCTTGGATCAATGCAGCTCCCTTACATTAAGGCATCCATATTTGCCAACCACTCTGTAACCGTTCCCTGTTTCAGTAAGAGCTTCCCGCTCTCGTGTGAGCTCCCAGGCCATTTCCCAGCGAGCGCTGAGCTCAATGACTCTTTCACAGGGAGAAAACAGTCATGTGGGAGGTTGCCAAAAATGAAGTCAATTGAGATTCCACCCCGAGTACTAAGTTGGTCTGTTTTTCTGTTCGTAAATACAATATAGAAATCTCTCTGCTGGTGAAATCACTGTGAGTATATCTTGTGTATGTGGTGCCCAGCTTTACTTCTCATCAGAAATTCAATTCCTTAAGCTCTACTGCGACTTGCAACTCACCAGTGCACTATTTCAGTGCGTTTTCTATGTAGAGAAGGTCTGAATGTAAAGTGAGAAGTTGAATTTTAAAGCAATGCTGGAGGGAATACCAATGTACAAGATGTACTTTCCGGGCACACAGCCACGCCGATGTCTATCTTCCTGGGTAAGGCAATAATATGGAAATGGTGTTGGTTGCACTACAGAGCAGATCCCGGCTATCACTGATTGGGGTAGTCGTATAAAACACATGACCTGGGCAAGATAAGAGCGAAACCGGGAACTGGGCGGTTAGTGTGGTCAAAAGCTATGCACTGCTGCTGATCCAGCATACGACCTCCACCTCTCCTTTTGTGTCTTCGTCACTAGGTGGAAGGAGGAGCAGCATGATAAACACTGACAAATAGCCTTTAAAAAATAGGACCTGCTTTATTTGGAAGCAAATTGTGTAAATAAAGCAAATAAAGTTATTTACATTGCACGTTCATTGCTTTTTAAAAGTGAATAAAGCTATAAAGACACTTAGGTAACACTTAAAATGCATTATATGGTAATTCTTAATGCATTATAATAATGCATTATAAACAACTTAATAATGTTGCATCGTCTGATAAATAATCATATCTGTGTGATATCACTGTATATCAGCATGGTTGTGATTTGGTCGTAGGCAATCACAGCATTCTGATATAGAGCAATATGTGATATTGTTTTTATACAATAGTTTGACAGCAAAAGTGTGTAATTAAGTAATAAAGAACAGGCCTTTAAAAACCTTATTTTATGTGGAACTACTTCCTTTGGCCACGGATTCAAATCTCAAGTTGACAGTTTTACAGTTAGACAGTCGAGCCCAAGCCTCCGTTACTTATTTTTAAATGTATATTTAGAACTAGTAATTGAGTAATATTGAGTCGCTTCATTGAAGCTTATTGTATTATGTAGAGTAGAGTATTATGAGAGAGATCAACTAAGTGCATTACCTGCATCTAGATTAAATAATTCAGGTCAATATTATATTCATAATCACAAAATCAGTTTGAATGTCAGCTGAGGAAAGCAATATCTTGACAGGAAGTGTATGTAAGATTGTGGCCAAAACTGGTACTGCAATCACTTTCAAATGACTGTAGAGCAGTGTATCCCCTCTCCCCCTCCCCCTGACTCGAGGTTGCCAGATAGGCTGCAGTATCAGCAGGAACATTTGTAGCTGAAGCTGCGGTAACTAAAGCAGAGCTAGCAACCCGGATGCCGAAACACTACTGACTTCGTGATTGGTCAATAGGTGGAGGGCGGAGCTTCAGGCCAAAACACAACATGTCAACATAAACATCAGTTGAGGGCTGCAACAACTTTTAAATGACAATATCCTGGCCAGACTACTGTTGTCAGTGATATAAGTATTTGAAATTAACATGATTTCTTAATGTCTAGTGACATATCAGGGCCATTTTATGATTAAATGAAATACATTTCTTACATACAGTTCCTTTTAAGAGGATTTTCCATGACAGAGGTAGATAATGCATTTTTAAGTAACATCCTTGATTACAACCTTGTTTCAGTCACATTCAATACAAAAGTCTTGGCTCCTGAGTCTCTTTGCTGCTGTTTAATGGTGTAATAATGTAACTTTCACTAAAGTCGAAATCACAATAACTAACGGACCTTTCTCAATACTAAATACAGCACGTTATTTATATAAAAAAAAAACTGTATTTATTGAAAAAATATATTTACATAAACAATATTAACCATTATAAAAGCATAAGAATACAATAAGAAATGTAAACACAAGCATACAATTCAGTCAAAAGTACAAACGCAGCAATTGTTACAGTACAGGATTTTAGTTAAATAAAATATATAATTTTAGGAAACTTAACTTTGTCTTTAGACAAATAGATTTGCTCTGGAAATAGTAAAAGATACATAAGACCACATTTTGCAACACGATCACATGGTAATGTGTATCAATAGTACAAGTGTGCAATCTCGTGGAATGTATATGGTGTGCATATGCTACGCAGTTTTTCGTGTGCATTTTATACGCACTTTATGGCGTGCATATGACACGCTCTGGGGGTGATGGGGTGGGTGGTTCGTATGTATAATACGAAATAAAGTGCGTATCATATGCACATGAAAAACTGAATGTGTTCTTTCAGTTTCACTAAACATCACCAACAACTTTTTTAGGTACACCTACATTCTTTTGTCACTTTTGCAAACTTTCTGGATTGCAAAAAAAAAAACATGTACATGAATTCCCAATTGAATATAATAGCTTAAAAAAAATTATTAAAAAAGGGTAAAAAATAGAAGAAAAAAAACACAATATAGTTTCCTTATAACAGTCTTTCCTTATAACAATAGTTCATCTACAAAAGAAAATTCGGTCATTATTTCACTCCAAACTCATTTCAAACCAGTATGACATTTTTCCCCCATCTGAAAAAATAAGATGGATAAGAGATGATCTAGAATATGGTGATTTTTACTGTCAAGCTCCAAAAAAACACATACAAGTATCATAAAAGTAAGATATGGTTTGTGTACGATATTTCAAGTCACCACTTTGTTGGAGGAACAGAATTGAAATAATTTTCCTGAATATCTCCCTCTACGCCAATGTGGTCAGATGTGTTGCATTAATAATAGATGTTTGACATGTTGCATAAGTGAAGTACATGGACGCACTGAACTCTATGTAAGGAAAAGTCTAAAGTGATTTTGAGCAAATGCATTTTTTAAATGTTAAAATGGTTTCGTCTTTTCGAGCCTGTTAATTGAGTTCTCATTTCAACTCCTTTATCAGTTATGTAATTCAAAGCATTCGAAAAAGTGTAGTAATGATCAAATTGTGATTTTGGCATGATCTTGCAGTTCTGTATTTAATTACACTTTTTAAGTATCTATACATTACTTGAGTATTATTTTTTCTTGTAAGTTTTGTACAAGTATTGAAATGAGTTGAAGGTAGTCGTATGCTAGCATGTCGGATGGAGTATGGCACTGGTAAGGCATTATGTGCATTTATACAACATTGCAACAATAATAAAATAATGTGTTCACATAAAAAAAAATTTAAAAAAAAATTACTTAAAGGTGCCCTAGAATTAAAAATTGAATTAACCTTGCCATAGTGAAATAATAACAGTTCAGTACATGGACATCACATAGTGAGAGTCTCAAACACCATTGCCTGCTACTTCTTATGTAAATCTCGTGCATGAAAAACACCACGGAAAAATAAGTGATTCTCAACATACCAGCAAATGTGACACAATCGCTGAGATCATTAATATGTACGCCCCCAACATTTGCATATGTCCAAACATGTTCATTGTCAGGCGGAACTGACGGAGCCGAATCATCAAGAAAAAAAGCGACACTCGAGGATAGCGAAAACAGCAGCTCTCATGGACACATATGTCATGTTCCAGGCTGTGCAGGGGACGTGAGGACTTTTCATACCAATTTAATTGGTAGGATATCACAACAATTTCATTCAAAATCGTTCGTTTGCTCAGCCCATTTCAAGCAAGCTTCGCTCAGCGTCTTAAACTGAAGAAAGGGGAAACTATATTCCTGCAAGCAGTAAGTAGTGATTTATCCACTTATTGACTTTTAAACAATTTCTGATTAAATTGAAAGTTTCTTAGAGAGACAGCATTGTCAAGATAATGCAAGATGCTGGTACAGTAACAATAGGAAACTACAAGTACCATGTATAACCAAAACACAGGATAGTATACTGGTTTTGGTGTTGTCGGGGTGAAAGAAGAGCGTTTGTGCCTGCGGTTGCCAGATTTCAGTAATTGAAATCCCCCAATAAGAGCTTTTCTGGGAAAAGAACAGATATACTATCCGGTGTTTTACCTAAACATGTGAAATCTGGCAACCATATGCACGCGAGCGGATAGTCTGAAAACACCAATAAACAAGTAGGCTGAATTGTATCAATCTCCATAGATGTTCTTCTTAAAGTGTCATTCAGTCGATCTGTGTTCTTTCAGGACTGTTAGGATTCACGAGCTGCTTCACTGAACAACTGAACTGCTGTGTGCTGCTGAAATAAGCCAATCAGATCAGAGCTCAACATTAATATTCATGACTCTTCCAAATAAGGCAAAAACAGAATTACATCCTAGTGACAATTTCTAGGGTTGTAAATGGACCTGTAAAACTGTATCTGGACAATTTTGGCCCTTAAATAAGAACACATATCCTCTATGCAGATATCAGAGAACAATTTAACATATTGTTTCAACTCATTCTAGGGCACCTTTAAAAGTATAAAAATATATGTTTTCAAATGTACTTAAGTATCTTCTGCCTTTACTTTATAATCTATATATATATATATATATATATATATATATATATATATATATATATATATATATATATATATATATATATATATATATATATATATATATTATAAAGTAAAAGCAGAACATATGTGTGTATATATATATATATATATATATATATATATATATATATATATATATATATATATATATATATATATATATATATATATATATATATATATATATATATATATATACAAATATATTATAAATTGGGCTGCATTTATGCATGGGCATTCTAGTCACGTGCATGTACGTCCAAGACAGCCGAATTATCCTCGGAAATATTCATCAGTCACTACGAGGGAACTGTCATTCATCTAAACGTGTTATATATCCTCAGAGAAAGAACAATACACGCTGAAGAACAATTCCACGCTGGCACTCCCTGGGTCACGACTGGATGAAGTTGGCAAATGTGTCAATCCAAACTGATCTGGACATAATATATGAACTACAGGTGAGAGAACTGACACTAGTAATTATAAATACGTAGCAGGGGAATTAAGCATCACAAATCTAATCTTGCTCAGAGCAAAACCTGATTTTAATTTCAAATTATCCCTGGCAAGTGGTTGGGAGGAGAGCTTCAGGTTATTAACTTTTGCGGTGAGAAATCCAGATCGATTACTGATGCATGCATATAAGTCTTCCTTGAGCATTTATGACCATGCAGCTTATTTCATCCAAACTGTTTTGCTACTTATTTGCTGTTGTTTTCCCTCATGGGAATCAAGCCTTCGCAAACTGAGCTGCCATATTGATTTAAACGCATTTGGCAGCAAAGCGCCTCCCCATGCTAGTCAACTTTATTAATGATTTAAAATCAAAAAAGCTGCTTTGTGGCATTTCGCATGTTAACAGGGTGTCAATTCTGGCCCCGCCTCAGCACTCTTCACATCCGCTGCTAGTCAAATGTGGCGTGGAGAGATTTGTGCTAAAAAGGCTCTTGCATCTGAGTGAATTGGACACTTGAATGCTTGATGAGGCTTCAGATACTGACAAGTGACATAAAGCAAATCGGGGAACGAACGGATTGGCGCTGAATAAACCAATTAGCCACTTGCCGCACGGGCCAACCGGAAGCCAGGCTCGCACTGGGATGCTGTGGGTACCGCCGCCTGCCAAGAGGAGCTCTCGGAGAGAGGGGCACAAGCTTGTGATGGGAATGCTAATGGAAAATGATACAATACAGGTAATGAAGCATTCTGCAGGAGAGCCCAGATTTCTCCTTCAGTGGCAGGTGTTCCAGAGAGCCAGTGAGAAAGAGAGAGGAAAGAGAGAGTGACACTCAGTAAAGGCAAGTTGCACGCTTTACTGATTTTGCAAGACAGCCTCCGCTCCGTTCTAATTAGGCCTTTTTCAGAATTCATTCTGACATTTGTGCTCCGCAAGGTGACGACACAAAAACCATTGAAATTAGCTTCTAGCTCTCCGAGGCGCCTTGCCCTTGCAACCCTTTGTAAATGTGGAACCCGTACGTCTGTCATTATACATCAATTGGCATCTGTCCCCTGTATGAAATCTCAATCCGCTGTTTCCTCCAAGACGGCGAGAACACAATGCTCTCGTATTTTCCTCTCAGCGCGCCGCAAGATTCATATGGAAATACGACCTCTTTCAACTGATTTCAAACAGATGCAGTTTAGCGCTGAAGACAGCTTAGCTTGATGAGTATTTTACTGCATTTCTTATTTTTCTCCGGAACGGGGTATACAAACCTGCCACAAAGAACTCCTTATGAACTAATTGAGGGAATTACATCCTGCAGTTTCCGTGCATTTTGATTAGGGATGATCTCTTCCAACTGAAGTAAATAAAAGCAAAGTTTCTTTCAGTCATTGAAGTATCGAGATGTACTTGACTGATTTGCACTGATACACATTCTGTTGGGTGTGCTAATTATTCTGGACACTTAGACCACATTTGCTACTGGTTCATCTCATTTCATGATGAGGTTTTTCCTGAAATGGACTTTATCCTTGTACGTAATTAGACCTGAATGGAAACAAGACTGCATGTGAGGGAAAGCTTTACAGACTTCTCGATGAATAGTACTTATCTTTACCTTGGTGTTGTTCCTTAAAGCAAGACTGAAAATTTGTACTTTCCGAAAAAATCTATGTGGTCAAAAACTTTGGAAATAAAGGGTTGTGAAAATCAGATGTGGCATGCAACAACGTATTGAACAGGAGGGAGACCAGAGGCTATTGCAACACATTTGACATCAACTTGCAGACTGCTATAAATCTACCTGCCATATTTTGGTAAAATACCTATTTAAGTGTAGAAATGTAACTGTATAGACTTATAATGGGAAATACTAGATTATAATTTTGAATAAAAAACAAGTAGTCAGGGTGTTAAGAGCACACTTTAAAGTAATAATTTCATTGCTTCAATACATTTAGAAGGTGAAACTATTCAGTAATATTAATATGGTAATAATTCTTTCAGCTGTCAGGACTAATGTGGGTCAAACTAAAGTCAGACTCACCTTCTCATTATATGAAATACATTAAATCATTTTAATAAACCATGCTGCTCAGCTGATGAGTAAAAAATATAGTCTTCAGGGTCCATCCATCCATCCATCCATCCATCCATCCATCCATCCATCCATCCATCCATCCATCCATCCATCCATCCATCCATCCATCCATCCATCCATCCATCCATCCATCCATCCATCCAAAGGGCATTCCGAATGGAGTACGGAAGAAGGGTACATCGATACATGAATACAGTGAAATTTCCCCAAATGCCATTGTGTCGCATCCCCGTTCTGAACTAATGATGGAGCAGAACTGTTGAAAGAGTTTTTAAATGCATCTGCGATCGAGGAGTTTAAATATTCATAAATACTGTTATTATTAAACAAAACTAGAGTATTTATTAATGGTTATGGCAATTACTGTTAGATTCACATATTGTATTGTATGAATATTTATACAAGTTTAAAGTGTTGTCATAAAAGTCTTTTTTTTTATATTTACCTAATTTTCCTCAGGAATATTTATCATGCATCTGCACTTGGGAAAGAAAAAGCACACGAGATGAGACCGCTACAATTAAGACCATCGATTAAGAAGACATTTATACATAGTTAACCAAATTAAAATGTATTTTCACATTCAATGACAGTTACATAACAGCTTCAAATCTGTTAATAGCAATAGTATATACAAAAATGTAACATTCATTAGTCTATTATGAATGTTTTTTTATTTGTCAACATTCACTAGACGTTTTAAGGGCCCTATCCTACACACGGCCCAATGCGATGCCAGGCGTGACGCAAGTGTTTTTGCTACTTTCAGCCCGATGTATCATTTTCATGTCAAGCACCACATTGTTTAAACAGAAAATGCACTTCCGCCCATCTTTTCACCGACGGGCGCACGGGCTGAAAATCAGGTGTGTTAAAGCGCATTGTTGGGACATTGCTATTTGTGGAAACGACTGCACCATCGACCAACAAAAACCTGCTCTAAAGTCAATAGTGCAGGATTTATTTTGTGTATAGTAATGTGTATTAGTAAAATGTGGCTATAGGCCGGTGCACAGCACGCATACACTCTGCTTAATACACACACAGGGACACGCAGCAGCCAGTGTTAATTGTGGCAGCCATTTTTGATTTAGTCTTAGACTTCGTCTTTAGACGAAAATGAAATTAGTCTTAGTCACATCTTAGTCATTTTGTCTTTCATAGTTTTTGTCTCTTTTTAGTCAATGAAAAGTCATTGCATTTTTGTCAAGTTTTAGTCATTACTTTTCAAACTGCCATTAACAACATTCATTTACTCTAAAATGGTCATGCTAATTTTTTCTCTATTTAGACCAATTCAATTAAGCTTATGAGGAAATCTAGTTAACAAGACTGTATTAACATTACACTCTTCATTTTTTAGCAGTACTTATGCAATGCTACATATGTATTTTCCTTAGTTAGATAGCCTATATGCTGCACTGTCTGCTAATTTCTAAGGTAGAACCATGAAGGATAGATAAAAAATTGTATTATAGTTCAAGAATCAAGTATCAAGTAAAACAAACTTTGTTTTTCTTTTAGCTGTTGTGTAAAAATAGCATTTACTTGATAGTTCTATAAACTTCAAATAAAAGTGCAACATTTTATTATTGTTGCGATAAAAGATTCAGACGATTCCGATAGCCTACTAAAAACTCTCTCAGCAAATGCCCAGCGAGAAGGTCTTGGGCTAGGGGATTTAGAAGGTGATTGGTAGAGCCCATGTGCACAAAGCTTTCTGAGCTTTATACTATTAACATTAATAAAAAAAATGAAAGAAAATTGTGATATATTACTTTTAAAATAAAGTTTTGATAATTTATTATCATGAGTGTTAGTATTAATATTATTACACGGAGACGTATCTAAATTCTACTGTAACAGTAATATATTTGTCAAGACAAACTGGACTTTTATTTTGACGGGTTGCCATGAATACCTTTGAGTTTTTATGTTTTTATGATATGATGGTAGTTTTTCTCAAATTAAACGGTAAAATGCTGATGAAGTGTCTCTCGGAGCGGCTCCAGAAATGACAGGCATGCGTTAATGTCCTTGTATCAGATGGAAACGCGCAATTCTCACGCACAATTCTTTGTGTATGTGTGTGCCGTAAATAAACGGCAGTTCATGCCATTCATTCAGACAGACACAAGAAGGAATTGTATTTTGCTGTTTACACTAGTCTATCACCAGATGCGTTCTCATGAACCAATAGTTTTGGTAGCCCCCTAGACTGCCCGTACCTTTGAAGTCAGCTACCGCTGCGACTGCCTCAGAGAAGGACACACATTTTTGAAAGACAGCATAGGAAGTGATAATGTATTTTTAACGTCTGATATTCCTCAAATATCATTCTACTCACGTCTCATCTCGGTAACAAAGAAACAACATACTTTTTGTCATATTTTTTTACCATCGGATATTAGTTTAGCTTGTCAACGTCTCGTTTTAGTCACAGAAAAAGTGGGCGTTGCCCCTTACATTTGACTGAGCATTTTTTAAATGTCTTCACTGTATCTTGATTGTGATTGACAATATATATTATGCGTTAATCAAACTCTGTTACAATGTCTCCCCTACTTCTATTCCTTGGAGTCTCATTTTCTTTCATGTCAAATTATACATGGCATCCAGCCTGAATAAGGTCCATAGACAGCTCAATCTATTTACTTCCCCACCCCTTATACCTCAGTATTTTGCCAAAAACTCTTTCGGAATTTAAATTTTTTTTTTTTTTTTTGCTTTGTCTTCTGATTAAGTACATACATTGAATTATATAATTTATGTATCTTTTAGTATGATACATTTGCATGTAGTAAGAAGCTCTAGCTGGCCTGCTTTACCCCCACATATGTTGTTGTCAGAAAGAATTTCATAGAATATCATAGAATGTTTATTTATTTATTTATTTTATTAATGTTTTGGAGGTACATTACGATGTTAATGTCAGAATATACAGTAGGTACAGGTGAAATACATGGAGATGTGTGAGACACAATATGTCCTCTAAAAAGTGGTTTACTGTAGAGTGAAAATGACATCCCATCTGTGGTGTTCTCCTGCGAGCTCCATATGGACTAGAGTACAGGCCAAAAATGCTTCCCAACATCATAATTTCTAATCCAGGTTGTACAATTTGAAGAACATGCATTTTTAATTACAAGATGGCATAAGTTAATGGCTGAACCACACTGTATCAAATATTTGGTTTTAAATATACACACACACATATATATATATATATATATATATATATATATATATATATATATATATATATATATATATATATATATATATTACTGTCATATAAACACAATGACACTTGATAACTGGATTTTGAATCAGATTCAGTCTAGCTTTCATGCTAACATCTTAAAGTGGATTTACATCTGCAAACACAAGGGAACAGGGCGAAGCCCACAGGAAAGATAAATCACACTTCTCTTTAATGTTGTAGATTTCACTTTCTCGCATTCTCAGATTGTTCTTCTTAGAAAGAGACCCCAGCAATCTCACACGTCTCTCCTCTGGTATTTCACAGAGGATCTCAACAAAGCTGTGCTGGATTTAGATTTGCCAAAGGAAGATATCAATAGGAATTTCTTATACAATTCTTCCAAGAGCACATTATACAAGTTGAATGAAAGATGTATTATACATTAAAATATAATATAATAATATGCACATTTTATTACTATTATAAATATTATGTTTTTACGCAACCAATCAAAAGTCTGGAATAATAAAGATTAGGTAATTTTTTTTTTTTTTTGAAAAGTATATTTTCCTAACCAAGGCTGCATTTATTTGACAAAAATACAATAGTGAAATAACTTTTAATTTTTTTTCTATTTTAATATATATTAAAATTTAGTTTTATTAATGTGATGCAATTCTGCATTTTTCATCATTGCTCCAGTCTTCCGTGTCACATTAGCCTTCAGAAATCATAATATACTGATTTGAGGCTCAGTTATTTTAAATTATTGCTATAAAGTATAAGTAATGGTTCTTATCAATGTTGAAATATTAATATTTATTTAAAATATAGCTATTTTGTAACATTTTATATGCCTTCAACTCTCAATACACTTCTGAGCTGTAAAAACCAAACTCTGGTCAGGCCAATCACATCGTGAACGATCAATGACGGCTGAGTTGCGCTTGTGTGCTTCTAGTAAACACAGAAACTGGCGAACGGCGGTCTTTTGAATCAGCTTTGATCGCGACTCTGGAAGACTTGGAGTTTTTTATCTGTCAACAAGCATCGCTTCACCTTCGTTGCTCTGGTTTGTTGAAGCTCTATCCAATTGCGTGCAGAGGGAGTTGAAAGACAAACCGTTTATCCTGCCCCTCGGATTGAGCCCTGTCAATGGTGAGTTTCCAGACCAAACATCTTGATGTGGCCAATTTAATGCCTAACACTTACTGCCCCCTATTGGCGGCAATGTTTAAAAGTATGATTGCATATTTTATTTTGAACATCAATCTTATAACATTATTTATTGCAGCTGTATTTTTTGCAGTTTAAATTATTTAATTTTATTGGTAACATCCTATAGATGAAAGATGATGAAAGATGATGCATACATTTAATACAATTTTAAAAAACGGCCTTTATAAAATTAAACGCCCTGGGGTGAATTTCACAAATATGCAGATTTAAGTAGGCCTATGTAAAAGCTGACAGAAAACTGATGAGAATATTACTTCATAATCAGTATATGTAGGCCTATATCACCAATTTAATTTAATTTGATTAAATTAATGTTTAAGTTGATATTTAAAATAAATATTGTAACTGTTACTAACTTTTAACAGCACTAAAAAGCAGCTTATTTGTTTAAAGTGTTTGCAAACCATATGTTATTGCACTTTTGTTATTTATATTTATTATTGAATTTTGTGCATACTGCAATTAATCGCAATTAATCACAGAAAACCATGTGATTAATCGTGATTAAACATTTTAATCGTTGCCCAGCACTAGTAATATTCTATAATATTACTGTGTTCATATTATATTTTTTGTCATCAAAGCAGCAGCTGTTTACCCGGTTGCTTAGGAACGACAGCCTGTGTGAAGACGGCGAAATGCGTAGCGCTCCTCCCGTCACTTGTATATTTTAGTTTTTTAACCATTGGTTTTGTTACCAAAGCTTCCTACTTAATGGCACTTGCGTATATCTGCCGCGAATGCACATGAAACGTACCACAGACCACTATTTTAAGCGGACTCGGGAATGTTTCGCAGTTGCACACCTGAGTTCGGAAGACCACGTTCACATCATCCAAGCGAACCGAACTCTGACGGAAATCGAACCCGGGTGCGCAACAAAAGTGCTTGTGTGAAAGCACCCTTAAATAAAGCCTGTCTGTTTGTTAGTCCGTGATCCCACATCTCTGCGGCATCACACACCCGTAACTATATATATCGCACAACTGTTTTCAATAATGATAATAAACGTTTCTTGAGCATCAAATCATCTTATTAAAATGATTTCTGAAGTATTGTGACATTGACGACAGGGAGTAATGATGTTGAGAATTCAGCTTTGCATCACAGGAATAAATTACAGTTTACAATATACAGAAATAGATAAAAATCTTTATTTATTTTTTAAAAAAATGTTATCATTATCCCCATTTTTAATGCATTTAAAAAAATGCAGACTTAAAATGCAGAGGTAGGCATAAGAGACTTATTTCAAAATATCAAGAAAAAAATAATATCTTACCAACCCCGAATGTTTCACCAGTAGTGTATTTGAAGAGTTTTAGAGAAAATTATAAAGTAGATCTCTTGAGCTATGAGAAAGAAAAAAAGAAAAAGAAATAAAAACACATCAAAGCAATACATGTTCTCCTTGGGCATTTGCCTGTCAGGAGGTAAATGACTGCCGGCATGAGTTAAAAGCAATAAATCAGGTTCAGAAACATCATGCAGATAATCACCGTGGTTAAGAGGCAGTGATGGCGCATTAACCCCAGTAATGGGTGGGTTTTGGTTGAAGATGGGCCACCATATGTCATTAAGCACTTTCGAGCCACATGAGCGCAATACTGCTAGTTCCACTGAATTACACCACAAATTAATCATCCCATTATGCAGTAATGCAAAAGGTACCGCTTGTGTCAGAATGGGTCATCGGAATTTGTGAAAAGTAGCTTCTTAGATCACTTGTTTAGGATTTCAGACATGATGTAACCACTGGCCCACTTCACTGAAAGTGAAGTTCAATCCGATTGAATTGTTTGTCTTTGTGCATTCTTGCCCATCAAGCCAGCTCTCAATGCATTAACCTCTCTATCCATTCACTATGAAGACAAATGTGGATTACCTCAGATTAATGAACACAATGATTACAGTCTGAGGCATACAAATTCTCCCTTGAAACAATGGAAGATCAAATAGCCTGCATTCTCATTAAACCACATCCATATGTATTAGTAAAGAGGCTTGAATGTATTATTTAGATTAATTAAAACAAATTAATAAAAACATGAGAGATGAAGCATTATCAATGATTAAAAGAGCATCTGGTCAATTATGTCACAGTTAGTCAATTTTGATTTTGAATGCTGAATCCCATCTCAACTGGTCAAAGTAAAGAACACATTTCAACACATATTAAAAGTTTCAGAGGGGGACGTAAGTCACTGTGTAGTATTGCACACACTCACAGCAGAGATATTGTAAAATAGTATTACAATGTAAAATAACTTTTTTTGATTGTTTGAATATATTTTAAACTATCTTATTCCTGCGATCAAAAGCTTTTCAGAGTTTTCAGTTTTATTCCTCCAGTCTTCACTGTCAAATGATCCTTTAGAAATCATTCTAATATGATGATTTGATGCTCAGACATTTCTTATTATAAGTGTTGAAAATAGTTGTAATAGTATGGATTTTTTGACAAATAGTAGGTTCAAAAGAGCATTTATTTGAAACAGAAATCTTTTCAAAGTCAAAGTATACTTTATGGTCCCCAAAGCAAAATTTGTCATGGATTTCATGATGCTGCATAGATGAAAATATGAAAAATACATTACAAAAGCATCAAACATTACCACGCAGATAGTACATATAGTAATATATCATCGAGTTAAACTACTGTTAAACCCTCACACAGATTATACAAAGAAATTCTTGTATCTATTTAATTTCCATGTTGGGAATCTATGGGCCCTATTTTATTGATCTGAACGCATTGTCTGAAGTGGTGCACTTATGGCGTGTCCGAATCCACTTTTGCTAATTTAATTTAATAATCTCTTCATGAATCATGGATTTTATTTGGGCATAGCGTGCAATAAACCAATCAGAGTCTCATCTTCCATTCCCTTTAAAAGCCGGGAAATGGCGGATTCGCTATTTACATGGCAGTTGGAGCCGGATCTCACGAAAATGCGTATAAATCGTACAAGTTTGCAATCTCGTGGAATGTATACGTCAAAATGAGTTCTGGCGTGCGTATGGTACCGGGTTTTTCGCGTGCATATGAGACGCACTTTATGGCATATTATACATACGAACCCCCCCACCCCACCACCCTAATCCTACCCAAGAGCGTGTCATATGCACGCCATAAAGTGCGTATCATATGCACGCAAAAAAACGCGTACCATACGCACGCCAAAACTCATTTTGGCGTATACATTCCACGAGATTGCAAACTCGTACTATTTATACGCATGACCATGAGATCGTGTTGCAGAATATAGACACCTTCAAAACCTGACAATTCAGTTTAAATACATGTGTGTATTGCCACAGTTGGTCAAATAATTAGCCAAGTTCACTCGTCATTACTACAAATAAGTCATTCTGATACATGCAATGACTATCCATTATGACATGTATAGGCTTATTTATGTTTCATATATTATGGCCCACGTACCGATGGTGTGAGGACCCTATTGTAAATGCTCGGCCTATCATTCTTCTTCTCAGAAATGAATACAATTTTTGAGGGTCTATACATGTTTGGAATCTCATGAAACTTTGCATACGTGTCAGAAGATAACGTCACCTCCCTAATTTATATTAAGTGCAAGTCGTGCTACATTTTACGTACAAGTATGCAATTAGGTAGACACATGTAACAGCCCAATCTACAAAAAAGTCAAAATCTTGTGCAATTTTTGCCATTTCCAGATGTTGTACATTAACTAACTCCTCCTAGAGATTTAATCAAATCATCATCATATTTGCAGTCTAGTCTAAAGGCCTTTGTGACATTAATTTACATAGATCTTAAGGTATTGCTGAAGGGCGTGTCCGTGGCGGCCTCAGTTTGATGTTTTGCCATGAAAAAAGGAAGTTGTTGTAAGTCAGGCATACAACGATCTTCCCCAAACTTCACATAATTTGATAAGAGTACAGGCCTGAAGACAACTACATGCCAATATTCAGTTACAGTCATAGCGCCACCTGCTGGCAACAGGAAATGGCTTGCTTTACACATTGTAATTCACTTCAAGAAACCCATTTAAATATGCCATGAAGTACCAGACATCCTAGAAACATCAAGACGTCTATTGACTAAATCAAGAAACACTTGGCTAATTTATGCCGCAAAACAGGACGTTGTTGTAACTCAGGAATACATTGACCAATCTGTGTTAAACTTCAAGCCTAGTAATAGTCCTGATCTGAAGACATTTATAATCAGTGTTGGGCAAGCTACATGGAAAATGTAGTGAGCTAAGCTACGGCAACTCGACAAAAGTAGTTTACTACATCTAAGCTACATTTTATTTATTTAATTTTATATTGAACCAACTTCATTCATATTAATGCTATCTCAGTGATCAATAAAAGTCAAGCATATAGACATGCATACTTTTTCAGTTATTCAAAAACTGTCCGAAATCAATTTGGCAACAAAAACATGTGATCCATAATATTAACAAAACCAGGTGTTGATAGTGTGTGTGTGTGTGTGTGTGTGTGTGTGTGTGTGTGTGTGTGTGTGTGTGTGTGTGTCCATCTGTATGTGTATGATATGCATACGCACCTGTGTGTTTGCATTTATGCTCAATTCAGACTTTGGCACTTTTGCAGGACAAACTGTAAGTTAATGTAACTCAACTTGTACAAAAAAAGTCAGAAAGTACAGTAGCAAAATAATTAAGACCTGCTCCAAACAGTACCAACATGGCAAAAAACAAAACATGTAGCCTAAGTGTGTGTGTTGTTGTGTGTGTGCGTGCGTGTGTGTGATCTATCTCCCACACACATGAAACAAGTTTCATTATTTCATTCATTTCAAGAGGTGGGCAGGCTGGAGCCTGATACTTTTAACAAGAGGTGTTTATTCAAGAGACACAATAGATTATTTTCAAACTTTGCAGTTTCTCTTTTGTCACCACGCAGACGATGCGCGTGCAACAGCGAATTGAGCCCTCGAAAAAAAAACGTCAACTAGAACCCATCTTTAAGCGCTCTCTGCCAAAGGAGTACTTTAAAAGGCTTGCGCGCGCATCTGTGCGCGTCTGCGCGAGGCAGAATGGAACGTAAAAAGTGAAGTATATCCGCAACTTATCAGTTGTGTTTCCAATTTGAGCTTGATCTTCAGAAATGATTGGGAAAGTGTAACGTTAGCTTGTTTTGGACGCTACTGCACTACTTCATCAACAAAAGAGCTTCGCTACTGAAAAGCTATTTCAAAAAACAGCGATACTACTACCACGCTACTAAAAAATGTAGTTAAGCTAGTAGCGTCACTACTTGTAGTGACTCTACTGCCCATCACTGTCTATAATGCAATATTGGGTTATAGTCAAAGCACCACCTTCTGGCAGAAGGAAGTGTGGCACTTTCCTTTCCTTAAAGGGGGGTGAAACACTCAGTTTCAGTCAATCTCATGTCAATCTTGAGTACCTATAGAGTAGTATTGCATCCTTCATATCTCCGAAAAAGTCTTTAGTTTTATTATATTAATAAAAGAAATATGGGCTGTACCGAGTCTTTCCGGAAAAAAACGAGCGCCTGGAGGCGTATCGTGTGGGCGGAGCTAAAGAATGACGAATGCGCACAAAGCGGTGACGTCCTCAAGCGTGGAGAAACCCATGGCTATCGATTCTCAGCTAATACAGATATGATCCAGAATCACATTCGGAGGCTGAAATAGAAACAGCAACAGCAGGACGTCCGTCTCTGTGGTATGTACTGTATTTAGTGACCTGTCAACATTTGTGTGTGTTTACTCGCAGTTTATGAGGACATGATTCGGTTTATGGACTATTATATGCGACTAAACATTAGCTGTAGCAAGCAAAACGGTTTTGCACGTCAGACTAATGTTAATTTATACATAGAACAACAATGGAGTCCGTTAGCGCATTTGAATGACGAAGCACGCGATCGTGTCGTTTACTGAAGTTTACTTACGCGACGATAGCCAACAGCACAGACATTTGAAGCAGGTTTACTCACCGGCTGCTTCCAAAGCAGGACCGAACCTTTATCGCTGGCACCGCTCCGTCAAAAACACACTTCTTTGGTATGATTTGGTGAAGTCCTGTGACAGCAGTGACCGTGGAAATCCACTTTGCGACGTGACTGAAGCGATGTTGTGTAGCTTCCCGTCATTTCTGCGTTCAAATCGGTTCAAATGCAGCGCTGCCTTCCCGGAATGCTGTGCTGAAGCGTTGAAGTCGCTCGACGTCACCCATAGGAATAAAGTGGAGCGTGGCATGACAGAAGTGTTCACGGACGAGTGGATCTGCATCTGAGCGAGTGTTTATGGGCGTGCATTTCCTCTCTCGCTCTAGTCACGAGCACACCATACCGGGAGAAGAGCCTATACAGCCCATACAAGGACCTTCCGCTCTATTCACGTCAAGCCGACCCATACTCGAAAAAAACTCTCCGAAACTTGTGAGAAACCGGAAGGAGTATTTTTGACACAGAAATACTCCATCAAATGTCCAACATTAGTTTTTGAAACTTTGTTTATGTTTAGGATGGGAATCCAAGTCTTTAACAGTGTAAAAAGCTCAGTATGCATGAAACAGCATTTCACCCCCCCTTTAATTTGACATTGTAATCCTTTTATTTTTAATATGTATTTTTTTTGTGTGCTGTAGTGTGTCATAAGTAGAGTGTACTCATGTTGTGCACCCATATATAGGCACATATTACTAGCACGCTCTTTAAATAACACACAAAAAACTGCACTATTGATTTTAGACCATTGTTGGTCAATGGTGCAGTCGTTTTCAGTTCCTCAAAATAGCAAGGCACCTAAACACATCTCGTTTTCAGACCAGCATACGTATACATAAACATGGGTGTATATCTGATAACAAAAAAAAGTGTGTTTGATCACACATAATATCCCTGTTAACCCCAT
This sequence comes from Pseudorasbora parva, assembly GCF_024679245.1. Classification (NCBI taxonomy): domain Eukaryota; kingdom Metazoa; phylum Chordata; class Actinopteri; order Cypriniformes; family Gobionidae; genus Pseudorasbora; species Pseudorasbora parva. The sequence continues at coordinate 37,439,280 of NC_090182.1, read as the reverse complement.
ACAGATGTAGTCTATGTAAAAAGTACAATATCTGATGTGTGCAAACCAATTCAGTGTGTGTTGTCCAAGTAAGTGAACTATCTGTATAAACGAATTTCGGGATTATTTTTTAATTTTATTTAATTGTTTATATGACGAGGGCATTAGAGATTTAACTGAGCATGACAAAGATCAGCTGTTTCTTTTTGGTTATAGAAACAACATATGCCTTTATTTTAGTTACTTTTGCAAGCAGTGTACATATTTAAGCAAACCATCTTAGTCTGACATGAACAGTTGGCTGTTTTTCATTCTATGTTTATGTATCATTTAAAGCAGGCAGCACATTACGGTGGGCTGTAATTATATAAATCATCACACAACAACAGTGACAGACTCGAGTCTGAAAATAAGCACGGATCCAGCATGCCACTGCTCCCATTACTGCTTCAACATCCCTAATCTACTGTGCAGTGGGCATTATATTCTATCCATGATTTGAAGCAATTACATTTCCATGAACTGGCTGCTTTTGGCAAACAGAGTCATAGGCTTTAAGAAACTGAGAGCAGATGTAAGTTACTTAGTAATGAATTCATTTTTCATCCTTAGATCACACATGCACATCTCTCATACACTCCCACCTCAAGAGACTGCGGTTAATTACACAGGAAGGTGCACGTTCATAAAGTGTCTTGTGTTCAACAGCACCAGTTGGCCGAGGGAATTAAAACAATTCAGAGGTCAAATGCACTCCTGTAAGGAAACCTGCCTCTAATTACTCCCAACATATCCATATGCTAACATTAATTTATCATTAATTTATACATATTTCGTTTCTGCAGTTGGTTGTCATGTTAGGCACTGATAGTCATTACATGGCTCTGAGGAAAACTTGATTCTGATTGGTCAGTTGCACATTCCAGCAGTATGTTATCCCATGATAACAATATTTTACTTTGTTTCACAATTCTGAGTTTACATCTCAGAGTTTTTTTTCCCCCAGAATTGCAAGATATAAATGTGCAATTGTGAGATATTAAGTCAGAATTACATGATATAAAGTCAGAATTATTTAATATAAGGTCAGAATTGTGAGTTATAAAGTCAGAATTGTGAGATATCAAGTCAGAATTACGTAATTTAAGGCAAGAATTGCATGATATAAAGTCAGAATTATGTAATATAAGGTCAGAATTGTGAAATATAAAGTCTGAATTGAGAGATATATAGTCAGAATTACACAATTTAAGTAAGAATTGAGAGATAGAAAGTCAGAACTACATGATATAAAGTCAGACTTGATATATATAAATTCAGATTTGAGAGATATAAAGTCAGATTTGAGAGATATAAAGTTGGAAATGAGAGATATGTCAGAATTGAGATATAAAGTCAGAATCAAGAGATATAATGTCAGAATTGAGAGCTATAATTTCAGAATTATATGATTTAAATATGCACTATGTAGGATTTTTGCAGTAAAATATCCAAAAACCACTAGACCAGTGTTATATATGTTGGTCAGTTGAGTACTTACAATATCCCAAATGTTTTCAACTATTTGTACATTGTGAGAAAATTGCTATTTTAACTAAGGACTGTGACGTTTCAGCATAGCATTTGAGGAAGTCGCCTGTCAATTGCGTCATATCTGCGCTACCCTCGGTTTCTGGTTTTATTTGGCAGGAGCGCTTTACTCTTAGCAGTGTGAACAAGTGAACGCACAGAGTAACGTCATAACATAATTTTCAACACACTTAAATTTATCTAATATGATAAAAAGAGCTGCATTACCTCATAATCATAACCGGAAGGGCTGATCAGTGCATGCGCCGGCGAATGTGTCCTGTCCCATCATAATAAAAGTCCCGGTACTCGCGAGCCGTGTGTTTGTATAACAATCGCTCCAGCAGCCCTCCAGCAGCCCTCCAGGCGCCCTCCAGTGGACGGAAAGTTACATAGTGCACCTTTAACACCTTCAGAGAGCATCTATCAAGCAATCAAGATGTAAAATTCAATAACGCCATATAGAAAATAATGTATGCTTGTGAGAGACAATTAGCAGTGGTGAGTCGGATCGAATCAAGAGGTTTCATTATTTTTTCATGGACAGATATGATAGTAATTAATACAAAGTGAATATAGCAAATGGCTGTCTTCCAGGAACATAAAACAGCTATCTAGTGTTATACTTCGGTCAACATAATTCTGACTTTATATCTCGCAATTCTGACTTTATATCATTTAATTATGAGAAGATATCTCTTAATTCTTACTTTATATCTCACAATTCTGACTTTAAATCATATAATTCTGAGTTTATATCTCTCAAATCTGACTTTATAGCTCCTAATTCTGACTTTAAACAATCTTCTTACCGAATGTGTATGAAGTTTGTGGACAATGTTATAGTTCTGTATCATTTCACCTCAAGAAGACCAAGAACAAGACTATGATCAAACAAATTGGATACAAAATGAACAACAGTTTTGAGAATTTCTTGAATTACTTTTAGTAGCTATGGAAAACACTGCAATTTTAGCAGCTGCGTGAAAGCTGATTGTGGTTACTGTCCAGCCAAACAAGTGATGTGACTGTAGGTCATTTATAGGGCTAAACCTAACTAACTGGGTTAAGGTTAGGTTTAGGGGTAGGTTCGGGATGTTTACCTAGTTATTATAGTACCTAGTTATTAGTATGCATGTCGACAGAACTGTAAAATGAAGTGCTTCCAGATTCACAGTATATTTGGTCACACAACGGTAGACATCTGGGAAGTGCAGTAAATTAGAAGATACTTTTTATAGTCTGATTTAAACCGACTAGACCATGTCAGATGAGTTATTATTGTCTCTTTACAGAGGGTCTATTCTGTTAGACCCCATCATGATTATTGTGTTACTGACAGTGTCTAATGACAACACACCACAGCTTGAACTGAGGTATGTCAGTACAACAAAAAAAAAGATTTAAAGTATTCTGTATTCCTGCCCAGAACTCACGTAATAGACAATTAACATCACTGTATGGTTTCCTGATTAACATGCACACTGACATTTGGTAGACTGTTTCATTTGAACTACTATATAGTGTCCAGTCCAAATTGATTTTTTTTTCTTTTACTTGTATAGGCAGAAGGTTAAAATGTTAGTTCACCCCACAATGAAAATTAGCCCATGATTTACTCACCCTCAAACCATCCCAGGTGTATATGACATTCTTCTTTCAGACAAATACAATCAGAGTTATATTAAAAAATGTCTTGACCAATCCAAGCTTTATAATTGCAGTGAATGGCAGCCCAATATTTGAAGCCCAAAAAAGGGCATCCAACCATTATAAAAGTAATCCACATGTCTCTGGGGGGTTAATAAAGATCTCTATTTGTGTGAAAGAAGAACGTCATATACACTTAGGATGGGTTGAGAGTGAGTAAATAATGGGCTAGTTTTCATTTTTGGGTGAACTATCCCTTTAAAGTTCTGTAGTGTCTTGTTAGCATCAGTGTTTAGGGTCAACTTACAGCAAGATGTGTAGCTTCCCATGTGTTCCCATCATCCAACAAGAATTTGATTTACATCCTCCCCACCGTCCCAGACAAAATAATCCTTTGCAGGGTGTTCAGCTGAGGATTTGTAGTCCAGACCATGTCTCCTACTGGAAGTGTAAATGTAATTGTAGAGCAAAGAGTTGTCCATCAAAAAAAGAAATAAATAAGACAGAATGTCCAGAAGGACTGTCTTTGGATCAATGCAGTCAGTATGTGGTATTTTAGGGTTTGGTTCCAGGGCTCAAGTGAGATCTTAAAATGTTTAATACCTCTTAAGACACATGCGACACACTGGAGCGTCAGTTCCCACCACTCCTAGATGTCCTGTTCTTGAGGAGGCTGAAGAACAGCATGCCATTTCCACTCAGTCTACAGTCAGACAATACAGGCTTGAAAATGTCAAATCCAGAGCAGATATGATCAGTTTAGTTCTCTGATGCATAGTCACAACAGTGTCTCTTGCAGTAACTGGGGAACAACAAGTCCCTCGTGCAGACAACTGAATTATTAACAACAGCAAGTTCATCACAGGACTGACATGCAACCTGACAGTCATTTTCTATTCCAGTGTAGATGTGTGTGAAAATGACGGTTTCAGTATGAACAGTGTCCGTACATCAAAGTCAAACAAAGTTCTGAGTTTCAGAATCCACTCCCCTCACATTTACATTTCATGAGATGAACTAGCCCCAGTAGAGAGTACAAATCATTAAAGGATTACTTCACTGCAGAATTAAGATTTCCTGATAATGTATTCACCCCATGTCATTCAAGATATTCATGTCTTTCAGGTTTTTGAGGAAAACATTCCTTGATTTTTCTCCATATAGTGGATTTCAACAGGGACCAACGGGTTGAAGATCCAAATTGCAGTTTCACAGGAATAAGTGGCCTGACATTGTCATACTCAGATTCTAGTCAGAATATGAGTCTGATACGGCTCCATTGGGCTGTGATTATGGGGCGTGTTTCAACCGAACCAGGAAAGAATGTGCCTCTGCACTCATTTGGATAGACCTACGACCAATTAGAGCAATTGAGTAATCAACATATGTTGAGTGACGCATAGTTGTCAACAGAACTCAACTGCTTGCACACTGGAAGTAGTAGAAGAAAAAGATCAGCATAAGCAATATTTGCCAGTGTTTTAAAAAGATTTGAAGGATACAGAGTACTTAACAACACAATCAATTTTTGAGAGAAATAGTAAAGGTGAATGAATATAAGAACAAGTTATCTGTTTAGTTAAGAAATTCAACCCAAGCACCCTTTGGTGATGTGGATGATTACTGTTGATCATCTGTCCATCGTTGTATAAAGCCCGTCCTGACAATTTGATTGGTCCGACCAGCTCTGGTTCGAAAACATAGTTGCTCCACAAACAGTTGCTCCAGACTGAACTTACCAACTTCAAATGTTCGGCTGGCATCCAGGCTAAGGAATAAGGGTCATATCTAAAAATAAAAATGTATATACTTTTAAACCATAAATGCTTGTCTTACACAAAAATCACTTTTAATTTACTATGCGCTTGCGCTATTTACATCATATGCATTTATGCGGCGATTGCCTACAAATGTGAGTGAGTTTCACTCGTCACCTGCACTTGCAAAAAAAAAAAAAAAAAAAATGCATCCTGACCAGGCTGAGCCCTGCTTAGCTTCAGTGGGAAACCAGTCTTGGGCTACAGGGTGATATGGCTGCTGGTCATTAGAGCATTTGAATGAAGAAGCACGCTTTGTGAGAACGCTAGGTTATGTTTGGGTGGTTTTACTGACACCTATAGTGGTCAGCTAAACAAATGTATTTAGACACACACCATAGATCGCATGCTCCATTGATCAATTAACTATACACGATATGGTCGTTTACTGATGTTTACTCACGTGACGATAGCCAACAACATAGACATTTGAAGCAGTTTAACTCACCGCCTGTTTCCAAAGCACGACCGTGAACCTTTATCGCTGAGACCACTACGTCAAAAACACACTTCTTTTGTATGATTTGGTGAAGTCCTGTGACAGCAGTGACCACGGAGATCCGCAATGTTGTGAAGCTTCCCGTCATTTCTGCGTTCAAATCGGTTCAAATGCAGCGCTGCCTTCCCGGAATGCTGTGCTGAAGTGTTGAAGTCGCTTGAAGTCACCCATAGGAATAAAGTGGAGCGCGGCGCGACTATAACAACATAAGTGTTCACGGACGAGTGGATCTGCAGTGTTTATGGGCGTGCATTTCCTCTCTCGCTCTAGTCGCGCGCGCACCCTACCGGGAGAAGAGCCCGTACGGCCCATACAAGGACCTTCCGCTCTATCGTCGTCAAGCTGACCCATACTCGAAAAAAACTTTCCGAAACTTGTGAGAAACCGGAAGGAGTATTTTTGACACAGAAATACAACATTCCAACATTCGTTTTTGAAACTGTTTGGATGGGAATCCAAGTCTTTAACAGTGTAAAAAGCTCAGTATGCATGAAACAGCATTTCACCCCCCCTTTAACACTGGGTTATTTGGAAATAATCTCACAACCAGAAACACACTTCTTTGGTGACATTGCTGAATTTGTGTTCTAAAAACAAAATCACAGCGCTGCCGACGGCTTCTGTAACCTGAACAAATCAAATCATTGATGGCCGAACTCTTGCTTTTGCTGTGATTCCACACTTTATGATGTCATACAGGGCTATACTTGAAAACTTTTTTTCCCAAAAACCTTTTTTTCCTTGAATCCTGAGGGAGTATTTTATTTTTTATTTTTTTTGGCCATGTTTAGCAGGATAATCAACTTTTTAACTGTGCAAATAAGTCAGAATGCATGAAATAGTATTAGACATTCCCTTTTAACTCTTTCCCTGCCAAACACAGAATTTCCCGTTACTTGTGAGAAAATGCTTCCCGGCAAAACACAGGATTTTCTGTGTTTTCACTGTTAGACGCTAGGGGGGGGGCGCTATAAAGCATCTTCTAAATCATTATAGAATTTCCTGATCAAAACACGTGTGAGGAAGACTCATATGTATATGAGGAATAAAATTATCATCAACATTAAACATCATATAAATCAAAACTATCTAATGTTACTGAATAAAATGTCGACGGAATGAAATGAAAGTGCTTATGGACTCGATCTCCATCTGTGTTTGATCATTGTTCTGAATTTGATCCGGTTGTAGTCTTGTAGTACAAAACTTTTTTTTTTTTTGAAGCTTTTTGTTAAAAATGTTGCTTTTTTTAAGAACCTTACCCATGTTCAAGTGTTGACATGAATTTGATGATTTTTATCATTTTTTTTTTAAGAAAGGCGTAAGCTCTTTCTTTTGATATATTGCAAACTCAGATATTCATAAAACAAAATATTCTATGGGCTCTTCATTTTTTGTGAAAATGGTCTAAAAACTTGGCAGTGCCTGGGAACTTTTTATAAACGCTAGCGAGGAAAGAGTTCATTTTGATTAAGTGTTCTTAATCCTATTTATTACCTGATAGCATTGACACGTGTACATTTACATGTTTGTTTGTTTTTCTTTCTCTGCACTACATTTACTACTGTGTAAACATTTTAAAGACACCAAAACAGATTTTAATTTTAACACACACTCTTCTATATAGAACCTTAAAATGTTCTATCAGGCACTATGTATTTGGGTTTTTAAGGGTTTAATCAAAATAACTATTTAGGGTTCTTTGTAATCAGGAAATAGATTCTATATGGAACCTTTTAAGGGTTCGTTCATTATCATCTGTTTTGTCCTTTCCAGGATTAAATATTTCATATTAGTGACAACATTTCACTGCATTATTCAGTGTATTCAAATGGATTTATGAATGCATGTGAATGATAACAAAATTCAAGATATGGGGGTTAGAAAATGTATATATTTATCTAATTGTATGAACACGAAGAGTGCCATTTCAGTTTTGCTCCTACAAAAATCAGCATGATTAAAATGTGATATTAAATTACTACAACAGTTTAATAAACAATAACTAAATTACAACTACAAAATGTTGCAGAATAGTGTAATATATGAATGAATAATAACCTAAAGAACTTTTGTGGCAAAAGGGGTTCTTTTTTTGTCATTATAGAACCTTTTTTAGCATTAAAGGTTCTTTGGAGTTGAGTAAAGAACCCTATGGTTCTATATAGAACCCCAATGAACCCTTTTTTTTAAAGAGTGCAGTATTTCTCAGCAGCCCAAAGGTGCACAAGTGTTTCCTTCTCTACGATGAAGTATTTCCCTTCTGTATTTAACAGCTAGTTCTTCTCCTAGTTGTTATTTGAAAGGATAACTCAGTAGAGGTCAGACAACAGTACGCACTTTATGATTAAAAATTATTAGCGTGTGACCAGAGTTTTGACACTGTGTGCACATGCTCACAGAACGCAGCTTTAACTCCAGCATACATAATCTCTCTTTCTCTCTCTCTCTCTCTCTCTCTCTCTCTCTGGTGCATGCTGGGAGTTTGTGGAGGTGCTGAGCGCGTGTTGAGAGCGTGGTTGAGTGTTCTTCGGTGTTTCCTTTCTGCTTTATGCACTTATTTATATTTCTCCCTTCGCTGTGTTTTAAATCTACCAGTATAGGAAGGAAAGTTGTTTTGTGTGTGTGCGTTGTGTAGTCGCCGGGATGGCGACTGCCCACGCGCAGGGAACATCCCCTCTGTCACTCCGGAATGGCTGCAGGTGTGTGCCTGACGCTGGGGTGACAGTGGAGGATTTACTCCTAGTTATCGGTCAGAAAATTGGTTTTGGAAACATTATCTCGGCGTCACGCATGAATAAAGCGATAGTCGTGTTTTTGAAAACTGAAGCACTCGTTAGTGAACTAACGGTAAGCGGAATATGGGTGAAGGAAACTTTTGTTCCGGTAACCCCGCTATCTGCCCCAGCGACTAAAGTAATAGTTTCGAATGCTCCCCCATTCATATCTAATGAAGCTATCGTGAAGGAGTTACTGAGATTTGGTAAGATAGCAAGTCCTATAAAAGCAGTCCCACTTGGATGTAAAGACGCCGCACTAAAGCACGTTTTGTCTTTCAAACGACATGTTTATATGTTTCTCAGTTCGCCGGAGAAGACCTTGGAAGTTTCTTTCCGTGTTTCTCACGGAGAGAATTCTTTCATGGTCTACGCGAGTACGATGAGTTTGAAGTGTTATGAATGTGGAGATTTGGGCCATAAGCGATTAATGTGTCCACATAGATCAGAACAGCGCCCTTCTACATCTCGTGATGATGGAAATGATGTGACGGTAGTTAATCAAGAAATGCTACCGGTTAATAACAAAGAAAAGGAGAGAACCGAAGAGCAGGATAAAGAAGCTAAAGAGGGAGAAGACGAGCAACAGGAGGAGGTGAGTGAGCTGGATGAAAATGCTAGCTGTGTGGAGAAACCTGGATGTGTTAATTTACCTGAAAAAGAAGTGAGGGAGGATGATGATGATCAGAGTGACGCTGATGATGATGATGTTGTACAGAAAGGTGTTTATGAGGAAGATATGGCTGATGAGACTGAAAGTTTATCACAGTATACTGATGATGGAATGAGGGATGATGTTGTAGAGGATTTATATCCCCTTCAGCAGATTAATTCATTTCTGGATAAGACAAAAGGAAAGGCAGGTGTTGAAATAAGAGATTATTTCCCTGATGCTGACAAGTTTATTGCCTCAGTTATGTGGGCTAGTAAAAAAAGCAGCTATGATGAACTTTCACAACAGAAAAGATTTTGTCTTAAAAAGTATTTAACTGTTGTTAGATCAGGAAAAAGGATGGGAAAAGCGAAGGGAAAATCTAAATAATTGTAATGGCTGAAAGTTTCTGTTTCTATCTGATCTGTTATCTCCTTCTCTCTAATTTTCTTATGGAGATTTTAAGGGTTGGTTCTCTCAATATCAATGGGATGAGGGATAGGAGAAAGAATGAGGTTTTATCCGAAATCATTAATCTGAAAGAACTGAGTGTTACATTCTTGCAAGAAACTCATAGCAGTTTGAGTAATGAAGTTGACTGGGGCTTGTGGTGGAGGGGAGAGTATGTTCTCAGTCACGGGACCAATTTAAGTGCTGGTGTGGCTATCCTCTTTTCTCCTACTATAAATGCTAAGGTGCTATTAAAAAATGAAATAGAGCCAGGAAGGCTTTTAACTGTTAAAGCTGAAATTGGTAATTTTAAATTCTTGTTCATAAATATTTATGCTCCAAATGTTGGAGCAGAAAGGAGTTTACTTTTCAAAAAGTTTGAACAAATAGTTAGTGAAGAAAATGAAGATGTGTATATTGTTGTGGGAGGGGACTGGAATTGCACTCTTGATTTTACTCTTGACAGAAATGGGGAGGAAACTCATGCATCTTCAGCATCTACTTTAGCTGGTTTTATAGAAAATTTGAATCTCTTTGATGTATGGAGGGAACACAATCCTTCTATAAAACAATATACATGGGTAAAGGTCTGTAATGATAGGATTTCTGCTGCTCGTTTGGATCGATTTTATATATCTTGTAATTTGAAAAATAGAGTTGTTAGTACAGAAATTATTCCTAACATACTTTCTGATCATAAACTCATTAGGGTTGGTTTTACACTGTCTAAAAGTACACAGAAAAGCTGTTACTGGCACTTTAACACCAAACTTTTAAAAGATAAAGAGTTTTGTGAAACTTTTAAGCTGTTTTGGGAAGCATGGCAACCAGAAAAACACCTTTTTGGAAGTATTATACAGTGGTGGGAAGTTGGAAAAGTGCACATAAGGGATTTCTGTCAGAAATTTTCTGCTTATTCATCTGAAGTTTTACAAAATACTTTAAAGTGGCTTGAAAAAGAGATTGTGGATATTGAAATGGAAATGACTGTCAATGATGATGCTAATTTAAAAGAACGCTGGACTGAAAAGAAAAATCATTTAAGTTTAATACTGAATGAACGGGTTAAAGGAGCTCTCATAAGAAGCCGTTATTTAACCCTGAAGGACATGGATGCTCCTACGACTTTCTTTTTTAATTTAGAGCGCAAAGTGGGCCAGAAGAATTTGATGCTTTCATTAAAGGACAATAATGGACATGTTACTTCAGAACCACGGAAAATGCGAAAGATTGCTGTTGAGTTTTACTCCAATTTGTACGCTGCTGAAACATCTGATGAACATTGCAGAAGAGAGCTGCTAAAAGACTTACCGGTGCTATCTGAGGATAATAAAGTGTTCTTAGAGACTGACATCTCCTTTGAGGAGGTCTCTCTGGCTGTAAAGGGTCTCTCTTCAGACAAGAGCCCTGGACTGGATGGACTACCGGCCGAGTTTTATAAATCATTTTGGACAATAATTGGAGATGATTATTTTGAAGTCCTTCAGGAATGTTTCAGTGAAGGTGTTCTTCCAACTAGCTGTCAACGAGCTGTATTATCTTTGCTCCCGAAAAAAGGAGACTTAACACTTTTAAAGAATTGGAGACCTGTGGCAATTTTGTGTACAGAGTATAAAATCTATTCAAAGGTTCTTGCAAATAGATTAAATAAGGTGTTGTATGAAGTAGTACACAAGGATCAGTCATATTGTGTTAAAAATAGGTCAATCATGGATAATCTTCATTTAATCAGGGATGTTGTTGATTATGCTTATTTTAAAGATGTTAGTATGGGCCTGGTGTCTCTGGATCAAGAAAAGGCCTTTGACAGGGTTGATCATGTTTTTCTGTTTGAAACTCTAAATGCTTTTGGGTTTGGGGAAAAATTTATTTCAAGGATTGGACTTTTATATGCCGAAGCGACATGTATGATCAAAATGGGTGGTGCTTTGAGTATTCCTATTAAAGTTAAAAGAGGAATCAGACAAGGTTGTCCAATCTCGGGCCAATTATACAGCATTGTAATTGAACCCTTGTTATGTAAAATGAGAAGAGAGTTAAAGGGCCTGCAGCTCAATGCCCTAAACTGTTCTGTTAAACTCTCGGCCTATGCTGATGACGTCACTGTTATAATCAGAGATCAAAGTGATATTCAAGTGCTTAAACAGGCATTAGAGTTGTATGGAAGAGCCTCATCAGCAGTAGTTAATTGGGGAAAGAGCGATGCTTTATGGTGTGGTAGTGTTTCCAAAGGTCCTAACCTTCCTGGTGGTTTACAGTGGGGAAGTGCAGGGTTTAATTATTTAGGAGTGTTCTTGGGGACAGAGGAGTTTAAGAAGAAAAATTGGGAAGGCCTCTTGGAGAAAGTGTGTGCAAAGTTGTCTCGATGGAAATGGTTGCTACCCCAGTTGTCATATAGGGGGAGGGTCCTAATATGCAACAACTTGGTTGCTTCTTCACTCTGGCATAGAATGACAATACTTGAACCTCCTGAGGATCTAGTGCGAGGAATACAAAAGCGACTAGTGGATTTTTTCTGGTCGGGACAGCACTGGCTGAAGGCGGCGGTACTGTATCTACCTAGACAAGAAGGAGGCCAGGGACTGGTGGACATCAGAGCAAGACTCCGGACTTTCAGAATGCAGACGGCGCAAAGACTGCTCTATGGAGTGGATGTGAGCTGGGCTGAAGTGGCCTGTGCCCTCCTAAGAAGAGCTGGAAACATGGAGCTGGACCGCCATTTGTTTTTGATGGACTTTGACAAACTGAATTTAAGTGGGCTGAGTGTCTTTTACAGATCAATTTTAAAGTCATGGACAATTTTTAGTTTTTCACGGAGTGCGGCTAACACAGAAAAATTATGGCTGAAAGAGGAACCACTTTTTTTCAATTCTGAACTGGAATCAAATGTTTTCAAATCAGACACTTTCAGAAAAGCCATGTGGGCTGCAAATATGACAAAAATTGGACATTTAAAAGATAAAAAAAGTTGGATAAGCCCTGAAAATTTTGCTTCAAAACTTGGAATAAAATCAGTCAGGATGGCACAAAATATGTTGACTCAGATTCTAGAGTCTCTGCCTCAGGATTTTCGACAGGCAATGGAGACTGTTGATGAAGAGGCTGATAACTCTGACTTTCCAGAATTGTTTTTTACAGCAAAGACTGGTACATGGCAAGAAAAAGAAGGTTGTATATTGTCATTTAAGATACCTTTTTTGGCCGCCTTTGGCGATGCGAACAAGAGAGACATTTACACTATGTGTGTGAAAGTGTGGCATCTTAACACACTGCAGAGTGTCAGCGAGTCCAAATGGCGGGAGGTTCTAGGGCCAGGTGAATCCCCTAAAGGACGCTGGAGGTCCCTGTATAAGCTACCCATTGAGAAAAGGTCTGGTGACCTTCAGTGGAGAGTAGTGCACGGGAGTATAGCTACAAACAGACACAGAGCACACCTTGATCCAGAGGTTGGGGTGGGTTGTCCATTTTGTAGTGAGGAGGAGAACGTGTTTCATTTGTTCCTCAAGTGTGAAAGGCTTCAATCCTTGTTTTGTATCTTAGAAGAGTGGGCTCAAAATTTAGGAGAAGTTTTTACTCCAGTACTTTTTATTTATGGACCTAAGTATATTAAAAGTAGGAGGGAAGAACATGTTCTGTTAAACTTTCTTTTTGGTCAGGCAAAATTGGCGATATGGCTATCAAGAAAACATCGCATGAGTGATGCTGGGTCAACTGATGTTGTGTCTGTTTTAAAGGGATTATTAAAATCTCGTATTAAAATTGAGTTTACATATTACAAATTGGTGAATGATATGGAGATGTTTAAAGGTAAATGGGCTGTAAATCATTGTATTTGTGATGTTGATGTTGATGACTGTTTACTGTTTAATTTTTAATTTAAAAAAAAAAAAAAAAAAAAAGCATGTAAAAATGTAATGTAAGTAGGCACAAATGCCTTTGTTTGATGGGATGTTTGTTGTTATTTATTTAATAAGGCTCTTATGTATTTATTGATTGATTAAAGAAGACCCAAAAGTCAAAAAGTCTCTCTCTCTCTCTCTCTCTCTCTCTCTCTCTCTCTCTCTCTCTCTCTCTCTCTCTCTCTCTCTCTCTCTCTCTCTCTCTGTATTCTCTGTATCTTAATATCTTAAAACTGTGACATGCAAGGACCTACTGGCAGTTTTAGGTTTTTATGTACTAAATTAAATTAATACAAGTGTAACATACAGCTCTGAGACATGAAGGCTGTGGATCCAAATGCAGTTTTATTGAAGGTTTATCCACAATCGTAGTAAAACAGGCAAAAGGCCATAAGCAGGCAGTCCAAACAGGCAAAGAAAAAGTAATGTGATGTTGTTTTTTTGCTCCGAACCAATCAAACGAAGATAAACGATCTACAAGTGTGAACACACCCTGGTATCATGAGCATAAGCCAGATGTGGACCCACAAACTTGGACTTGTCTGGTGAAAATGACATTTGTCTTTATTGAGGTTCAGTCCAGCCTCATTCATCTGGCTCAACCCCGCACATAGGTCAATTGTGTAGATAATGTGATGCTCCATAAATTATCATGTTGTCTTGGTAACGCTGGACAACCCTCCTTGTTAGAATCCCTCAGGTCTACACGTGTATGCCACCTGTCTTCTTTGTGACAGCAATAGTGCATCCATTCAGAGTTTGTCTGTTATTGAATTTTCTACAAATCGTTTTAGAGATAGCTTAACAAATGTGCATTCATATCATTGCATGTGCAGACGTAAGTCATAATATTACATTTATGTAATGGACATATATGATTAATCTCGTTTATAGAGTGCCTTTTAGCAAATTATCCCTCAATGAAAGTTAGTCAGTATCCAACTGTCACGTATAGTCTGTTTCTGTTGTGTTTTTGCACTTGCCACATGTTCTTTTGTCTCTGTTTCCTGCCACTTGTTTGTCACCATGGTTTCCCTCATTAGTCTAGTTTAGTTCAGCTGTGTCTTGTTAATTATCTAGTTTCTGTTTGCTATTTTATTCCCTCTTGCAGTCACTCCTTGTTCTAGTCTTACCAGGGTATTCTCACAAAAATGCATATAAATAGTACGAGTGTGCTATGTTGTGGAATGTATACACATTTTGGCGTGTCTATGGCACGTTGTTTTTCGCGTGTATATGATAAGCATTTTATGGCGTATTATATATACGAGTTTTGGCGTATACATTCCACGACATTGCACACTCGTACTATTTATACGCATTTATGTGTGATCGGGTTGGTCTTACAGTAACCATGACTGTTGAATTTTTTTTATCTGTGGGAAGGGTAGAAAAATATCCTGCACAGCCTGGAATATGAAGTGTGTCCATGCGAGCTGCTTGTTTTGATGGTTCGCTTCCATTTCCGCCTGACAATGCACATGTTTGGAAGGATGCAAATGTTGGGGGCATGCTTATAAAGGATCCCCAATGCTTGCGTCACTGTTGGGTTTATGTTGAGAATCACTTTTTTTTCCGTAGTGTTCTGGATAAGAAGTAGGAGGCAATGATGTTTGAGACTCACAGTATGTGATGTCCATGTACTGAATTCTTATAATTTCACCATGGCAAGGTTAATTCAATTTTTCATTCTAGGGCACCTTTAAAGTGGTCCAAGGAAGAAACAGTGGTGAACTCGCAACTGGATCATGGAGCCAAGGCTCATTGATGCACGTGGGAGCGAAGGCTGGCCAGTGTTGTCTGATCAAACAGATGAGCTGTAGCTCAAATTGCTCAAGAAGTTAAGGCTGGTTCTGAAAGAACGGTATCAGAATACACAGTGCATCGCAGTTTGTTGTGTATGGTGCTGCATTAACCAGAACAATCTAAGTGTCCATGCTGATCTCTGTCCACCGCTGAAAGTGTCAACAGTGAGCTTGTGAGTATCAAAACTGGACCACAGAGCAATGGAAAGGTATCCTGGTCTGATTAATCTCATTTTCTTTTACATCACATGGATGGGGCGGGTACGTGTGCATCACTTTCTTTGGGGACACATGGCACCAGGATGCACTCCGCAATCCGGCAGAGCAGTGATGCTTTGTGTAATGTTCTGCTGGGAAACCTTGAGTCCTGCCATCCATGTTAATGTTACTTTGACACGTACCACCATTGTTGCACCCTTTCATGCAAACAGTATTCAGTGGCTGTGGCCTCTTTCAGCAAAATAATGTGCCCTGCAACAAAGAAAAAAAGGTTCAGTAATGGTTTGAGGAGCACAACAACGAGTTTCAGGTGTTGACTTGGCCTCCAAATTCCCCAGATCTCAATCCAATTGAGCATCTGTGGGATGTGCTGAACAAACAAGTCAGATCCATGGAGGCCCCACCTCGCAACTTAAAGGACTTAAATGATCTGCTCTAATGTAATGTATGATCTAATTAAAGATTATGAGTGCAAATTCATTTTTGCTCTTTAAACCTCTTAACGTTCACGAGGACGTGGACATGCTGAAGCTCTCATTGCTTAAAGGGGGGGTGAAACACTCAGTTTCAGTCAGTGTCATGTCAATCTTGAGTACCTATAGAGTAGCATTGCATCCTGCATATCTCCGAAAAGATTTTATTTTTTTAATAATTATATAAGAAAGATGCGCTGTTCCGAGTCTTTCCGAAAAAAGCCGAGCGGGTGGGGGCGTGTCGTGTGAGCGAAGCTAAATAATGACGTGTGCAGCAGCGCGCTGTGTGTGGAGTCGAGCGTCATCTCTAACAGCGGGAAAAAAACTTTATTCAAAATAAAAATATGGCTTTTAATCAGATACAGCCATACATCTATGATCCGGAATCAGACCCAGAGGCTGCAGTTGAACAGGAGCAGCAGCAAAAACGACTAGAGCAGGACGTCTGTATGTGGTAAGTTACAAGTTATACACTAACTATATAATATGCTTAGCGGCTTGTGTTATTTACATATTTATACTTGAATTATATCGTCGTATTTTTGTCTTTGAAGGTGTACATGTGGGAAGTGCAGTTGTGCACGTGTGTTTGTGTGTTTACGCGTGGTTTGTGTAGACAGTAAGCGGACTAAAAGCAGTCTCACTCACCCTTCTAACGTTGGGACTGCTCCATCCTTCAGCATTAGGCGATTGGGAAAATTCGGCGTCGAGCTGGGCCTTGTTTATGAAACAGTTGGCACCGAAATGCAGCGAACAGATATAAACATTCGCGCAACTCAGTTGCTGATCCGGAAAAGCAAATTACATCCACTGTTGCCTTAACGCGGGGTTTTTGGCGAATCTGTGCAGGACTGTCTTGGTCTGGCAACCAAAAACCCACTTTTTTGGTGACATTGTTATGTGCTATGTGTAATTGTCACCTGTCCAGCATCCTACAAGCCCCGCTTTGATGGGCGTAGGCTGTTGCTTTCGCTCTCTCCCTCGCTCTCTCTCACGCGCTTCCGGTAGAATTGTCCGTAAGGCCCATACAAGGAAATTCCGCCCCCACTAACGTCAATGGGGACGCATGATCTCAAAAAACTTGCCGAAACTTATGACTAACCGGAAGTAGTATTTTTGACAAAGAAATACTCCCATCAAACGTCCACCTTAACTTTTGAAACTTTGTCTATGTTTAGTATGAGATTCCAAGTCTTTAACAGTGTAAAAAGATCAGTATGCATGAAACAGCTTTTCACCCCGCTTTAAATTAGCTCAAAATTACTATCAGATGTAAGTAATTACCTTGACAAACTACAAACATCCCCTTACAAAACAAAAATATATTGCAATATATTTAAAAATAGCTTGCAATATATTCACATATATGGGATTTAATATTTATATTTTCCAATATATTGCAATATATTGAAAGCGACAATCATTTGTATATTTTGCAATATATTGCATGAATATATAATATATTTTATAATACTATCAATACATTATTCCATATATTAAAATATATTTCAAGAAAATATATTGGTAAATATATTTTCCTTTCGTAAGGGTCATTAAAAAGATCTAAGACTAAAGTTTAAAAAAATACCTCTGTTTTATTCCCAAAGTCTTATAGTGAAAGTAATGTGTTAATATGTGCAGGAGTTATGAATATGATCATTGGCTTCGGTACCTTTTGATTGTAATATGCGCGTCATTTACTCCCATTCATAAAAAACTGTGGTCGTCATGAAGACTCACAACAAAACAACATCCCTCAGGGCTTTTACTTCAAATGTGCGCAGATGTGGAGAAATATTGATAGATTCTCATATGTCTGAGTCAAATTTCTATACAGAGAAATATTATTATTAGCCTAGAAATCTAGACGCACCCTAGCGGCAGCAAATCTAATCTGCCGCGAGTGTCATCCAGCAACTCTCCATACAGTTCTGAGCTGTAAAAAACAAACTCTGGTCACATCGTGTATAGAGTCGGTGGGCGGGGCTTAACATAGTGATGGCAGAGTCGCACTTGTGTGTTACTAGTAAAAACAGAGACTGTCGAACCTGGTCTTTTGAATCAGCTTTTGGAGTTAAGCTTTTCTCTGAAAAAAGAACAAAGAACGGCACTGAAGTCATTCTTAAAAAGGCATGATGCGTTCAGAGTTTTGCCGACCGGATACAGCGAAAATGTAATCTATTAACGAGCCCCGCTTCAC
The DNA here is from genome assembly GCF_024679245.1 of Pseudorasbora parva. Taxonomy (NCBI): domain Eukaryota; kingdom Metazoa; phylum Chordata; class Actinopteri; order Cypriniformes; family Gobionidae; genus Pseudorasbora; species Pseudorasbora parva. The sequence goes on along the minus strand of NC_090182.1, from coordinate 37,421,291 downwards.
GTTGCTCTGGTTGGTTGTAGCGCTATCCTATCGCGTGCAGAGGGAGTTTGAAAGACAACCGTTTATCCCGCCCCTCGGATTGAGCCCTGTCAATGGTGAGTTTCCAGACCAAACATCTTGATGTGGGTCTGGCTTGTCGGGATATTTATTTATTCAATCTTTATCCAAAATCCGCGGATGTATCATTATGAGTGCAGTATACAGTGATATGCTGTGTTTTCAGTGCATACTGGCAGCCGGAGGGCGCTGGCAAGCTGTACGATTGAACATTCAGTCCATATATGGAACATGCAGAAGAAACAAATCATATGACATTGAGCTCCCTGACATAAACAAAGCTTCCAGAGATCACTATAAAATGCAGATAGACACGTTTCAAGACAATAAACACACAATCGCGACAATATATGGTTGGTCTGTGTTCTTTATGCAATGTTGGGTGGTTTTGTAATATATTATATTTATAATGCAATGCTATTCGACATAGCTTTTAGCATTGTGTATTTTCTGTCAGATTTTTTGACCTGAAGCCACATATCACAGGTGTTATATAAAACACTTGACTTATAAAGAATAAAGTATGTTTTGAATAAACATGATTTTAATCTTATAAGTTGTAGTTTTGCTGGTGTGCTAAGCTAACATGCTAACTAAGATGCACCTGCCACTGAGCAAATATATTTTATTTTGATTTAAAAAAAAAATGAAATGTACAACTACTGAAATGTTTATTTGCAAGAAATGCATTTGAAGGTGAAGTGAGAGGTTTAATTTAGAAATGAGGTTTGAATAGAACAGTTTGAATAGAGAGTCGTTAGTAATTACAATGCAGACAAAGGAATAATATTTAGAGCCATAACCCAGCTGCAGAGGTGTGAATGTGTGCTGGGGAGACACACTGCATGCAGCAGTTTGCACTTCTAAACAATAAAGGCAATACACTTAATGAAAGCCCATAAGACATGGTGGCAATAAACATGAGTTGATATTTTAGAGAAATCTCAAAATAAAATCACTTGACATGATCTTGTAAAACATTTATTACAATTCAGAGTTTTAGACGTATCATCTTCAGATTTGAAATATAACATGGTCAGGCTTGTGGCTTTAGCTGTAGTGCATGTCTTTGCTCCAAGGCCAACTTCAATCTTATTTTCATAAAAATATTTCATACAAATCAATTTCTAATAACTTTACAAAAGGTTTAAGCTTATTATACCTATTTTTGCCTATAAAATATTATAATTTTGACTTTACAGTTAACTGCCAAATGTCTGCTTTCAAATGAGACCATAATTATGTTTTTAGTCCTAAGGATTCACAAACTGTATCTGTTTTAGTCTGAGTATGCATTTCTTATGATTTTTTCAAAAGTGGCTGGCTATCAGGTTAAAATAGATAAATACTCTTTAGGGCCACTCAATGTATTCACTATATATTCAGTATTCAGACAGTATATCAGGACACTGAGTTATACAGGTTGTTGTAACCCAAGTGCATGGTATTTTCCTGTTACCGATTTATTTATTTCAAGGTTGTGGGCAAAATTAAGGGTAATCTATTATTTCCTCAAGTTCTCTTCAGGTTGCTTTTTCTTATATGTGTGTCTGAATCAGTTTGTGTCTCTCAGTGATTTTGTGCAACCACAACATTACTACTGTCGGCTACGTATTTCGCATGCACATTCACATTCTCACATTGTCTTCTCAAGTGTTAAATCAGACTTCAGACTCCAGTCTGGTCATGTACCATTTCACTATCTATGTCTCTGAAGCCACATGTTGTGACAAGCTCACGTACCGCTGCCACATCATGATACATGAACTCACCAACAGCTTGTGTGCGCTACCTGAAACAGCTCCGCTTTGTGATCGCCTTAAATGGAATACGCTTCATTCTTCACAGCTGCTGTCCTGGTAATGCTTCACTTGGAGAAACTTTTGTCCTTGTTAGGGCAACTTTTTTTTTTTTTTTTTTTTTTTTTACCTGAATGAACAAATTACATTTCTCTCATTTATCTTTGAACTTCTGTTGAGGGTCTGATCTGTAATTAGTGTCATCATTTATGTTCTTCAGTGGTAAAAATCTAATTTAATCTTTCACCCTTTTTCTCATATATTTGATCTCACTTGTTGTTTGATAAGCTCCCTAGCCTGATTCTCACCTGCTTTTCTTTAATGGTGTGCAAAAATTCTCCTTAATATGTTCAGTTTTTTAAAAAGTAAAACATTGTGGATGAGCAAACTACACTTTTGGTGAGCCACATATAAAAATATTGAACCAACTTTAACAAATGAGCTTGTTTCCAAAAATAGGGCAGAAGTTTTAAAAGTTTTAGTACAACCCTTTTCTAAGATTTTACAATCCTAAATCACTGAAATTCATAGTTACTTATAACTTGAATATATTGAGATGTGCAATGATAAAAAAGTTCCCAGGACTTAGAATAAAAATGAGGGAATTGGTTTAAGATATGAATACTTGGCAGGACATTTTATCTATGATTGCAAAGGCACTACAATGGTTTATGATGAAAGACGAGACATTTTATCTTGTGAAGTTGGGAGTTTATAAGGATACTAAATGTACTTTTTATGCAAAATAAAGTGTTCCACAGTGCACATTTTTTTAGTCCTATTGCAGATACTGTGCTTTATAATTAATTTAGCAAAAAGTTTCTTGAATCACTTCATGACTCATAAAACTGGGCCAAAATTTACTGTAAGGGCTTTGGTGATACAAATATTTATCTGGATTTTAGGGTTCCTCCACCTTTGAAACATCATTCAACCTCTGTAAATGCGTCAACATCTGTCTTTGTTCTACTCATCCCTGAGACTGTTCCAACCCAGAAGCCAGTGACAATATATATATATATATATATATATATATATATATATATATATATATATATATATATATATATATATATATATATATATATATATATATATATATATGTGTCAGAGTGATTCTTAGCAGCTTCTCTGTTACTTATGGAGGTTAATGACATTTGGTAGACATTTTGGTAAAGCAGCATATCATGATTCAGGCCATGATGATAAATGCAGCTAATGGCTTTATTTGATGTCTTATCTTCTTTGTGCCACATGAGCGGACGAGAATATATGAGCAGAGCGCTCAGGCTGATTGACGAATGAGATCCGTTGTTCACGTTTATTGATTGTTGCCGTGTGAAATCATTACTGTTCAAAGTCATTTGATATTCATCTTACAACAGACAAAGACATGAAAATGTTACAGCTTTGTCTAAAAGACACTGAAAGACATACAGAGAGTAAAAGAGACAAAAGTGCATCCAGAAACATTTCTAAAATGCCAAACTTAATGCCCAAGGCACCCATGCATCATGTCTTTTCACAGTGTCACTGTAGTTTGAGTTGGACCCTCACTACAGTGCAAATGCAGACAGGTAATAATGCATAAATCAGTTCTGGATATGTCTGTCTCCCTGTCTCCCTGCTATCCAAGCTGCCTAAAATAATGGCTATGTGCTTGGTATATGCCGAGAATATACTATAGGCAGCAAACATGATTATTGCATCATAAATGTGTAAATAAGCATTCAAAAAAATGTTGTGTTTTATTTTATAAAATGTTGAGTTTTGCTAAATGAAATGTTGCTAAATGTTTCACTTTGTTTTAATCAATATATGTTTTGTGTTTCAGCTAATTTCCAAGTAAACATGAAAGAAAAAAGAAAAGAAAAATATAACAAGACTTTTCAGAGAATGTTAAATTTAGCAATTTTTTTGCGCAATGGCACCCAAGCATAAACCACATGAAGTGTTAAATGTATACTAAAAACAAGTCACAAATTGACAATTAGTTTGATGTTGCTGTTGTTTAAAACTCACTCTATTTGGTTAACTGTAAAAAATATATATAATAATATAATATGACTAATGCCATTATTACATAGCTCCCTAAGATAATAATAATTATTTCATTTTATTCCATCCCATAGTTTTAGTCTTGGAGGAAAATGAATAATGTATTTTTTTTAACCCCATCACACTATATTCTTTAAAAGGTGTCCCATAAAGTCCCTTCAACCATGTTACAGTTTTTAACCCCATCACACTATATTCTCAACTTTGTCACATTTAAATACAGGGGGAAAAAAGATTGATACAGATTGTCTATTTGCAAATTTCATCATATAAAAATGTGAAATCATCATTAATTTTAAATTTGATGAATTAATTGTCATGTAGGATATATGAGCAGTAGGTAGATTTTTTTTTTTTTTTCATAAAAAGTTTTGTGTAAAACAAATGGGAAAATTGTCTAAATTAGAAAGTAATAAAATGCTTGTTGGTGCTTTCGTATGTACTTAATGATGGTGAATTTATATATATATATATATATATATATATATATATATATATATATATATATATATATATATATATATATAAAAATCAATCATGTGGTTAAAAAAAAAAATCAGGTAAAATATTTCTAGGATTTTTTTTTTTTTTTTTTTTTTTTTTTTTTTGCTTAAAGTAAATAAACAGGAATATATAGTCCTAATGGGCTACCTAGACCTGCGTATCACACACTGGTCTCACGGCCTCTGTATTGATCTGTTTGGTTGCATCAGCACCAACCAAATTGCTGTGGTCAGAGGTTCTATAGCCAAGAATGCTGGGAGTATAACGTGCTGTTATTAGCTTGGCAAGTGCTGAATGTTTAAGTCCCTCAAGACCTGAGAATCTTGGCTCAATCATTGTGAAGCAATTCTGAGCCAGATAAGCAATACTACGATTGAAGTTACACAGTTTGCACTGTTACACTTCTCAGAAAAAAAAGAAGAAGAAAAGCCTGAGCAAGAAAGCATAGCCATTCTGCTTTTCCTCCACCTTTTTTATTATTAATTTAGGTAAGACTCTCAGGTGGGAAAGGGGAAGAGAGAAGGAGGGGAAGAGAGGTGTGGCCCAGGAGCAAGGAGGCAAGTGAATAACTCTTTAATGATAACTTAACCCTTTTTTTCCTAAAACGTTCGATTTTGACATCTTAATTTCAAAAAGGCTATATCTTAAAAGTGATAAAAGAAATACACTTTCTGTAAAATAGAGAAATATTAAGGATGACCCTAATTTTATGTAGGGATTACATTTTCACATCTAAATAGCATATTATGACATCAGTGGGACCGAAGTGTCTGGTAGTGGCGGCTGTAGGAGAGGTGGACTCACCTCGCGCTCCTGTGCGGGAAAAGAGGGGAGGCTTGTAGCCTAGGCAACTCTGAACAGGTGAAAGACCAGTGGCGGACGAAGGTGCGGAGTTGTATGTGTACTCTGCCCAGGGGAGCTGATCGGACCAGGACGCAGGGTTGCGAAATGCTAAACTGCAGAGGATGCAGGTAGAGGTCGAAGGAGACCTGCCGGAGGAGAATTTAGTTTGCACGCAGGCGGAGCGCGATGCAACAAAACGGCAAATGTCACGTTCTCTGATGGGCAACCAGAATCTTTGATGGATTGATGCCAAGGTGCCTCTAACACCAGGGTGCACAAATAATGTAGATACATGTCCCCATTGTAACACGGCCATCCGAGCAGACGGGGAACAACCATAAGTCCCTCGGGACAATTCGTAGGTGTAACACAACTCAAAAGCATGCTTCTGACAAGATGTTCGACACCACAGCTCGCCGCATCCACCACTTGCCCTGGAGGAAGGCCCTCCTCCTGGGCAGGTGCGATCTCTAGAGAGGCAAATTGTCCTGAACCTGGTCTTCCATTCTTCTCCCTCTCGAATACGAACCAAATGGTATGCTTTGCGGAGATCTAGCTTTCTGAATATTTTGGCTTCCTGCAAGATTTTGAAAGTGGATGATATAACCGGTAAAGGGTACTGATTCTTAACGGTTATGTCCTTAAGTCCTCGATAATCTACACAGGGACGCACAGAGCCAACCTTCTTTTTCACAAAGAAGAATCCCACACCAGCTGGAGAGGAAGACGGGACAATAGTACCCCCGTCGAGCGACTCTGCAAGATACTTCTCAAGAGCTTCACGCTCTGGCTCTGATAAGGCATAGAATCTTCCCTGAGGAGGGGTAGTCCCCGGAAGAAGATCGGTACAGCAATCATAAGGTCTATGCGGAGAAAGGGAAGATGCCCGGGATCGACTGAAAACCGCACACAGATCGTGATACTCCTCTGGTACTCCAGACAAATCACCCGGCTCCTCCTGAAATACAGACACAGAAGAAACAGGAGGAATAGCAGACACTAAACATTTAACATGACACAACACGTTCCAGGACAATATTGTCCCTCTGTCCCAGTCAATCTGAGGGTTATGTTTGATGAGCCAGGGATGACCCAAAACCACCGGAGTAAAGGGAGATTGGAATATTAAGAAGGAGATTGTCTCTCGATGATTTCCTGAGATGGTGAGACTCACCGGAATGGTGGTATGATGAACGTTTGCAAGCACTTTACCATCAAGCGCGTACACGAGAGTGGCCTCCTGCAGCTCGATGAGAGGAATACCCTGCTCACAAGCCAAGGATTCATCAAGGAAAGTTCCCTCAGCCCCGGAGTCGATAAGGGCCTGACACGATACAGCAGAGCCCGGTCAGTGCAGGCTGACAGGAAAAGTAGTGCGGGAGTGTGTAGGAGAGGATAAAGTAGACGTGCTCACCAGTCCTCCTCACCTTACTGGTGAGTGTTGGCTTTTACAGGATGAGAAGAAATGACCCGCTACCCTGCAGTACAGGCAGAGACGGTTGGAGATGCACCTCTGCCGTTCTGTTGGGAAGAGGCATATTCCTCCCAACTGCATAGGTTCCGGTGAAGTGTTGGCGGAGGGATTCGGTGTTGTGGCTGGGCTCGGGGTGGAGAGTAGTGCCTTCTCTAGGATGCACGCTCGCCAACGGTCGATCAAAAGGTCCAGACGAGTGGGAATCTCACGAGCCAGAATCTCGTCCTTTATGTCTGTGTCTAGACCGTCCAGGAACCGGACGACCAGAGCTGTCTCATTCCACTGGCAGGAGGTGGCTAGTGTGCGAAACTCAATCGCAAAATCCACGACGGATCTCTTCCCCTGGCGAAGAGTAGACAATTGGCGTGAGGCTTGCACACCGTGCACTGAGCGATCAAACACTCACATCATCTCGTCCTTGAAGCGTGTGTACTGTTTCTAGATAGTCAGCCTCCGCATTCCACATGGCCATTCCCCACTCATAAGCTCGACCCGTCAGCAGCGAAATTACCTAGGCGATGCTGGAGCGATCCTTGGAATATGTCTGAGGCTGAAGCGAAAACACAGCTTCACACTGAGTCAGAAATGAACGGCATTCAGTGGGCTCACCAGCATAGCAGGAAGGATTGTTGATTCTTGTTTTCATGCAGTTTGAGCTCCACCAAAGAAGAGGGCTCAGGGCGGGAACGGTCCAATTGCGCAGAAAGGTCGGTCACCTAGGCGGTCAATGATTCAACTGCTTGATGGGCCGCTGACAGCTCCTCCTTGTGTCTGCTCAGCATTACTCCCAGGAACTCAAAAGCCGTCTGGAAAGCGCTCTCCCTGGCAGGATCCATGTTGTTCAGAGTATTCTGTCAGGTGGGGAAGGTGAAGAGAGAGGACCCAGGAGCGAGGAGGCAAGTGAATAACTCTTTAATGATAACTTAAGCAACAGCTGCGGCAGTTAATAAAAAAGTCTCATATCACAAATTACTCAGGCAGGTCCGGCAGGTCCGTAGGCAGGGACCAAAGTGTCTGGTAGTGGCGGCTGTAGGAGAGGTGGACTCACGGGTACAATCACTGCGTGTATCAGCTGGTAAGCTGGACAGAGCACAGACACAGCACAGTTTCCTGAGAGCTGGGTAGACAGGTGGTTAGACACAACCAACCAGACAGGACGAGACGAGGAGAACAAACACAGCTGACATACAGGTAAACCGCGCAAATACTCTAAAGGGTCCTGCACACGCTGCGATTTTTCAAAATCCTTTGCGAATGTTCCTTGTCAGACTGTACGAACTTGATCGCCGCTGTAAGCCGTGTCACACTATAAGATCTCAGTTGTCATTAATGTCAGACTGTACGATAGCCGAGGCGTGCTAAAATGGACGTGCGCAAGAAAACTTTTATTTTTTTCAGTTTTATATCATCAGCAAATGACGCGTTTGGTGACAGTGAGCTGCATTACGCGCGGGACTGAAATGGTGGCTACAACGAAATCTCTAGCTCTCGTTTTGGTCATAGTTTGTCTTGAAAAACCGAGATATTTGACTGTTGTCGTAGGAGAAGTCACACTGACTTTCGTCTGAGGTAAAATTTGATCGCAGCAGTCATTAATCGGCTGCCGGTGAGTATGTCAAACTAACGACCAAAGACGTCAGATTTTAGCCTAGGATCAGAGGAATCTTTTAGGTTTTGCTAAATTTGTCTCAGACGGCGAAATTGTGGGCAAAATCGCACTGTGTGCACCCGGCTTAACAGAGAGCAAAGGGTGAACAAGGACTAGAAATAGGGAGGATGATCAGGAGGAAAGAGAGAGCAGGTGTGTAGAGAGTGAGCATGATGAACAGATGATGAGCACCAGCTGATAGCACCCGGGTGAAGAGAAAAACTTAAGAGAGAGTGTGAGTGCACGGCTGACTAGCGGGGGGGGGGTAGAAGGATGGAGCTAGGATCATGACAAAGACTTTGTTTTAAGATAATGTAACTACACTTTACTACATGTGCTTACTGTAGTAATAACAGTAAATTATGCATGAATACAAGTAACTCGCCATAAACCAAACCCTAACCGTAACTCTAGACTAAGTACAATTTAAAGGTTAGTACTTAATGGAGTAAGTACAATGCACTTTCATTGGAAAGCCACGTTTCTATCATCTGTAAAACCTCATTCTTCCATCTGAAAAAATATATCAAAATTACAACGTAATTGCTCTTAATGACAAATGCATAACAGAGATAGTTTATGCGCTCATGACTTATATAAGGCTATATATTGTAATTCTCTACTGAGTGGTTGCCCTGCATGCTTAATAAAAAAACTCCAGCTGTTTCAAAACACAGCCATTTCTGTTTGCTTCTTGGACCAAGAAATATGACCATATTAGCCTGTTTCTGTCAACACTGCATTGGCTCCTTATTAAACATCACATACATTTTTTAATCTTGCTAATTACTTACAAAGCACTACATTTTTAGCTCTCCAGTACTTGAGCAAGCTCTTAACGCAGTATACTTAACATCTATTGTGGTCTCAAAATTCTGGCCAGTTGATAATACCTAGGATATCAAAATCATCTGCAGGCGGTCGATCCTTTTCTTATTTAGCACCTAAACTCCGGAACAGTCTTCCTAACATTGTTCGGGACGCAGACACACTCTGTCAGTTTAAATCTAAACTAAAAACACATCTCTTTACTATGGCATACACATAAAAAATAGTCAATTTATATTATTCAAATCAGTTAAATGATTGTTAGGCTGGATTAGGTCAGCTGGAACCTGAAACACTTCCAATAACACCAGATGCACTCGCTACATCATAAGAAGAATGGCATCTAGGCTAATGTTAGTCTCTCTGTTTATCCCAAGGTTTACTGCAGTCGGCTGGATCCAGGCCGTGTCTGGATAAGATGGTGGACCTGCACATGACCAACACATCCATGAAATGTCTGCATAGAACGCATCAACTAGACTCTCCACTGTTAAGGCCTCATTCACTTCAATTTTCCTCTGTACAGATGAAAACATTACTAAAAACGCTATGTTGTGCATGCCAGCCAAGTAATTTGAGAGTCAGTTAGTAAAGAAAAAGTATGTATTCAAACGCACTTGCCTATAGTCTAACACATAATGCTTACATGCATGCCATCACCATTCTTACAGATTCACTTTTAGTTTTGTTTTTCAACTTTGAAGAAAGATAATAACAGCATAGCTTCAAAACCATTTCAAAACCTGTTTCAGGGTGTGGGTTCTCTAACCGACAGGCCCTGTTGCTGTGCAGAAGAGTTTTCTGTTTTGGTTAAAAATGGTGTTGTCACAGCTAGGTTCTGTTTTGTTCATGGACATTCAGTGTGTTTTCATTTCTCACATGTTTCTTTGTTCAGTTTCCCACCACTCATCTGTCACTCATCTTTCCCACCACTCAAGTAAAGGAAAAGATCTGCATGGACATAGAGATCTTAGAACAAATCATGTAGTAAAGATTCTTCTAGTGTCCATTATTAAATTGTCCCTTTCACATTGAGGATTTAAAGTGGCTGCACTAGTTGCAGTCAAAACGTGGCAGATCTAAATGCGGCTGTCATTTTCTTCTCCTAATGGGGGCTCAACACAATTAATGATTAAGTTGTCACTGTATTAATTATTTGGCGACAGCACTAACTGTTGAACAGATAACCGAAGGCCATAACAGCAGTAGCTTCTGAAAAGAGGATTGAAAAGTGAGTTGCACAGCCTTGAACCAGGGTGAGTACATTGCTCTGTGATTGCATGCTTGGTTTAAGCTGAAATGTAAACTAGCATTTGTCAGAGAGATAATTATAGAATGGGGCATTAGGAGACGACTCATTGTGCCCTTGTAATCCATGCATTTGGTTGCCATGGCAGCAATAATAAAGAACGTACTTGGTAGGAAATGGCATCACTCGACTTTCGGGAATGTAGAGCAGGTACCATGTCTCTTTTAAAAGGTATGCCATTCTTAAATAGACATATTTAAGAATGGCATACCTTTTAAAAGAGACATGGTAGACAAGATATATTTTCTACCTTCTTAAGAAAATATATGTCATTTACGGCACTGGATTATGTTTGGGACTGTTTAATTTCACTGCAGTCGGATGTTGAATGAGTCATACAAAAAATATGTATATCTAATAAAACGGTGGTGTCAGCAGTGGCTAATGCATACAAAGCAGGACACAGTGATAAGAGGACAAAAAGAAATCGAAAGGAGATCCAACATCATCCATTATATGAAAGTATATGCCAACAGTTGCAAAGTATGAGCATGTTAAAGAAGAACAATACAAAACAACATCTAACATAAAGCATTGTCTGTTTCTTCTTTTTCTTCAGGGTTTGATGTGAGAAGTCCTTGGAGCTTGAACCTTACAGTGCAAACATGATCAATTATGGATTAAATAGATGTGCCTATCTTTAATTTATTCATTGTCTTGGCTCGATGCTTTATTTCAAATCTTGACAGCTCAAACGATTTTCTATATATTGTTTCTGTGTAAATATTCTGCTGTTAGATTATCTGCCTGACAATAGTGCAAATAAACCAATCACAAGTGACTGTCATGCAATCATTTCCATAATTAGCCCATTCTAGGTCATGTAAATATTGCACACTGTACAGTTATATCATGGAGTTAATTAAACAGTTTGAAACCATAGAAGAAGGCTCTGTTAAAAGCTGGACATGTTTTTTGTTTATATTATCATAGGCTTACTAGATATATATTTAAAGCTTTTATTTGTTAAATTAAGTTTGCATGCTATATATATAATAAAATATTCTTGCATATAGCAACAGCATCTTCTGGATAAACAAAGATATACACATTATTTTTTCCTGCTACTCTCTTCTGGAACTCTTAGAAAAACAAGCCTCTACCTACATTTCTGCAAACCTCCAAAAATGTATCTATACAAATTCACTGCAGTTTCTGGCTGAAATTGACACAAGTAACAGTAAAACACCAACAATTTGTATTCCTTTTCACACAGGATTGATTACAGAGGCAGATTATCGATAAGTAGAGACTTATTTTATGAAGTTCCTTGCAAAATACTATGTTATGACATCAAAATACTTGTACCATAATGCATAATTTCTTAACTAATACATTATGATCACATAACCAGCTCCATATGTATGGCTAACTGCTGCGATACACACAGCGAGCAATTCAATAAATAAATTGTGTGAACAATCCCAATTAATAATCCCATATTCAGGATACTAAAATTTCAATGTACTGTACATATTACCAATCATATAAATATATCTGAAATAAATAAATTAATTAAAAGATCACTTAGCACTGAGAAATCAGTTTTAAGTGGTCTCTTTTTTCCCCCCACAGCTGTATGGTTGGAACTGTTTGATTTTACTGCAGTCTGATATACAACAAATTCATAGATATAATATTATTGGGTATTAAGGATGTGAGTGAGGCCAAATTTTGATGGCTAGATGAAAACTGTAGCTCTGCTCTTGTGGGGTGTTCCCGGTCTGCAGTGGTCAGTATCTTTCAAAAGTGGTCAAAGGAAGGAACAGTGATAATCCGGCGACGGGCGGCCAAGACTCACTGATGCAAGTGGGGAAACCTTGGGTCCTGCCATCCATTTGAAAGTTATTTTATACACACACACATGCATGCACACACGCTCACACGCACACACACACACACACACACACACACACACACACACACACACACACACACACACACACACACACACACACACACACACAAACGTACAACCTACCTGCTGCAGACCATGTACACCCTTTCATGGAAACGGTATTCCCTGTTGGCTGTGGCCACTTTCAGCAGGATAATGCACTCAAAGCACAAATGGTTCAGGAATGTTTTCGAGGAGCACAACAACTAGTTTGAGTTGTTGACTTGGCCTCCAATTTCCCCAGATCTCAATCCAATCGAGCATCTGTGGGATGTGCCGAACAAACAAGTCTGATCCATGGAGGCCCCACCTTGCAAAGGCTTAAATGATCTACTCCTAACATCTTGCTGCCAGATACTAGCTACCAGCACACCTTCAGGGGTCTAGTGGAATCCATGCCATGACGGCTCAGGGCTGTTTTGGCAGCAAAAATGTATGTATGTGTCATGTAAACACACCCAACTGACATATTCCAATTGATTCAATATTCCAAAAACTAGATATCCAGTAGAGACCTATCATTTCTATATTATTCAAAATATATTCATATACCTGATTGCCATAACCTTAAGCCAAAATTCCAAATTCATGATGTCATAGACATTCATTTTATTTAATTCTTCTAAATAATCTAGTTACAGTATTCACAATTATAAAAGTGTATGTTGAAATTCAAGTAAATGTGAATTCTGAATGATAATTAACTAATTGGTTAAATTAAAGAATTATTAAAAATGCAGCATTTTAAATGACCTGAGTGAATATCTTTAGTACTTCTGGTGGATAAATATATTAATTGATCCAAATTATGCAAATTACATAAGAGAATATCCTGATGCCTTACAGCATGTAAATCGGTTAATTGGAATAAGGGTATACCAGAAAATGAACCTTAATGGGAAAATGACATGCAAAAGTAGTCACCGAGTTAATATAAATCCATCATTATACGATTTATCAGTCACTCCCACACCCGCATTACAGTGTAATGACTGTGACCTCTTTTTTAGCAGACCTGCTTTGCCATCTCATATTAAGTCCATTCACTTGCAATTACAAACAAACCTTTAATTAGCACAGCATATACTGTACACCTCAGCCTACATTTGTGACTGCATGCTACTTGAGCAGTTATGGAGAGTCAACTACTATCCAAATGTTTCTTAAATAACTGGGAGCAAGACTTTAGCACAAATATCAGCTCATTTCTGACTTTCTGCAAATATTGCTCCTGGACAGACTGTGGAATTCATGTTTGTTTTTCCCTAAACATGTAGGGTTGAGCTCAGCATCTCAGTAAACCCTACAGAAACAAGGTCCATCTGGAGCAGGAGAGGAAATTATGTAAATCTGCCCCTCTGAGATGAAAGCGAGGAGACGTCATGGTTGGGGGTGAATTGGGCTGCTCTGGGTCTGAAGAGGCCGCACACCGAGACTGCACAAGGAAAAAGCTCCAGGAGACTTTTTTGAAAGGAACGAGCCAGATAAAAGCGCTCGACAAGGAATTACAGCCCGTGGGAAGCTTTTATGCAAGTCTTATTTATTTATTTGTGTCACTATGGCACCACTGGCACTGAGATATTTTGAACACACATTGAATGACGTGCCTAAATAAAAGCACAGTTTGTCGGATGGAATTTGCTAATTTGGGTTGTCTTTGTAAGAATGTACAATTTTTTAGCAGATGGGCAAATATGTGTTCTCGGCAGCATTCCTCAATAAATCTTTTAAGAAGGTTTAGGAACATTATGCGTCTTTAGACAAAACAATGGCACTGAGATATTGCAAAATATATTAAGTTGCTTTCAGGTAAAACAGCTCAAACTTGCATTTTAGTCTGTGATTAGCTTAAGACTTATCTGTGAAACCAGGGGGTCTGTCTAGTAAAATCCATCAAATAAAATATTCACTAATATACACTATGAGTTTAACTGATTGCATAGCCAATGGCTTACTTCTGATACATTGTCCCTTGTTCATATTTCACACTAACACATATTAGACCGCTCTGTGGAATACTTGATTGTGATTGGTTGGTCGCAACATTCGCCTGAGCTTTAAGAGCATGATGATTTAACGTTTGTAAAATAAGTCCAAGGAGTACTTATACTAAAATAAGTAGTATAAATAATAATCAAATAATAATAATTAACATACTACTACTACTACTACAACCCCAAATCAGAAAAAGTTGGGACAGTATGGAATGTGCAAAAAAAACAAAAAAAACAGTGATTTCTAAATTTACTTTGACTTGTATTTCATTGCAGACAATATGAACACAAAATATTTCATGTTTTGTCTGGTCAACTTCATGTCATTTGTAAATATGCATCCTTTCCTGTCATTCACACCTGCAACACATTTCAAAAAAAGTTGGGACAGTAAAGCATTTACCACTTTGTAATGTTGCCATTCCTTTTCACAACACTTAAAAGACGTTTAGGGACTGAAGACACCAAGTGATGAAGTGTTTCAGGTGTAATTTTGTCCCATTCTTCCTGCAAACAAGTCTTAAGGTGGGCAACAGTACGGGGTCTTCGTTGTCGCATTTTGCGCTTCAAAATGTGCCACACATTCTCTATTGGAGACAGGTCGGGACTGCAGGCAGGCCAGTCAAGTACCCGTACCCTCTTCCTCCGCAGCCAGGACTTTGTAATGTGTGCAGAATGTGGTTTTGCATTGTCTTGTTGAAATATGCATGGACGTCCCTGGAAAAGATATCTTCTTGAAGGCAGCATATTATGCTCCAAAATCTCTATGTACTTTTCAGCATTAATGGTGCCTTCACTGATTCATCTGACCACAGTACACATTTCCACTGTGTGATGGTCCATCCCAGATGCCTCCGAGCCCAGAGAAGTCGATGGCGCTTCTGGACACTGTTAACATAAGGCTTCCTTTTGGCACAGTACAGTTTTAACTGGCATTTGTGGATGTAACTACGTATTGTGGTACTTGAGGGTTGCCAAAGTAGTCCTGAGCCCATGTGGTGATATCACCTATAAATGAATGACGATTCTTGATGCAGTGCCGCCTGAGGGATCGGAGATCACGGTTGTTCAGCTTAGGCTTGCGGCCTTGTCCTTTACGCACTGAAATTCCTCCAGATTCCTTGAATCTTGTAACTGTGTTATGCACTGTTGAATGTGAAATATCCAAATCTCTTCCTATCTTTCTTTGAGGAACATTGTTTTTAAACATTTCAATAATTTTCTCACGTATTTGTTGGCAAACTGGCGATCCTCGGCCCATCTTTGCTCCTAAAGGATTAGATCTTTCTTGGATGCTGCTTTTGTACCAAATCATAATTTCAATCACCTGTTGACATCACCTGTTTCAAATCACATCATTATTTAACCCTTTTACCTCATTACTAGCCCTAAATTGCTCCTGTCCCAACTTTTTTTTGAAATGTGTTGCAGGTCTGAATGACAGGAAAGGATGCATATTTACAAATGACATGAAGTTGACCAGACAAAACATGTTCATATTGTCTGCAATGGAATACAAGTCAAAGTAAATTTAGAAATCACTACTTTCTTTTTTTATTTGCGTTTTCCCAACTTTTTCTGATATGGGGTTGTACTACTACTACTACTACTAATAATAATAATAATAATTATAATTATTATTATTATTATTATAAATAATTGAATGTTGCTCCTTAAATGTTGTATTTTTGTCGGTTCATCTAGGCGCAAAGCCATATGCTATGCAATGTTTTCATGGAACTTTTGAGTTAATTATGTGAGTTAATTACGTGAGCAAATAAAATATTTCAAATCAAATCAAGATTTTGTATTCAATTAATTTATTTTGTGGCAAGTAGCTGTTAGATAAATGGAATAATGTGCATTCAGCCAATTGTTATCATGTGCGCACAGACACACACACACACACACACACACACACACACACACACACACACACACACACACACAGGGTGATGGCTCTGGGGTTTATTTTGCGATAACAATCAGCTGGATGTACAATATCCCTTGCTTAATTTATCCTTTTGTAAATGACTATAGTTGCCGTTTTATGCCAGTGGATGTATTAGCAGGAGCGGGATCTAATTTGGTTCCATTATAGCTAGTGATTTCATTAACTTGATTTACTTGACCTCAAAGCAGTAGTACACTTGGCCTTTTTTGTGGCAGCTTCACTTAAACATAATCATGCACTAACTATTTAATGTTGCCTATAAAAATATCTGCTAGTGTGTTTAAATAGTGTGACTTTTATTTGAAACCTGATTTCACCAAGTTCAACTTTTCTGGATCAACATCTTTGTTCATCCTGGGAACAAATTTCCATTTCCAACATTGTTTTTTATTTTATTTTTTTATTGTTTTACAGTTTATATCAAGTTTAGTCTTACAATCAGGTTTAGTTGCTTCAGTGTTATTCATCATTTCCTGATTTAAGGGATATGTTATGGGCAGGGTTAGGACTAAATGTTTGGAAAGGAATGTTGCTCCAGGATCAACAAAATATATCAGGACGTGACTTTTATGCATTATGACTCTCAGCACAAAGGTACAGAGATAACTGGCAGTTATCACTTAACAAGTCAAGTGAATGAACACAAATAAAAGATGATTAGTTAGCATGTGAGGATAAGGATCCTACGGACTAGTTCTCTTAACTGTTTGTACTTGCATAACTCTAAGCATTTGAGCATGTTTAGAACCTTCTGGGAGAAAATCAGTTTTGGACACTCTTATAATTATCCCGGAGGGAGGTGGAGTGGAGGTGGACCCGGGGGTTGGATGTAGAGACTGAGGCAGAGCAGAAGGTCAGGATGGACAGATGACCAGAGGGGGTGTAGGTCAGACAGATGGCCAGGGTGGAGCAGGCAACCACCACAGCAGTGCAAAAGAGGTTGAAGACCCCCATGGCGGACCAGACAAAACACCACAGCAGCACAGACGAGGTTGAAGACCCCCATGTCGAAGAAGACAACCACCACAGCAGAGCAGACGAAGTTGAAGACCCCCATGGCGAAGAAGACAACCATCACAGCAACGCAGACGAGGTTAAAGTCCCCCATGGGGGCGCAGACGACCATCACAGCAGCACAGATGAGGTTGAAGACCCCCATGGTAGAGCAAACAAACACCACAGCAGCGCAGATGAGGTACAAATTTCTTCTGTGGCATAATAAAAGTCCAGCTTCTCTCAAGTCATGTTTTGCGTTCAGTCGCTCCAGTGGCCTTGCTCAGCTCCACAACACTCGGTCCTGCTCTGGGGTGCATTTCCCGTACAAAGACGTAGCTCGCAGATTAACCACCATAGTACAATGCATCTTTGTGAAAACGAACGACCTAGTCACAACTGTTTCCCGAAACCATGGTACCTGTTTCACAGATCCATAGTTCAAACTACGTTGGTATGAGCCGTCGTTCTTCTAATGGAATCTAATGGCTGACTGGAGACATGAGCACATACCACCACCTACAGTAATTTGGTTTTATTTTCTCTTTTCTTCGACTCGAATTACGCTTTTGAAATGACGTTACGTAGGAGTCGAGTAATAACGAATGATTCGTTTGTTCTGCAATACAATATACACACAGAGTTAAAAATGTTACTACTTAACCACAATTGAAAAAAGATGGGTTTTGAAAAACTGTGATGTACAGTTGTGGATTGCTTATTTTGCTCAATCTTTCCTATTTATGTCTTCTTGCCATTCTGACGTGTTAATGAAAATGACACGAAAACCCAAATTTTCAATGCTTGAAATTGCAGTTCTTTTCGAGAAGGTTGTCGAAAATAGTAAAGTCCAGCTATTTTCAAAGCTGAAAAATAGCACTACAAATGCTGACAAAAATAAAATCTGGGCAGAAATCACTTAAAAAATAAACGATGCTAGCTATGGATATGGACAAAGCCTAGACAAAGTCAGGAATAAGTGGAAGGACTTCGCAAGTGTGGCAAAACAGAGGGCTGTGGCACTTAAGAGGGAAGCAAACAAGACTGATGATGTATCAGTTCAGTTCCTCCTGTCTCTACAGAGGAAGAGACAGTTTGGGCCATCCTAGGGCCTGTTGCAATGGAAGGATCCTTGGAGTTATGGATTCATGTGCATCAACCAGTCCTTTGCCTTTAAAGTCCCAGCCTCCAACATCAGGCCCTCTCCAGTCTGGCCCTTCAACATCAGGCTTTATATCTTCAGAGGGCAATAAGAAGAAACAATGCTTTAAATTCAGTTGTTAGCTACAGTGCATTATTATGCTTTTGGAAATGTATGGAGGTGGTGGGTGATGGCCTAATGGGTGGGTGATAGAAGTACACATGACTCTTTTGTGTGGGCCACTTCTGCAGTTTGCAGGTGGCTGAAGAGGGTGCATGGTTTTGGTTATAGCTGTCTTCTGGAGACATGTCTTCTTCGACCGTACGTCCTGTCACCTGTACAGCATCCAGCCACTACTGCACTTTAAACCATTTGTTTAATGTGACATCATTTCTGTTAATTATTTGGTTTCTTTGCCGATATGTATTAAATGAACACTTAAAAACATTAAAAAAAACTTTTGCAAACAGTGTATACTCTCTCTCTCTCTCTCTCTCTCTCTCTCTCTCTCTCTCTCTCTCTCTCTCTCTCTATATATATATATATATATATATATATATATATGTATTCACACACAAACACTTTTGTAGAGAGTATTCTATATTCTAATTCTGTTAAAACAACAAAATCACTCACTTATACTTTTTTTGTTACTTAACATTCGTTTAAAATTAAAAATTAATTTACTATAAAAATACTGTAATCTGAGTGTTAACATTTTATATAAGTGAAAACCTCTAACACACTGATTTACAATATTGTTATATGAGACATATGTATTTTGGAATGTTTTTAAATTAAAATTAAACAAAGATAACCCACTTGACAGACTCACCGTTTCTTTGCACAAACGAAACAATGGCTGCGTTCTAATCGGCAAGATACTTTCAGAGGGCACTTCGAAGGGAGAATAATCGTGAAGGCCACGCTTCTATATAGTTTCAAACTTAATTTGCAATAATAATAAAAAGGCGATTTATGTGATAAACTTAAACCACAACTTTAAGTCTTTTAAATCACTCAAAGTGGATGGCGAAATCTTCTAAAGGAATAGGGCACAGGGTCGATAACTCTGAATAGAACACAGCCCAGGTGAGGCGCAATCAATGACGTCGACACAGCAAAATAACGACGAAAATAACGACGTTCCAACGACACAAGTTTGCGATGCAGTTTGCGAATGTTCATTAGAACCCCCGTTGAATCGTTGAACTACGTTGGTAACGACGGAAATTGCCACCATAGTTAGGTAACGATGCTTTTGGGAAACGCACCCCTGATTCATACTACAGTAACATTAATAATCACATCCATGAACATGATTTCTGCCCAAGTCCTATCCCGATTCTTTTCCACCAGCTCTGAGGTGAAGACCACATTTCCCAAGATTCTAACGCCGAGTTTGAGCGCATCATACTACGGTTTAGTTTTGAATAGTCAACCTCTAGTGGACGGACAAGTTACATAGTGCACCTTTATCTCTTTATCTTCCATATAAACGTTTAGATTTTTTTTGTTGTTGTTTTTGTTTCTGGAATATATCTGTTTATAGTGGAATAAATCCATTTACTGACAAATATCCTCATCATTTTCTCATAAAACTCAGTTCCAGTACAAATGATTGGGATGAATTGGAGCCACCCAATGCATGATGGTACAAGATGAAATATCAAGGAAAAAACGACTCTTAGATAAGATTTACCCAAAGGTCAGCACCTCAAAACAAATTACATGGGGGACCAAATACTTCCTCCCACCAGACATACCAGGAGTAGTGTAGATTAAAGATCTGCTGCCGCAAAGATCAATATGAAGCCTGGCAAACTATTGGAATCTCTTTAATGCTTAATTAGCCTCTTTGATGAACAGCCATCTCTCCATCTCCCTCTGTGATCTATTAGCCACAGAGAATATTCATAAAGCTACTACATCTGCTTAGTTAAAATGACAGATGAAGAGTGTTGAAATATGGGATAGTGCTGTAAATATCAGGGTAGGTATTTCTTTAGTGGACTCTTCAGAAGCGGCCAGCAAGCTTTCCATCAGATCTCAAGAGGCTGAATTATCCCGGAGCCTCATAATGCGGGTAATGTCATGTCATATAATGTCATGTTTGTTGTACGCCTGGATTTTTGTTAAATATTGTAGCTACTTCAAGTTAAACCTTATAATACATATTTATTAGATTCTGTCCAAAAAGAAAGTGCAATTATTATTCAAGAAATTCCATGTTTTATTAAGTTTTATTGAAAGAAGCTTGTTGTAGGCTACTTATGATTATGTGACAAATCATGTGTTGTGAAAGCATAGCACATGATATTCAGTTTATCAGAATACAAATTATAAATGTAATTATATATGCTAAAACATTTACATATAACATTTATATTCAAATGTTTGATCTTTGTAAAAATACCATAAAGAGGTCCTAGTATGCCCTTTTACATTGTTGATTTTGTTTCTGGGGTTTACTAGAATAGGTTTTTATGCTTGAATGTTCAAAAAACACATACTTTTTTCTCATATTTGACATTGTTGCAACACCTCTCTTCCCAGTCTGACAGTAATTGTGTTTAGTTCCTGTCTCTATGAAGCCCCTCCTTCAGAAAAGCACAATATGCTCTGATTGGTCAACTGGACAAGTGTGTTGTGATTGGTCAACATTGGTCAGCATATCATTAACTATTCTGAAGCAGGGGAGTCTCAAGAGAAGCTGGTTATCCCAATATATATTTCTGTTGATATGAAAAATCAGGTAGATTTAGCAATATAGCGGGTGAATTATGTATATGATGTATGTTATGATGTAACAATGAACTAGCCTATATGCCTCTGTCAGTTGACTTTCTATGATGTTCAAAGTGATTCAAGGGTGCTGACTGATACTGAAATCTGAGATAGCAAATGGGGCATGGTTTTTGTAGCATTTGCAACACATTATAAACTGTTTAATAACATAGTCATTAGCCATGCAAAAGGATAATCATATTAATTACCGTTATGTGTCCGACGTTATAAAGAACACCATTGTGCAGTGTTTACCTCAGTAAGTTGACCGATTTGTATTTTTAAATTTGCGCAAATAAGTGGAGGCGGGGCTAATTTGCATATTCGTGAATCTGCGTATACTAAATGAAGGTACATTCAAGCTATTTTCAAGCATGAATATTTTTATTTTGTTTTATTTTTTCACAGCAATGTTTAAATATATAATTTGTGATCAAAGTAGATTTTGTATGGGATACAATTATTGACTATAGGGGGACTTTAAACTAGGCGTACTGTAATGTGTTATGCTCAAAGGAAACACAAAACTACAACTGATGCATTCCAGGGAGTTCAGAAACAGTGTAACTGATATAGAAAATAAAAAACTGACTTTGGAGTGACTTTATGCATTGTAAATTTGAAGCTCAAACAGCAACATTACACACTAAAGAAAGTTGAAAATGTAAAAAAAAAAAAAAAACCTTTTTCTTTTTTTTAAAGTATGCTATCATCTATGCAGACCATAGCTAGTAATTACAATGTCACTTAAATGTGCAGTGTTTAGTATTTATGAGGATATATTGACAGAAATGCTCAGTGGAGTATAAAGACTAGGGGTGACCCCGAATAATCGAAGATTCGATGCATCGATATGTGGAGCCTGATTCGACCACCGATCTCACGGTCGAATCTTTGTGGGTGTTATGAAACGAGGGTCATACCATTTTGGCAAAATGGGGGTGCTTAATATTTTAAAGACGTGTCGCGGCGCTGCGCTGAGCTGAGCATCGGTGTGCGACCCCTTTAAGGGCGCTGAGCTCCGCACCGCGCCTTTAAAATTAGAACACGTTCAATGAGTGTACACAAACCGGCGGCAGCATTCAGCGCCTGTCCGCGGCCACTCGGGAAGTTGTTTAAAATCCCGCTGCACCACAGAGCGCTTTCGTGCAGCTCATCTGTCAGTCAATTCAAAATTGAGCTTGCGTGTATATAATGTGCGCGTGAGGTGGCGGTGTGAGTGAGATCCTGAGGCGCGCGGGGCTGAGCTTCGCTTACGTCTTCACCCGCTTCACAATCGGCTTCAGAATGTAAATGCACTCAAAGTGTTATTTTCCTCTCTAGGCAGGTCTTTTTTTTTTTAGGTTTATTTATCAAAATGTTCTTTTATATATTTGTATGATGTTCTGTATTTCGATCGCGGCTTTAACATGTTATGAGAAAACGGTTTATTAATGTTTATCCACCACATTAACTTTTAGGCTATTTAAACCTAAATAAGAAAGCCATTGTCAGTTCGTCTGTCAGTTGGCAGGCAGTTTTGGTCGCTTTATTAAAAGTTGTTGCTGTGTGCAGTGTGTAAAGGAAAATAAAAATACTTTTACCCTCCTGCTGACAGTCTCGTGCCCCTCCCAACCCATTCACACGCGAACACAGATGATTCGACTATCAGTCGACCATAGAGAGATTCAACAATTCTGATTCGATTGTTTAAATCCTTAGTCAAGGAGAGCCCTAATAAAGACCTTACAAAATGAACCTGTCTATATTACCATAGAATAACCCATTTCAAATTCCATACATCACGGGCCACCTTACAGTGAAGTCATGTTTCTACTAGGTGATGGGCATTTTCCCAGAATATTGTATTCAATTATTTTGGCTCATGGAAATCAAATATTGATTTGGATCAAATAACTCAAAGGGGTATTGAATTACAGTGAAAGGAACCATAATACATATTAAAGGGGGGGGTGAAACACTCAGTTTCAGTCAATCTCATGTCAATCTTGAGTACCTATAGAGTAGTATTGCATCCTTCATATCTCCGAAAAGTCTTTCGTTTTATTATATTTGTAAAAGAAATATGGGCTGTACCGAGTCTTTCCGGAAAAAGCCGAGCGCCTGGAGGCGTATCGTGTGGGCGGAGCTAAAGAATGAAGAATGCGCAAAGCGGTGACGTCCTCAAGCGTGGAGAAACCCATCTCAGCTATCTCAGCTAATAGATATGATCCAGAATCTAATTCGGAGGCTGAAATAGAAACAGCAACAGCAGGAAGTCCGTCTCTGTGGTATGTACTGTATTTAGTGGCCTGTCAACATGACATGATTCGGTTTATGTACTATTGTATGCGACCAAACCTTAGTAGCAAGCAAAACGGTTTTGCACGTCAGAGTAGTGTAACGTTATGAGTTACATAGAACAGCAATGAAGTCCGTTAGTGCATTTGAATGACGAAGCACGCGATCGTGTTGTTTACTGATGTTTACATACGCGACGATAAGCACAGCACAGACATTTGAAGCAGTTTTACTCACCGGCTGCTTCCAGGACCGAACCTTTATCGCTGGGACGGCTCCGTCAAAAACACACTTCTTGGAGTGTGGAGATCCACTTTGCGATGCGACTGAAGCATTTCTGCGTTCAAATCGGTTCAAATGCAGCGCTGCCTTCCCGGAATGCTGTGCTGAAGCGTTGAAGTCGCCTTAATGTCAAAGTGGAGGAATGAAGTGGAGCGCGCGGACTATAACCGACATTAGTGTTCACGGACGAGTGGATCCGCAGCTGAGAGACTGTTTACAGCGTGCATTTCCTCTCTCTCCCTCTAGTGACGCGCACGCACACCCTACCGGGAGAAGAGCCCGTACGGCCCATACAAGGACCTTCCGATCTTTTAACGTCAAGTAGACCCATACTCAAAAAAAACTCTCCGAAACTTGTGAGAAACCCGAAGGAGTATTTTTGACACAGAAATACTCTATCAAACGTCCAACATTAGTTTTTGAAACTTTGACTATGTTTAGGATGGGAATCCAAGTGTTTAACAGTGTAAAAAGCTCAGTATGCATGAAACAGCATTTCACCCCCCCTTTAAATGATTCAAAATGATTATTTAACACGTTATCAACTATTCGTCCAGCGATATGTTTAAAATAGAGTACATTATCAATCTTGAATCGGGATATTACCCATTACAACTAATTACAATCGAATATTCAACTCTTCGTGCACATCCCTGGTTTCTACAGTAGCCCTAAACGGACAAATTGCTCTACAGAGCGCTAGCTACTCTCTTCCTCGGGCGATGACATCTTTGTCCTGTGTCAGTCACCATAGCTTGTCTACGTGCTTTGAAAGGGAGGGGTGAGCAGTGGGCATTTCTCAGTTTACACAATTTAAAATGTACACAGTGTACCTTTAATTTGATATATTAGGACATGCTACGGAGTAATAATTAGCATTAAAAACTACTTATTTTTACATTTGTATATATATTCAAAACATTTTTGACAATAATTATTAAGATGTATATACATTACATTCAAATATAAACTTAAAAAAAAAAAAGTTTTTCAAAACCATATGAAGCCAACATGAACACAAAGGGTAGATTTGTAGGACTTTTTAAACTGGAGAAGAAAACAAAATCCCATTTTATTTGTAAATGGCCACTGTCATAAAATGAATCTCAAATCTGATGCTTTTCCTTGCAGCTCTTTAAACAACTAAACATTGTCAAAGTCTTCCTGAAAAAAAAAAAACACTCAAAGCTGTTTCTGCAAACATTGATGACTCAGCAACATCTGTTTTATCTGCTTAGTGCAATCTGAATGAAAGACTATTAGGGGGCAGCAGTTCTTTAAAGGGAGTCTGCTCATTTAACTGAAGTATATTCCACAAAAAGGACCAGCCTAGTCTCACTGTATAAGCAATCACAGTGAACTATATAGGCTATGTCATTCTTTCACAATAAAGAGAAGTTACAGTTAGCATAAAATTGCTCGTTGAAAGAGCTGAAGGGAAGAAGCCTAGATCAACAGTAAATTGTTTACTTCCTATAATATGGGACTGCGGGGGCTTTGTTTTGCACTGCAGGCTGCTTCCATTTATCAATATCCAGTCAAATTCTGAATGAACTGACACCAAACAGACTTGGATGATTCTATTGAGGGCAACCATGAGGCGACTCAGTGTGCATGTGCTATTATGTAATAAGTGATGCTTGCTCATATTTAGGGTCAGGCATTTGAACAGACTTCTAACCTGGAGCAATACAATTTTGTGAGTTACTCATCCCACATCATTTGCTCTACCGACAAGAATGATCTCTTAAATTATGTAGCTTATTGAGGAGAAGTGTGCTTTTACTTTTCCAAGTGATCGAACATGCAATTTTCACCTGGCAGATGATAAAGGTGGAGGAAAAACACTGGATTAGGAACTTGAATTTCATAGATTTGGGATTGGGCTCTTTTGATTTTGATCAGTAAGTGTAACCAGTCCAACTCAACCCACTCCAAGTGATTCAAACCAATGTCGCCTGCATGGGAGGCAGGTGTGCCAAAAAGAACACTAAAGACAGCAGCCTATACTATTACTCTCTCATCCGGGTCACGGCACCAACGTAGCAACCGCACAGACAAACCTTTGAATCAAGAATGGTAACTTTACCACCAGGGTTTGTTGTACTATACCTCAAACCACCAGCAGGTACAATTTACCCATGCACGTGATTTCAGTTTTGATATGGCAAAATAATAATAATAATAATTAACGGGGCCAAGCGCAAAGAAAGCAATAAGAAAAACCAACATATCTCGGCGTGTCAAACCAACTTAAACAGCAATCAAAGGCATTTTAAAATGATTTTAGACAAAATAGCTGAAAAATCAGGATTTAATGCTTTATCACTTTTGACCAATAGGTGGCACAGTTACGAAATCGATGTGCTTTGGTCAGTGTGAGGTGACAATGACACTAGCAAAATTTGGTGTGATTATTGCAAAGCTTTGCAGATATACAGCCTCAAGAGTCATTTTGGCATCATGGCTCAACTTTGTTGCTGCAGCATATGAAAACGGTTTTATCAGTTGACAAAAAACTAATAACTTTTTGTTGTCATGGCCTGAATATGTTACGATTTGATTTGGGTGAAAATCCGATGAATGGTTTAGGAGCAGTTCAAAAAAGTAAGTTTTTAAAAGAAATCAAGACGGCGAACAGAAAGTTTGGCCAAATATGGCAAAATTGGTATCTGTGTTATTGGCATGACCCAAGGAATCTATTGTACCAGTTTTATGACTATCGTCAAATTCAATGATAAGTTATTAGCATTTTTGGAAAATTAATTATAAATGGACTGCATTTATATAGCGCTTTTATCCAAAGCGCTTTACATTTTTGCCTCACATTCACCCATTCATACACCGACGGCGGTGTCAGCCATGTAAGGCGCCATCCAGCTCGTCGGGAGCTGCTGGGGTTAGGTGTCTTGCTCATGGACACTTCGACACTTGGTCAGGTGGAACCGGGGATTGAACCACCAACCTTCTGGTTTGTAGACAGCCTACATGAACCACTGATCCAAATTTATAACTTTTGTCCACTAGGTGGCGCTGCCCTGAAACTTTTTGAGTACCTTTAGGGCTTGGAAAATACAGAAAATACATACCAAGTTTCATAATGATACGGCAATGCGTTTGTAAAATATAGCACATTTTGACTAATTTCAAAATGGTCGACTCCCAAAATGGTTGATATGGGAATATGGGCTATGCTTTGGTACGGCCCATACAAGGACCTTCCGATCTTTTAACGTCAAGTAGACCCATACTCAAAAAAAACTCTCCGAAACTTGTGAGAAACCCGAAGGAGTATTTTTGACACAGAAATACTCTATCAAACGTCCAACATTAGTTTTTGAAACTTTGACTATGTTTAGGATGGGAATCCAAGTCTTTAACAGTGTAAAAAGCTCAGTATGCATGAAACAGCATTTCACCCCCCCTTTAAATGATTCAAAATGATTATTTAACACGTTATCAACTATTCGTCCAGCGATATGTTTAAAATAGAGTACATTATCAATCTTGAATCGGGATATTACCCATTACAACTAATTACAATCGAATATTCAACTCTTCGTGCACATCCCTGGTTTCTACAGTAGCCCTAAACGGACAAATTGCTCTACAGAGCGCTAGCTACTCTCTTCCTCGGGCGATGACATCTTTGTCCTGTGTCAGTCACCATAGCTTGTCTACGTGCTTTGAAAGGGAGGGGTGAGCGGTGGGCATTTCTCAGTTTACACAATTTAAAATGTACACAGTGTACCTTTAATTTGATATATTAGGACATGCTACGGAGTAATAATTAGCATTAAAAACGACTTATTTTTACATTAGTATATATATTCAAAACATTTTTGACAATAATTATTAAGATGTATATACATTACATTCAAATATAAACTTTGGCTCGGCTTTGGCTCGGCATGATGCCACAAATCTAAAGAGACCAGTTTTGTGATTTTTGGCCAAAGCATTGTGAAGTTATCATCAAAAATGTCACATTTTTGTATCTCTGTACCACTAGGTGGCACTGCACCGAAACTCTGCAGGCAGCCTTAAGTCATGGTTGGCATAACACATACTAAGTTTGGTTAGAATATGTTAAAGCATTGCAGAGATATAGCCTACTTTCCTTTTTATGTGAAGTTATTTGCGTGTTATTCGAAAACAATTTGACTAATCATCTTGATAATAATAATAAATAAACACACACAACCACACACACACACACACACACACACACACACATATATATATATGGTGTGATATTATGATAAAATGTCACCCATTCGTTCACAATCACCAGCATTCTGATTACCTGTGCTTCATCAACAGAGCCACACTTAAGCGCACCATCCACAAGCCCTCATCATCTGGTCTTGCACCGATCACCACCCCATGACTACCGTCGACATACCTGTTCCGCTTCTTATCTGTCTTCGTCATCTTCTTCGTTTCCATCTCCATCATCGTCTTCTTCTCCATCTTCGTCTCCATCATCTACAAAGGAAAGTTCCGTCATCAGTCAGTTAAGGTTTCTCTGTGTCAAGATTAATTCTGTGTTCTGCCTGTGTCCGTAACCTCTGTTAATAAACATTACACTTACCTTTGTGTCCTCGTCTGTGTCTGACAGTTATATAGATATTAATAATATTATTATATTAGATTACAAAATCTGTTATGAACATTTGAAAACAGCCATGAGTAAATTGTACCCCTAGGTGGTTCTATATGACAACAAATTTAGCTTGACAGTTGATAAGGCAGGAATAAAACTGGAAACATCTAGATCAGAATATAATTGAAACTATAACAACCTAGCAACCCCAAACAACCATGGTAACCACCCAGAGCACCCTAGCAGAACAGTCATATTTACTTCCTGACCACATATGTAAAATAGGTTGCTCAGCAGTAAAACATAGTTTAAAAAAGTTCACAGCTGTGAAGAGAAAATTATTACACCCCCACATTCCTAACAATGATTGGCCTTCCAGACCTGCATGACTAGAGCCTGTTGGGTGAGGGAAGCATGCAGGAGCCCTGGGGTAAACTGACTGGTCAATTTAAATAGCTCATGTTTTGCAACCTAGGCTCACTGGAAAAATCTGCCAAATCAGACATTTTTGCAAAACTCCACAGAATGGACTGCATTTATAAAGCACTTTTAACAGACCCTATGGCCATCCAAAGTGCTTTACATTTTTACCTCACATTCACCGACGGCGATGTCAGCCATGTAAGGCACCATCCAGCTCATCAGGAGCAGCTAGGGTTGGGTGTCTTGCTCATGGACACCTCAACACTTGGTCAGGTGGAACCAGGGATTGAACCACCAACCTTCCCATTTACAGGCAACCTACATGAACCACTCAGCCCCAAACTAGCAGAGAGAAGAATGTAGGCACCCTTCACATATTCACTACAGTTTCCGACAGCTTATTTCTATTCATGCAAATTTTTAATATGGATGCAGATTTTTGCGGATAATCAGTGTTGGGCAGTAGTGAGCTACAAATAGCGACGCTACTAGCTTAACTACATTTTTCAGTAGCTTGTCAGTAGCTCAGTTACTTTTAAAACATTGTAGCTTACTACATTATACAGCAAGTAGCGGAGTAGCTCGACCAAAAGCTACATTCCATTTTTGGGTTCTAAATCTAATGACCGACGAGAACGAGCGGAGCTGAGCGGTGTGACGGAAGCTAAGCTGGCAGACGCGCTTCATTCATATGAGCTGCTCAGCTGTAAAACAACATTGTAAATAAACCAAAACTCAGCAGGCTACTTGCCTCACAGATATGAGATATATCATGTGTAGGCTAGAAAGCTTGAAATGTACACTTTTAAACAAAACCATTCGAAATGAAAATAAATATGCAAGCAAAGCACCTGCACCGTTTATGTGAGCAGCTCATGATATTCACAGTGGTTCCGTTCAGAATGCGCTCCATCACTGCATGTGCTGTGAGTTTGACCTGCATTTTAGACTAATCCTTACTAGAGTGACCTTCCGTCTTGCTTTGCGTGTACCATAGGCTACAGCATTTTCACCCCTTGTCCCACACGTCGCATATTGAGAAAATGTCCCACATTTCCATCAGTCTGTTAGTTTTTAAATAGCATATTAATAAATGCATCTGTTCAGAAAACTACTGGATAATTCGGTAAATTGGTTATATTGTTAATATATAATATAAATTAATATATAAAACTGTCAATTAACTAATTTATAACTGATTTATATTTTATTTGTTCATTATTTATTTTGTTGATTTTTTAGTTGGACTTGGTCAGAACTCTTTCAAAAATAGTTTATCTGCATGATGCCTGCTGCCTTTGGGCTCAGTGAAGTCGAATTTAAATTACATTTAAAATAAAGACATGTTATATTACATTGTGATATAATGGTGTTTTCTGGTAGGGACTAAAGAACAAAACATTTTTATCAGCTGGAAGGCAGAATACAAATACTTTTTTATTAACTTAGACATTATATAACAGTTTCAAGTTATGTTTTAGTGTTGGTAACTTTTCTCACATTGTCCCACACAAACGTAGTAATCGTCCCACATTCGGTTTGTTTGATGGTGGTAAACCTAATCCTGATACCTGTATTTTAAATTTAAGTTGCATAGATTTTATTCTTGCACTGATGTTAAATTTTTAGCCATGTTGCACTTTGAAAGTCAGTTATATAGGCTATATTATATTATTGTGTTTATTGTATCAATTATTCAAATGATTCTGACAGTTTTTGCCTTTGAAATGACTGGGAAAAAAGTGTCCCAATCAACCTGAAGTCTCACTATACCCTTTAAAATCAATTACATTGCATTATATTGCTTGAAACCCCAGATAGTATAACAGTATGCATTAATTATTCAAAGTTATTCATCATTGTAAAAAAAAAGAAGTAGTTTCAATGTAGCTAGCTACTTTTTGATCGTAACTTGTAGTGTAGCTAACTACTTTTTCAAAATGGTAGCTTGAATGTAACTTAACTACTTTAGCTTACAAGTAGCTTGTAAAGCTACCGTTTCAGAGTAGCTTCCCCAACACTGCGGATAATTGACACTCTTATAGCTAAAAGACCTGTAGAAGCAATCTGAAATTACACGATTGCTTCACATGATTTTAGCCGCACTCACTGGACATTTTTAAGTGAAACATGCAAGAAGCAACAAAATATCATTTTGCAGAAATGTCACCATATGCATGTTTGTTTTTTCTTTTTTTTTCAATGAGCTTGGGTTGATGTTTTGTTAGACCAGATTGTTAAAGACAAGAATAAAAGGCAGTGCCCTGCTATTTTTTTCTTCTCTCTGCTAGTTTTCCTTTTATTTCCACGCAGTTAAGCATAGACAGATGCAGTGTTTGTGCCTCCTGAGGCGATGCGATGTGTTTTGTTTGATGTCAGTTCTCAGTCTAATTACTGAGACATTCAAACATGTTCTACAGCTCCCAGGAGGTTGTTGACATTGGTATTGCCTCCATTACCGTCTATTTTTATTGATGACATCATCAATGAAATCACCTTATCACGCATTGTGCCATGTGTCATATCCCAACCAACATAAAACACCTCCACCATAAACTACTAGATTTCTATTTCCATTGCATTGTGGTGGACAGTCTTGCCCACAGTGGAAAGAAAGAAATAAATAAAGAAAGAAATAAAGAAAGAAAGAAAGAAAGAAAGAAACTCACGACACACTTACATGTATGCTTCAGTATATTAGAACATCAAAACAGGTCAGCAAGACCTGTCATGCCAACGTGATCTCACGACCAATTCGTACGCATTTGTATACAAGGTGGCTAATTTGTACGCATTTGTGTGACCTTACTCATATGGATTCTTACCATTTGTCTATACTGGAGTGATGGGTCGGTTTTAGTGGTGGGGTTAGAGGTAGGTCATTCGTGTTTAGCAAAAAATTTAGAAATGTGTACAAGTGAGGTGGTAACACTTTACAAAACGAGTGTAATATGCATTAATTAATGCTTAACTAATGCACAGATAATCATGAGTTAATGTATAACTAATGGTGAACTAACCCATTTATTAATGATTACAGCATCAGCGACTAATGAAGATTCTACATGATTAATAGATTAAGTAATTATTAAAACGTTATTAGTTAAATGTGTCATTGTAACAATCTGCTCTGAGACAGAAAGGTTGGAGATCCAAACGCAGTATTTGTTGAAGGGTAATCCAAAGTCGTAGTCCATAAAACACGCAAAAGGTCATCACGGGCACTCACACTGGTGAATTGTGACATAGCCCCCCCTCAAAGCAGCGGCTTCCAGGCGGTCCTAAAATTGTCCAGGAGGGAGGTGGAGCAGAGGCGGACCCAGGGGCGAGATGGAGGGCTAGGCCTCAGATGACCAGACTGGTGCAGGCGACCAGGGCGAAGCCGGAGGGCTTGAAGACCCCCACCGGTAGAGCAGACGTCCACCACAGCAGAGCAGACGGTCTTGAAGACCCCCACGGCGGAGCAGACAAACACCACAGCAGCGCAGACGGACTTGAAGACCCCAATGTCGGAGCAGACGACCACCACAGCAGAGCAGGCGGTCTTGAAGCTTCCCACGGCGGAGCAGACGACCACCACAGCAGAGCAGGCGGTCTTGAAGCTTCCCACGGCGGAGCAGACGACCACCACAGCAGAGCAGGCGGTCTTGAAGACTCCCACGGCGGAGCAGACGACCACCACAGCAGCGCAGGTGGTCTTGAAGACCCCCACGGCAGGGCAGGCAGAGCAGGTGGTCCAGCCAGAGTCCCCTCTGGACTCGGCGCACGGGCCGGAGCCCCCTCTGGACTCGGCGCACGGGCCGGAGCCCCCTCTGGACTCGGCGCACGGGCCGGAGCCCCCTCTGGACTCGGCGCACGGGCCGGAGCCCCCTCTGGACTCGGCGCACGGGCCGGAGCCCCCTCTGGACTCGGCGCACGGGCCGGAGCCCCCTCTGGACTCGGCGCACGGGCCGGAGCCCCCTCTGGACTCGGCGCACGGGCCGGAGCCCCCTCTGGACTCGGCGCACGGGCCGGAGCCCCCTCTGGACTCGGCGCACGAGCCAGAGCCCCCTCTGGACTCGGCGCACGGGCCGGAGCCCTCTCTGGACTCGGCGCACGGGCGGCACGAGGCTCTGGAAGGTCTGCTGAGACGACACGAGGCTCTGGAAGGTCTGCTGAGACGACACGAGGCTCTGGAAGGTCTGCTGAGACGACACGAGGCTCTGGAAGGTCTGCTGAGACGACACCAGGCTCTGGAAGGTTTGCTAAATGACACCTGGCTCTAGAAGGTCTGCTGAGAAGACACCAGGCTCTGGAAGGTTTGCTAAATGACACCAGGCTCTAGAAGGTCTGCTGAGAAGACACCAGGCTCTGGAAGGTTTGCTGAGATGAAACCCGGCTCTGGAAGGTCTGAGAGCGCAGAGGCCTGTGGGTTGGATGGCGCTGATCTAGGGATGCCACTTTTACGCACTGACATCAGCGGTGAGTCCTCCATGCTGGATGCCAGTCTCACTTCCATTGGGACCCCCTTACTGGTTTCATGTGTGCAGTTTATGAAAACCCGGAACTCTGCATTGATGTCCATGATGGCTGAAGGTTCTGGAGTGGTGTCCATCTTGTCAAAAGACACAGGCTTGGCGCCCATCTTGTTACAGGACACATGATCGCAAAAATGTTTGGGGATAGTTAGGGATACCTCATCTACTTGCCCAACTGTGTATGAGGAACCAGACAATAATAGTGCATAATCCATAAATTGTTCTAAAGTAAAGTCATTTTGACCTTGTGGCATAAATGATCGCATAGGTTCGTTCAGTCCGTGAGAATAAAAGTCCTTCAAAACCGTATTTATCCCACTTGACATGATTAGCCAGAGCACAGAAGTGATCTGTGTATTTTTCAGTGGTACAGGTACCTTGACGAAGGAATAGGATTTCTTTTGCTGGATCCATATTGACGAAGTCTTCTGTAACGAGCTGCTCTGAGACAGAAAGGTTACAGAATTTATTGAAGGGTAATCCAAAGTCGTAGTCCATAAAACACGCAAAAGGTCATACACAGGCAAGCAGTCCGAAAAGGCAAACAAAACAGAAGAAACAGGCAAAAGGGGAATCCACAGAGAAGGCAAGAAATCAAAGACCAAGACACATGAAACCAGGGAAACGCTCAGAAATGCAGTTGTGACACTAAACAAGACTTCGCACTGAATGACAGAGATAACCAGGCTTATATAGGCAGAGGCAATGAGGTGATGAGAGACAGGTGTAAACATTGAGTGCTAATGAGTCCGGGGAATTCAAGGATTATGGGAAATGTAGTTTGTGATGGAGACAGTCCAGGGTGGAGTGCCCTCTGGTGGGGATCACTTTATAATGATTTATAAAGGTATCATGTTATGACTTTACTTGTTGGGGCACATGACTATTAACTAACTGATTAAGAAATATGTAATTGTGGTTATGAGTTTTGAATTAATTTTGAATTAGTTAATAGTCATGTGCAATCTATTAATCATGTAGAATCTTTATTAATTGCTGATGCAGTAATCTAATGGGTTAGTTCACCATTAGTAATACATTAACTCATGATTATCTCTGCATTAGTTAAGTATGACTTAATGCATATTAGTGCACCCGTATTGTAAAGTGTTTCCAGTGAGGTTTTTAAAATAGCCACTTTGTAAAATACGTACAAATTGCCGTGAGACCAGGTTGGTCATCCTAGGCTCTTTAATTCATTTCTGCAATTATTTTTATCCAATTGGTCCCAATGTGATTTTTAAGACAGTTCTCCCCAAGTTAACACAGGTAGTGTGATGGATGTGGCATTACCAATCCCATTTACTCTAAGGAAGACGAGGAATGAGGGAATAATGGCTCAAATTTTAAATCTTATATAGACATAAACAAAAAGTAAAAAAAAAAAAAAAAATCACTGCATTATTATGCTTGTTGCCTCAAGAAAAAGAGAGAGAGAGAGAGAGAGAGAGAGAGAGAGAGAGAGAGAGAGAGAGAGAGAGAGAGAGAGAGAGAGAGAGAGAGAGAGAGAGAGAGAGAATGTAGCAAAGATGAAGCACTTCAGTTGTTGAGTAACATTAGTCTGATAAGATGAGACAGACACTGGCAGGCTGACCAGCAACCATTTAAAACACACAGAAAAAAAGAAAACAATTAACACCAGCCACACACACATGCACTGGAACTATTAATTTACATCCTAAGCATGCAAGATGAGAAATTAAACTATTGTCAAATATAGGCCACTACTGACTTTTATGACCAGTCCAAAACAATAATAAAAGGGTTACTAACCGGCCACTGGTTTACTTCTTTTTCTGTGTTCCACTCCATCTCACACACAGAGGAGTGCATAATTCTAAGTAAACTCAATTGACTGTGAGCACGGATGGACACACACACTACATAGTTGACCGACCCTTCTGTTTGAGTGTTCAATCATTTACACAAGTCTGTGCAGTCACACAAATCTTGCTGCAGAATATGGACAAGCGAAGTATGCTTTGGCTGACTCAATGTTTATTGTAAAAAAGGATTTAAAAGGATTTTTGGCCTGAATGTCTGACACGCTTTTACAAAAGTGCCAAATACTTAAGTTTAATATTCAAATATATAAGAGTTAGATTAAAAAATAAAAAAATAAATCCTCTCTCAATAAACTCTCCTAAACTTTATAATGGGAGTTACTTAGATGTTGAAACCAAAAAAGTGCACCATCCATCCATCAGAAAAGTAATCCATGTGACCCCAGTGTGTTAATAAAGGCCTTATGAAGCAAAGCTTTGTAAGAAAAAATATCTGTATTTATAACTTTAGAAACTATAATCACTGGTTTCCGGTAATGACCGGAAGGCAAGTTTAGTTGCAGAACTTAAAGGAATTTAAAGGGGTGATGAATTGAGAAATCAACTTTCCCTTGATCTTTTGCTATATAAAAGGTTATGGTAATATTAGAATACCTTGTAAGTTTCAAAGCTGAAAAGTTCCTTGTTGGTCAAAGAAAAGCTTTTATAGACAGCTCACGTGAGGAAGACATTATACACGTTCACTTTATTTCCCAGCAGAATCTTTTATAAACAAGTAAACATCTTTTTTATATGTAATAGTATTGAGTTGTTACAGATCATTTTGATTACATGTACGTGTCTAACAGAACTTACCTTTATCACGCTGGACTCAGACGTGAATGAGCCAGGGCTCGCAAAGCCCAACATCCCGTGACAATGTGTTTTCCAGACGGGCTACCAAAACGTAAACCCGTCGGCAGGCCTGTGAATCTTAAATATTGAAATAATATTCCTTTCTTGATCTGCTCGGTTCACTCTCTCTTCACTTAACATTTAAAGGGTTCACGATTATATCCACCGATTGGGCGGGCCATGTAAAACAAAAATAATATTCCAATCAATCGCGGGTGGATGATAAATAAATCAGTGTGTTTATTTTATAAAGATCTGCGATGAGAGAATCATTCCGCTTTCAAAATAATCCCTCCCTCATGTGAACTGAACTGACAGCGGATCCAAAGCTCATTAAATATGCAAATCTTATCCAATCCTAGCTGTGGGCGTTTACTTCCAAGTCTCCATTGTGGCACACCCATCAAAACCCAGCGTTCAGAAGAGACCCTCAAAACCAGTGTAGAAAATACGCTATTACTTATTAGTTATGATGTTTTTTAATGTAAAAAACACACAAACTTTATTAATTGACCTCAGACAACAGTAAACAAAAATAAAACAAGACAGTTCTCTGAACGCTTTCAGAAACAATGTATAAATATTTTTTTTTTGTGCTAAGAAATGTATTAAAAGCTCTATTAACGTTACTGGAGGAATGTTCCCTGTTAGCTTTGATCTTAGAGGTTGATTGATTTCTGTTCTGTCTTCAGCCTGATTGTCCACTAAGATGCTCATTATAATTAAGACCTGACTCTCAACATTTCGGATCTTCAATTTACTAACTAATAAACCACATAGCAGAGCAGGCAATCAACACCTCGCTAAAACTCTTAGCACCAAAGATCTGCACACTAAGACCCCTCCTGTGTTCTTCATTCACCTATGACTGCTTGCCGCCCACAGTGTGAACTCTATTATAAACTGCAGCAATGATGCCACAGTGGTTGGGCTAATTAACAGCTACAATGATTCAGCTAACACAGAAGAAGATCAGAACACTGAGTCATGGTTCATTGAAAACAGAAGATAAATAGCTCATCAAATGTATGCTTGACACAGTAGTAAAATGTATTATACCTAATTTACACCCTTAAACATTACCAGTGATGACATCATACACTTTAGGATGGACAGCGTGTCATCATAATTTATTTTAGAAAATTAAATCATCAAAATGTACTTAAGCCTTAACGGTACACTGTAAAAAATATAATAAAAAAAAAAAAAATAAAAAAAAATAAACATAAATAAATTATTTATAATTTTAACTGTAAAAGTACTATAATAAAAATCATCATTATACAATATATATATATTTTTTTGTAATTGATAATCTAGCACTTAATCAATCAATTAATCGATTAATCGGGTAATAATTACTTTTTCCTTTATTAAAGAGCAATACTATATATATCAGGGTATTCTCACAAAAATGCGTATAAATAGTACGAGTGTGCAATGTCGTGGAATGTATACGCCAAAACTCATTTTGGCGTGTCTATGGCACGCTGTTTTTCGCGTGCATATGATACGCATTTTATGGCGTATTATACATACGAACCCCCCACCCCACCACCCTAAACCTACCCAAGCGCGTGTCATATATACGCCCCACCACCCTAAACCTACCCAAGCGCGTGTCATATATACGCCATAAAGTGCGTATCATATGCACGCGAAAAACAGCGTTTCATATGCACGCCAAAATGAGTTTTGGCGTATACATTCCACGACATTGCTCACTCGTACTATTTATACGCATTTATGTGTGATCGGGTTGCAGGGTTTCATGAAAGTCATGCCGGTTTGGAACGACACAAGAGTGAGTACATGATGATAGCATTTAAAAGCAATAAATTTACTTTACTGCATCCTAGCTCAAAATCATCAGTGCTTTACTGTCAAGTGCATTTCTGTGTGACAAAAAAAGTAATATTAAGTTTATCTGCATTTGCAGAATATTCGATAATATCTATTATTATTTGTCCTTGTCCTAGTTTTATTTATTTACTCCAATTTAAGGCCCCAACCCCATCAAAAACATTCCCTGGGAACTCATGGGCTGGATGGGCTGGGTTTGCCAGGGCCGAATGTTTGCCCCAGTCCTGCCCTAATTTACACTGGCAGCTCAGAGCCGTACAGTAGCATTTAAGAGTGAAATTGAATAAATAAATGTAAAAATAAAACACTACATAGACTTATATATAATTATTATTATATAAAATATACATTGTTTCTTAGCTACTGCAACTGTTTTTCAGTCAAGAGCAGTAATAGATTTTCTCTCTATAATTTGTTGTTGTATTGACATTAAAGGGATAGTTAAAGGGATAGTTCACTTTAAAATGAAAATTCTGTCATTCTTTACTCACCCTCATGTTGTTTCAAACCTGTTTGAATTTCTTTCTTCAGCTGAACACAAGGGAAGATATTTTGAAGAATGTCAGTAACCAAACAGTTAACTGGAGCCATTGACTTCCATAGTAGGAAAAAAAAAACGGAAGTATTGGAAGTCAATGGCTCCAGTTAACTGTTTGGTTACTGACATTCTTCAAAATATCTTCCCTTGTGTTCAGCTGAAGAAAGAAATTCATACAGGTTTGAGACAACTTGAGGGTGAGTAAATGATGACAGAATTTTCATTTTAGGCAAGGCAAGGCAAGTTTCTTTGTATAGCACATTTCATACCCAATGGCAATTCAAAGTGCTTTACATAGAAATTAATTAAAACAGTGGTAACAAATGCATGAGAAAAAAAAGAATGCCATATGGACGAATAAAGAATTAAAAACAAGCATAGTTAAAACAGTCGTAAAGATATAGTAATTAAATAATAATAATAAAAAAAAAAAAATAATAATAATAAAAAAAAAAAAAAAAAAAAAAAAAAAAAAAATTTAAAGTGAACTATCCCTTTAACTCAAAAATGAAACCTACATAATCGAGAAATGGATACAGGTTTGGAACAATATTAGAGTGAGTAAGTAATGACATAATTTTAGAGGTGAACTATGGGCTCAAATTCTCGCCCATTGAATTGCAGTCAGTAATAAGCACGAATCAAAAATTTTAAAAACATGTGAAAATATAACACACAAAACTGAGAAATCAATGCAGAATCACAAACTATGCGGTCATAGATATACTAATTAATAGTCAATATAGAGTCAAACTTTTAAACAAGTTTAAAATTATATTGCTCAAAACTGAATCATGAATTCAAAATGATCTGTATCGCACACAAAATCATGTTTTCTGCTCATATTTAATTTTTTTGTATATCTGTGCTATTTTCTTCTTTGCTCTTGTTTCCACATTCTGCGCTTGCTTTTCCCAATGTTGCATTTCGAGTTTCATGTAAATCAAGGGCGGGTCTTAGCATCACCATTGGTCCACTAGTTCTAGATTGACAGCTCATCCTGTAGCCAATCAATGGAAGATGGAAGTTGACGTCACAGAGACTCGTCTCGTGCTGCTCAGTTCAGCCAGCCGCTGTTGACTTCAGCTACGAGTATAACGCGCTCTCTATCACTATATCGGCAAGGAAATGCATTATTTTATTGTTATGAATATAATCTTAGGAATCTATTATTTTGTTTGATAGACATTTTAGGGGGTTTCTCCAGTGGCGTAACTTTGTTTTAAAAAGTGGGTGGGCCAGTCTCACGAAAATGCGGGAGTGTGCAATCTCGTGGAATGTAGGCTATACGTCAAAATGAGCTTTGGCATGCAAATGGTACGCAGTTTTTTGCGTGCATATGGCACTTTATGGCGGCCTGGGGTAGCATTCCTAATACAACGTTATATCATATATAAAAAAATATGTACAATAACAATTGCAGAAATATGTGTATTAAGATGTCCAGAAATCAATTAAATAGTTCATTTATTGATATAGATCTCGTTTAATCTAAACATAATATAGTGCCAGGCATTAAGCGTGAGATTAAAGCGCTCGTCATTGTGAGAACTGCACGAGCCACGAGAGAAATCTGCACCACTGATAACAGCGGCAACGAGTGCCTGATCGCCTCTTATTTAACAAACGAATGAAATGATGCTCTTCCAATTAACCAGAGATGTTATGTTTGTATTAGTTAGGTTCATCCATGAAGCAAGATGTTTCAAAAAGTGGTGGGGACATGTACCACCCGTCCCACCTGCAAATTACGCCTATGTGTTTCTCACAATTAAAGCAGTCAAATGAGCGTGATCATGACTGGGTGCTTACTGACGCTTGGCCACTCAGTTCAGCCAGTTCTCTAACACCAGTGGTGGAGGAAGTACTGAATCTCTGTCATTAAAACACTGTGTCACAGGGAAAAATGAACAAAATCTACATCTAAATTCATATGTCTTTTGTTTAAATTCTGAGTAATGACTTTATGTAATTTCAGTGCATATGCTATTAATGAAACTGGAATAGGCCTATTAATTTAAATGTGTATATCGAAATGAAAACAGAGTTAAAACTTGTTTGTAGGTACTTCATTCATTTTCTCACTCTTTGTGTTCATTTTTATTTCATGTCGCTGTACATACTCATTTATTGTATAGAACCGTGTAAACAGCTCAATAAACCTTTTGTTTAAATAGGTTTAAGTGAATGCTTTCAGCCTAGTTGAACTGAGAGCCCAGCCAAGAGTCAGTAATGCTGCCTTCCTTTGCTATCGGACATTTTTACAATTCTGACTTCTGAAGTTGTGATTAGGAGATCATTGCATTCAAGTTTCAAAATGTGCAATTTCATGTGCAATTTTTACCTAGGAAACTCCGAGAGCATGTGAAGGGAGCATAAGCACCCAGTCATGATCACTTTCCTTTGACTGCTTTAATTGTGAGAAACCACCCTAAAACATCTACAAAATAATAGATTCCTAAGATTATATTCATAACAATAAAATAATGCATTTCCTTGCCGATACAGTGATAGAGAGCGCGTTATACTCGTAGCTGAAGTCAACAGCAGCTGGCTGAACTGAGCAGCAGGAGACGAGTCTCTGTGATGTCAACTTCCCTCTTCCATTGATTGGCTACAGGATGAGCTGTCAATCTAGAACTAGTGGACCAATGGTGATGCTAAGACCCGCCCCTGATTTACATGAAACTCAAACTGCAACATTTGGAAATGCAAGCGCAGAATGTGGAAAAAAAGAGCAAAGAAGAAAAGAGCACAGATATACAAAAAATTAAAATAAGAGCAGAAAACATGATTTTGTGTGCGATACAGATAATTTTGATTTCATGATTATGTTATTGAGCAATATAATCTTGTTTAAATGTTTAACTCTGTTTAATACTGTTTAATTTGTATTTCTATGACCGCATTGTTTGTGATTCTGCATTGATTTTACAGTTTTGTGTGTTATATTTTCACCTGTGTTTTAAAAATTTTTGGAATTTGAGCCCATAGTGAACTGTCCCTTTAAGGACAGGGTGTTCACTTGGCTGCTCTGCTGTCAATTGAAGACCTGCGTGCATCTAATATACATATGCCGATTTTACTTTCATTTTAGGCATAACTGACTGTGTTTATGTAAGCCTTGTGTGGCAGTATTCAGTAATCAGGTGTTTGACAGACGTTTGTACGCACGCTGGAAAAGCGCATGTTAAAAAAGTGGATGAATGTTAAACCGGCAACACTTTAAAACGCATGCACATAATGAACTTTCGTGATTGTGAATAACTATAGTGTTAATGCGTTGTTCAGTAAATGGGTATAGAGGCAAATTATAGAATTTGTTGATTTTTTTTTAATTAAATGCAAAACCAAAAAAAAAAAAAAAAACGCAATTCACAAGCGCGTATTGAACCGTGAATGCCGTACCGAACGTATTGTGGCATCCCTATATATATATATATATATATATATATATATATATATATATATATATATATATATATATATATATATATATGTATATAATAATTATTATTATTATTATTATTACTACGGTAATCTACAAGTATTGCAAACCACAGTTTTTTTCAGATTTCAATCTGAAAAAGCAAGTCTTTAGCAAGAACTGCCATGCAGTCAGATTTCACCAAAGCTTGTCAAAATAAAAATAATTAAGCTAATATTTGAGAACTTCTCAAAAATATTTCAAGATTTTATCTAAAGAACATTCTTATGAACTTCTTCATAATTTTTTTTTAAAAAAGCATTAAAAAAAAAAAAAACTGGGGAAATCCTTTACCTTTGCAGCACTTGTAAAGAAAGTAATATTCACAAAGGCCATGAGGAAAGTAATGTTCTAATATTATCCAGTGCAGGTTTAAGTCACACTTCAGCTGAAACAGAACAAAGCACTGCAGTTTGCATATAGTGACAACGTGGTAATGTTGTGAGATGTTTTTGAAGTAATGTTTTTTCACATCTCTATTTAATATGCAGAGACTACTATAAATCATTAGCAGGTTGAATTCCTGAAGAAATGTGTAAACAATGCAGCTGTGTGGGGTTGTCACAACATTTTCCTCTTTGTTCACACATCCTGACATCTTGCTTATCAAATGGCTGAACTTATTTAGACTACCTGTTTGACGGAATAACATCGGAAGAAGTGCAAACGAGTTTAGAACAACAGTTGTAGCTGCCAGTAGAAATTTCACATTTTGGTGCTCCTTTAAGCACTCAAAATGTCGAAATGCATCCCTTTCACCATTAGTGCACAAGTCGAGCTGACTTTGCGTTTTAATCACACCTGTTTGGTTACCTTTTATGTGACCTTTCCCACTGCTTAAAGGGATAGTTCACCCGAATAAAAAAAAAATTATATAAAATATTATATAAAATTTGAAAAAAAAAAAAAAAAATTGTTTTATGTCCTCCCTCTTGTGTCAACATCTTTTATGTGATGACATTTGTACTGTCGTGGCTGGGATACTTCACTCACATGCATTCCACCAAACTAGAACCATCAGTTCAATTTAAGGACAAATTCAACATACATTTTTTCTTCAAGAAGCTTATTTACTCAGAAATACACCACAATAGGGAGACTATCGCAACTTCCATGACTATTAAGCCCATACTCTGTATTAAACAATGAACGTAGTGTCCGTGACAACACACATAGTATTCTGAAGAGAGAATTTTTGCAGCCTCACATTTTTTAAGGTGCCTGGTTGACAGCAGACAAATGGCTAGTAGTGACAGCAGGGGCAATCCACGCCACTCAAGTAACCACATGCTTAATTATTATATAACTTTAATAGTAATAATAATAATACATTTTTACATTTATATAGCGCTTTTCTTGATACTCAAATCGATTTACATAGAGCATTCTATTAACAGATAGAATCTCTTCAACCACCACCAATGTACAGCATCCACCTGGATGATGCGACGACAGCCATGTTGAGCCAGAACGCCCACCAAACACCGTAACATCTAAAAAATTTTTTTTTTTTTTTTTTTTTTTTTTCTGCTGCAAAAGTTGGGCATTTTAACATGGTGGGTCTATGTAATTTACTCCCTTTTGGAGGCTGTCTCTAGCAGCCAGTCTATGAATTGCAGAGTACTGTAAGTCACTTCAGTGTTAGCCTAGAAATCTAGACGCACCCTAGTGGCAGCAAATCTAATCTGCCCGCGAGTGTCGTCTAGCAACTCTCAATACCCTTCTGAGCTGTAATCCCCAAACTCTTGCTGGGCCAATCACATCGTGTATAGAGTCGGTGGG
This sequence comes from Pseudorasbora parva, assembly GCF_024679245.1. NCBI lineage: Eukaryota > Metazoa > Chordata > Actinopteri > Cypriniformes > Gobionidae > Pseudorasbora > Pseudorasbora parva. Next base: position 37,377,549 of record NC_090182.1, on the reverse strand, counting down.
CGGGGCCATAATGACGATGACCGAGTTGCGTTTACGTGCTTCTAATAAACACAGAAACTGGCGAACGGCGGCGGTCTTTCGAATCAGCTTTGACCGCGACTCTGGAAGACTTGGACTTAAGCTTTTCTCTGAGAAAAGAACTTCTTAAGATGTGTTCGGAATTTTGCCGACCGGATACGGCGAATGTTTAAACTATCAACAAGCTCTGTTTCACCTTCTTTGCTCTGGTTGGTGGTAGCACTATCCTATCGCGTGCAGAGGGAGTTTGAAAGACAACCGTTTATCCCGCCCCTCGGATTGAGCCCTGTCAATGGTGAGTTTCCAGACCAAACATCTTGATGTTGGTCTTGCTTGTCAGGCTACTTCAGCGTTGGATTCAAGTGAGAAACCAGAAGGTTGTCGCTGAATTAAGCCACATAATATATAACTCCTTTTATAAAGACAACTTTATGGCAACTGGCTGAGAAATATACGAAATGTCTACAAATTAACTTTTCTCCATGAATATTTTCTCCTTCCAATTCAAGCTCTAACTCTTTAGCTCTACTGTTTTTTGACAGCTAGTTGGAGTCATGCGTCACCCACAACACTGGGGGGTGAATACTATTTCACCCCAAACCTACATTTGCTAACAAGCTAGCACCATGTTTTGCAGTAACAGGATGTTCCGGGCGTTTCTGTGTCAGTGAGATGATGCACACTCTCATTATGACTGTAAAGGTCAGGAAATCTGATGCAATATAACAAGCAATCTTCATCTGTGCTTATGCCTAGTAATGGGAAACGTAATGCAATTTTACTGTAGTGTGCATAGTATTTTGGGAAAAAAAACCTTAATGATAATCATCTACTAAAGTCACAGAATTTTTCTAATTCAGTTTTGTGCGATAGCTAAAATTTTCCATCACTATGTTCTCACTTTGGACCCTATGGTGTGTGTGACTGTTTGTGGGGGATTGTTGCATGAGCAAATATCATTCAAGTGTGAGCTTTGAAGGAGCATGTAATTGGTTGGATCTATAAAAAATATGCTAATCTCCCTGAACGTGTCACTGTTTTGAGTCTGAATGAGTCAGAGAAGCACTGGTGTCAGGGTTTGGCTCTTTATCATGATCCAGTTAGCCCCTACCTCCGTAACTACATTATTCATTAGCGTAGATGTTTTGCCAATGACCAATATTTTGGAGAGCTCTTAAAAGAGTGAAATAGACTTTTCCCTGTCTGCTGCATTTGCCGTCATCGCCAGGAAGGGACGGTATCCTATCTGCCAATGTCATGATGTCGCTGGTGAGGTTTATACTATTTAAATTATTAATTTCTCTAGAACAATTAGCACATTTTAAAAGGATATTTCACCCAGAAATAAAATGTATATCATCATATACTCAGCCTCATGTTGTTTCAAATCCAGAAGACTGTTTATCTATGAAACTCAAAAATATTTTAAACTAGAGAGATTTCTTTCTTTTGAAAGTGATTGCAGTACCAGTTTTGGCCACAATCTTACATACACTTCCTTTAAAATGTACATTTAAAGGGTTGGTTCACAGAAAAATATAAACAATTCTGTCATAAATCACCCTCATGTCATTCCAAAACAATAAAACCTTCATTAATTTTTGGAATACAAATTTAGATATTATATATAATCAAGCCACTACACAACAGAAATGCTCCTGACCACTGGAGTGTGGTACAGTTAGTCCACTGCTCTAGATTTAGTTATCTTACAAAGATATAAATACCAATTTTAACAGAATGTAACCATTGCATATCCACATTATATATTTATTCAAAACCACCTACATGCATTATAGCTGCATATTTATATTTATGCACGGACCCGCTACCACAGTGCATAATGTCTAAGGGAATGTCTGCCAATTCCACCATGTGTTTGAAACATATAATTTGTATTATAACATTTTTTAAGTAAATTTCCACATTTAAAAAAACAGACATGTTCAAATTCCAAAGCTTGATTGTATTGGTAATAATAATTACAAATTAATACAATGTACAATACAAATTATACGTTTCAAACACACGGTGGAATTGGCAGACGTTCCCTTGGGCATCATGCCCTATGGTAGCGGGTCAAAGTGTTCGTGAGTATAAATATGCAGCTATAATGCTTATTGGTGGTTATGAAATAATATTTGATGTTGATATACAATGAAACAAACACTTAAACTGATCATAGTATAGCTATCTTTGTACGATTGCCGAATCTATAAAACAGTAGCAAGGAAACGAACTTTACCATGCTCCGAGAGCAGAAAAGCAACAAGTTGTGGCTTTTGTGTTGTGGCTTCTCTGTTGTGTTGTGGCATTTTTGTTGTGTTGTGGCTTGATTTTTTTGTGTGTTGTTGAATTTATGTTTGCTTTTCAGACTGTGTTGTGTTGTGCACTACTGGGCCACCATACAACCTACTGTTTTTATGGTATAACCTAAAGGGTTGTTAAATGAATCAGTGAACATATGAGTAAATATTCGCGGTGAACAGGTTCAAAAAGCTCAATGCGAGTCCAGAATTCTGTTTCCCTACTAAAATAAGTCTATATTTGTCATATTATCTTGCAAGCCAAATGTATACCTTCATTCAGGATCAGCATAAGTAATGTATGCTAACTGCCAGAGGGCCTGCATTTGGCCCTTACACAGCCTGTTTTCACAATCTAAGTAAATTTATCTCAAATTGTATGCAGCTGGTGATCATTTTGTTTGGGTTGGAGCTCCTAAAATAAACAGAACTGTATGACCCAGCTCGCTCCACCTGTGCAGCTGTATGCTCCGTCAGCTGTGAGCATGAATCAGGCTGTTTTCAGAGTCTGCCAGAATCCTGCTGAACATATTCAGGTCAGACAGTTCTTATTTGCCCAAGTTGTCTCATCACTCAAGCCTGAACATGGGACTAGACTAGATTATATAATGACAGACACGAGCAAGATGATTTAATAAGCCTGAGTTGATATGTATTATGAATAAAAGGGGCAGGTAATGTATTTCGATTGACCAGTTATTGCCATTTTTTTGCATATCCAAGCAGAAGTGTATTGGCCACACGAGTTCAAATACGAGGTCATATTTTGGAGTTTAAATTGTATCTTTAAACTCAGTTGTTGGTAAGAAAAGAAAAAAATCTGTTTCATTTATGTTTGGCTAGTATACTCATGGGGATTATGATATTTGTTTTAATCATGCACACCTCCACATCCAAGTTTTTCTGTGGAACACAAAATGTCAAAGTTGCTTTTTTCTACATTAGTAAAATACATGCTGACTGAGATGAGATGAGACAAGCCGAGCGGAAAGCGCTGCATGGTTGATGCATTTTTCTATTAGAATAAAACAGACTTTTATAAAATAATAAATTGTTGGATTTTCTGATAGATTCAGCTTTTTTTTTCTTTTTCTTTTTTTAACAAGCCAAATAAAGTTTTTGTTTAAAAAAAAAAAAAAAAAATCCAGAACTGATTTTTCACATCATCAGCCAGATGAATAAAAGATGCTTGTGTTCACTGCAGTCTTCTTTTCAGCAATCCAACAACAAGATGCTGAGAGACGCCTGTGCAGTCACACATACGGACATGTGAACATCAGGCTTAACGTAACAAGAATATTTTATTACAGATAAATTACGTATATAGGTCTGTAAATAATAAATGAGAGGAAATAAATGTCATGAAATTAAAAATCACTGAAATACTAACTAACTCTCAATAGAGTATTAGTAGACTGTACCAGATGGTTAGTAGACTATTTTAGGGTTAGATTGACATGTACTTGCAAAGATACTTACACAGATATAAATGTCTGTGGGACAACACAAGTTAGTAGAATGTCTAAATTGGACCACTGAAAAAAAAAAAAAGTGTTACCCAACAAAACACTGCACTCTCATCAATTTAAAGGGGTAGTTCACCCAAAAATGAAAATGTTGTCATTAATTACTTACCCTCATGTCGTTCAACACCCGTAAGACCTCCGTTCATCTTTGGAACACAAATGAAGATATTTTTGTTGAAATCCGATGGCTCAGAAAGGCTTTCACCGATTGAAACCAATGTCATTTCCTTTCTCAAGACCCATAAAAGGTAGCCTAGAAATCTAGACGCACCCTAGCGGCAGCAAATTTAATCGTCTAGGAACTCTCAATACCCTTCTGAGCTGTATTCCTCTCAATCTGGACGGGCCAATCACATCGTGTATAGAGTCGGCGGGCGGGGCCACAATGACGACGGCCGAGTTGCGTTTGCGTGCTTCTAGTAAACACAGAAACTGGCGAACGGCGGCGGTCTTTCGAATCAGCTTTGACTGTGATTCTGGAAGACTTGGAGTTAAGCTTTTCTCTGAGAAAAGAACAAAGAACGGCACTGAAGTCATTCTTAAAAAGGGAAGATGTGTTCGGAGTTTAGCCGACCGGATACGGTGAATGTTTAATCTTTTAACAAGCTTTGTTTCACCTTCGTTGTTCTGGTTGGTGTAGCTCTATCCTATCGTGTGCAGAGGGAGTTTGAAAGACAACCGTTTATCCCGCCCCTTGGATTGAGCCCTGTCTATGGTGAGTTTCCAGACCAAACATCTTGATGTGGGTCTGGCTTGTCAGGCTACATAAAAGGCACTAAAGACGTTGTTATAAAGCCCATCTCACTACAATAAGTTTATGAAATGACGAGAATGTTTTTTGTGAGCAAAAAAACAACAACTAAATAAAGACTTATATAGTGATGGGCTAATTTCAAAACAAAGCTTCGAACTGTTATGAATCAGTGTATCGATTCATGATTTGGAAAAAGTCAAAGTTGCCAAAAATGTGTCAAAGTTGCGTGATTTCAGCAGTTTGACACGCGATCTCCAAAAAAAAAGTCCAAGTCCAAAATGACTAATTAACACTTTAACACTTTTATCTTTTAATTGCCTTAAACACAAATCATTTGTCAGGAAAGAGCCACTTTTTCTAATTTACACGTTCATACACTCTTAGAAGAAAAGGTTCTATATAGAACCTTAAAAGGTTATATCGGGGCTACATAGTTGGAACTCCTAAAAGGTTCACTGCAAAAAAATGCTTTTCTTACTTAGTATTTTTGTCTTGTTTCTAGTCCAAACATCTAAACATTGTTAAAACAAGAAGTATTTTACTAGACAAGCAAAAGTAATTGTCTTATTTTTGGAAAAATAACTCAAAATTAAGAGAGTTTTTGCTAAGATAAGAAATGCATTTTTTTTCTTTGATAAGAAAGGCATTTTTTTTTTGCAGTGTTCTATATAGAACCCTTTTTAAGTGTCAAAATGCTTCTTTCTTGTCATTATAGAACCTTTAAGCATAAAAGGGTCTTTGGAGTATACTCAAATATACTTCTATATATAAACTTTTAAGGGTTCCAAATACGTAGCGCCGATAGAACCTTTTCTTCTAAGAGTGTACTTACCCTGTAACTACTCGGATAATTACCCCTTAATTAAAAAAATACTTACAGTATAAATAATTTGTTAATTTAGTTAATTAACAAAAAAATGGTTAATTCCCCTTATTTCCCCAAATATTACATAGTTCCCTTATACCTATAAGTACTTACTTTATAGTTACACTATAATTACCGAAAGTTATGCTGTAAATGCGCTTTAATTATGCATTTTTCTTCCGGGCCGTAATCTAAAGCGTTACCAAAAAGTCCTGGCTAATCCAAGCTTTGGCAGTAGCTGTAGCTCTGTTTTTGAAATCCATAAAAAATGCATCTGCCCGTCAAATAACGTGCTCCACACGGCTCCAGGAGCTTCTGAAGCAAATCGCTGCATCAATGTAAGAATGTGCCTTCCATGGAAAAAGAGTTGAAAAGGCCTTCTCGCAATTCAAGATATGTACGGCCTTTTGAACTGCAGAGGCACTTTCAACACTTTTCCCATAAACTGAATACATAATGCGATCGGACAAAATGCCTTTATTAAATCCCTGGAGCCGTGTGAAGCACGTTATTTGATGAACAGATGCATTTTTTATGGACTTCAAAAACAGAGCTACATCTACTGTCATTAAAAATCTTGGATTAGCCAGGACTCTTTAAATATCATGTCATATACACATAAGATGACTCGAGAGTGAGTAAATCATGAGTAAAATACCTTGAAATCTTCTTCCATTGTAACCCATGGTGGTTAAGTGTTTCAATCCCAAGATGGCGCCAGACCGTCGAAGACAGTAGAGTGACACGTTAAGCATATAAGTAGTATCGGTCAAGATAGCTTGTAGTACCTGGATGAGCGATGCGTTATTCAGTTTTGGCGGTTGTTATCTGGGAATAACATACCACTGTATTACGCAATTTACCAATCAGAAACAAGTACTTCACAGAGTCGTGTAATAATGTAGTTTATGGCATTTCAGGCCAGATGAACAAGAGTGCGAATGTCTGAGAAGTGACGTGCTGTAATCTGATTAATCTTGCTGTCTGTTGCCATGTATTTGTATTAATTAATTCATTAATTGCAGAATTTATTTAGGTGCATGTGTAGGAACTGTATTAAAATGCCAAGTGAGGCTGAAAATACGGGCAAAATCTGAATGTTTAGTCTTGACAGCACAACGGCTTGGGATTTGTTTTAAAAATTATTTGTTAATTATTTAGAGCTATGAAGATCAGTTCAAATCAGAACACTACATGAAATGCCATTTTCAGAAATCCATAATCGGGGCACTTAAATACTTCCTCAGACAAGCGGATGCAATAAGACCTGTTTGCCTGTTTGTACATGTGACATAAATCCTATTACACATCTTCTGAAAGAGTACAGAATCTCATGATCAAAGCACGGGTGAAGAAGAAGCAGAAACAAGTGATAGAAGATTTCTCACGGAATTGTAAAACAACATGATCCTCAAACATTAATCAGCATATCAGTTCATAATGTTGCAGTCTAATGTTGTAGAATGAAATGTTGACCTAGTAAGTGTTAGTGACTGTGACGCTTTGGGGGTGTTGATAGACTCAATATACTCCATCTTTGTTTTAATCATCATTCTGAATCTGATCCAGACATAGGTTTTATTTATTTATTTATTTATTTATTTAATCTTACCCACATTCAAGTGTTGATTAAAAAAGGGAATGCATGATTCTACCAGTGGATTAACCTACACAAAAATTTAGATACCCAGAATTAGGAAAAAAATTGTTTTATTAAACAAAGCAAGGTCATAAGACTGTTTGTAAAACTATGTGGGAAAATTATTTTATAGGCTGCTCAATCAAAAGATTAAACATACAAGCCCAGTATACTTAGGATACTTTATTATACTTTTAAGCAAAAAGTACCAGTATAGGCCAAACATACTTAGACTTTTCTCTCAGTATAAGTCTAGTATTAAGTCTAGTATAAGTGCAATTTTAAGTATAGTTCTGAGAAGTACATAAAACTTCTCAGAACTATACTTCTTTTATAGTTTTTTTTTTAGCTTAAAATAAGTATACTAATAGATTACTTCTTTTTCATAAGGGTATTAAAGGCTTCTGGATCAAGACAGCTGCATTTTATCGGTATTCTTTTTTAAACCATGTTTTAGCAATATAGTTTTGTTGCACCAGCATATAGTTATTATATTTTTTTTAGACGAGCAGAGCAAATCATCTACATTTTTGCAGCTCAATCCATTTAGTCCACAGAAAAGATAAATACTTCAGTTAGGCTAAAAGTTGGCTGTAATTACCAGGACAGAATCTAATTAGCGGTTAATGTCACAATGAATCCCATGAGAGGGCCAAAGTTTGGCCAATTTCCAGCTGGGTTCCCATGCTGATATGCATTAGCCCCACTTAAAGAGCAAGTGAATCAGCACAACAAAATCAACAAGTGGCTGACAACAGCTAACAGACACATCTGAAAAGCTAATCCCAGTCTGAAAGCAAGGGCGGTGGGAGGAACATTACTCTGCAAGGCGTACGGCCAAAGACGAGTCAATCAAGCTCTTACTGGGTGAATAATTTAAATTTAGTGTTCAACATGCTGGGCGCACTAGGTCGTGAAAGTCACTTGTGTCACTATAATTGGTTGCAGCGAGCGTAGCATGCCGATAAGCCTGGCAGAAGACAGCAGGGTGATCTGAGCCGCTGCCAAATGTCACTGTAGGTTCAGGTGGCCGAAGCCGCTTGGAAAACAATGATGGGCATGTGATGACATTTGCACGACCATAGAGATTGTCCTCTATCAGTATATCTCATGTCAGTTCAGAAAGAAACCTGACCTCTGGAAGAAAAAAAAAAGGGATGAGGAGGGGTGGGGAGGTGGGGGTGGCTATACAGAGGGTAAAATCCACTAATTTAATTATGGCTTTTCTGCCACTTTTATTGATAAGGATGGTAGAAGACACAATGGAAAAACTGACGGTGCGATTATGACACAAGCCAAAATGTGCGTCACACACGTTAGTAGCTTTACTGTAACTCAAACAATAGAGCATGGCACTATAGCCACACCAAGGTCATAGGTTTGATTCCCAGGGAAAGCACGAACTGATTTTTTTTTTTTAAACGTGTACCTTGAATGCAAAGTAAGCTTTGGATCAAAGCATCTGCCAAATGCAGAAACGCAAATGCAGTACCAAAAAGGGCCCTATTTTAAAGATCTGAGCGCATGCATGGTCTGAAGCGCATTGCACAGATGCACATGGGCCCCATTTACACTGCATGTTTCAGTGACCCAATTCCGATTTTTCCCTCTCATGTTGCACAGATCGGATATGACATGTGAAAGTCACTTGTAAGCAGGAAAAAAATGAAGATCGGATTCAGACCTCACTCATCCGATATGATTCGGAGACGTGCATTTACGTCTGCCATGTAAGCGGTCAAATGGGATATTCCCCAGTAGACGCGAGTCATACTTCATTGAAAAAGGGACGGAGGCGAATGACGTCAACTCAGGTGGACGCAAACTATCACATGACACTAATGGTACAATGGAAGATGAAGGCAATTTTTTTGCTGACCTTTAAAGATATTACGGAAGGCAAAGCACTGAATAATCATTTCATATGGGTTCATTGAATTTTGTGCATTTTACTTCCTTTAACGGGTCAAAGCGTCTTGGGCTGTTTTGCCAGTTTAGTATAGTGTAAATCAGGCTTGTGCACAACTCATAATGGAATTGAGAATGACTACCAAATTCCAATAAAATTGTTGAATATTGAATTTAATTTGAATTGAATTGATCTCAAAAACAAGATCTAGAATTACAATTCAAATTTCAATTAAAGGAAGCAGAATTTAAATTCAAGAAAAAATCAAATAAATGAATATACATATCCATCTTGCCATAGCAGCTTCATCCGCACCTGCTGAGAGAATCTTTAGTGTTGCAGGAAAGATCTTCAGAGCAGAACGATGCAGACGCAATGAAAAAACATTTGAGGAGCTATTGAAAATTAGATGCATTCAGTGTTGCATATTATATTATATATAATAACATATATATATATATATATATATATATGTATATATATATATATATATATATATATATTAAAATCTTATATATTCAAGCTTGTAGAAATTAAAAAAAATACATATAAATAATATAATATAAATGATATAATAATTAATAATGTGATTTATTGCTGTTTTCCAGCTGTATTTACACTCTTTTATCATTGATTTTGTTGTTAGGTTTAGTAATTTGCCATTCTGTGACATCAGGAGTTAATTTTCTACTCAAAATGACACATTATTTGTGTAGAAAGCTAATTTATTTAAATTAATTTTAACTGAGTGATATTTTAACATGGTGTGAATAGCATCTATCGCTATTTGCACTTAGTGTAAATAGCAATTATCGCTAAGAATTTTTTTTTTCACTTCACTGTTTTCACAGTCGCTGCCTCATTAAAATAGTCTAGTGTTGATTTTATCAAGTAAATCCTACAAGTTATTTATTTATTGATTTCTGTGTATATAAATATGTATGTTAAAATAATCAATCTATAGTCTAAATAAACTACTTATTGTTCTTTTTTTTTCCAAAGATAAAAGCGGATGGAAGACATGCAAGGCAGACTAATATTAGAACCACACCCCATCTGTCATAAGTCAACACTTGAACTTGCAACATTACCTTGAACTTTTCACATTGTTTCCTGGTTGCCCTTCAGGTAAATACTCATAAAAAGACCCTTAAATCCTCTTCACATTCACCCAGTGGCTTGGCCATTTGTTATGCAGCAATGTGTTCAAGGTGGCTGTACGGGAGAATGAAATAAGTGGGTTTTTGCAGTAGACAGGGATACATCTAATCCTTCTCCCTGTCTCGCTTCAAAGGCAGCAGTTGGACGAATGATTCTCTTTACCTGACAAATGGCCTCAATCCACAATGCTGCACTTTCACAGCTCTGGCAGTATCATATACATGCAGATGTATGGATTCCTGGCTATGCTTATCAGTTTCACAGAACAGGAATGACCAAGTAGCCTACACTTCGCCTGTTTGTCATATTGCTGAGCAGAAGAGTATTGTGAAACATAGCTTGTCAAGATACAAGATACAAAATGTAAAGTAGTAACAGTTTTTTTTAGTATTCACTTAGGTTCTATTTTCACAAGTAAGGTGTACATAAGCTCTTAGTACAAAAATATCTTGCACATATTTTCAGTCCACATAATCATTGTTTCAAACACAATATTATTAATATGTAATGAGAAAATTTGGTTTAACCCTTATGCATCCTTGGGGATGTTTTCAGCCACTATGGGGTGTTTTTGGGTCTTAATTTGGCCACAACTTTCTCTGTCTTTCAGAAAATTGAATGATTTTTGGAGACAAATCAAATTTTTACATATATTTTGGGAAAATGCTTTGAAAAGTTTTACAAACTCAACGATACACTATGGGCAAATTCACTATCCTTTCAGTACCCTTGTGGCTGAAAATTAAACTGCAGCAGATAAATATTTTTTTTTTACATTTTTTTTGCATACATCTATTAATCAACCTCAGTCCTGATCAAAACAACTACATGTTTTTTTGTTTGTTTGTTTGTTTTTTTAAATCTGGATTTTAACTCTTTAATTGCATAAATTAGTTTATGCAAATTTCATAAATCATTGATTTGTGGAAAAAAACAAAACACAAAATGACTGATTTTCAATTTAAAATGTAATTTTGGACTGGATTTTTTTTTGTTACCTTTACCTTTTATCACAGTCTTGGACATGTCAAAGATTAGAAAAAAACATTAGCTTTGATGCATTGTTAGTTTTTGTGCAGCATCAGATTTACATTTTTCTCCCTCATTTACTCCTTGTGGCTGTTTTTGCCCCATTGACTTCTATTATAACCACATTTTTTGATCGCAAAGCCATGACACCATATACTCATGCAATTTTTATTGTTAATGGTTTTCCCTGTTAGGAAGAGGTAAAATATATAATTTTATAGTGAATTGCAAGGATACACAAGGGTTAATCACAGACACACACCAGTATGATCTTCTTTCAATTTAGTCATTTTTATTTAGTTCATTTAATAGCAAGCAATGCAAGATGCATGTTTCAAATCACCATCGCTGCTGAAATCTACAACACAGGCTACAAATGCCACATTAGAAAATACATTTACATTACCTAACTTATGTAATTGAATCCATAATGTTTGTAATACTGTGTGTAACTGTGTCAAAAGGTGTGATGAAGTTATAAATTTGCCATGAGCTTTCTGGGCTTAAAACAGAGTTTGCTATTACAGATTTTTTTATTTGCTTTGGTACTATTTTCACAAGCAAGGTTTACATTTTCAAAACTAATAGTACTAATATCACAACAGATCATTAAAAGTGCACTTTTTTCTGAGATTTTAGCATACACTCTCAGAAAAAGAGTGCTGTCACTAGGGCGGTATCGTACAAACGTAAAAAGGCACATTTACTCACCCCTAAATGGTACATATCAGTATTTTAAGAGAGTGTATTAGTACCTTATGGGTAAATATTAGTACTTTTTTGGTTTTGTACCTCA